>NC_034594.1:18831439-18914599 GCF_900095145.1 Mus pahari | reverse complement strand
TGTTTCTTCTACCTATTTAGTAGTGTTTGCCTGTGGTTCTTTAAGGTCTTCTTCCTGTTTATCAGTGGTCTGCTGTAATTCCTTGTGGGATTTTTGTGCTTCCTCTTTAAGGGCTTCTACTTGTTTAGCATTGTTCTACTGCATTTCTTTGAGTGAGTTATTAATGTCTTTCTTCAAATCTTATACCACCATCATGAGATATGATTTTAAATCCATATCTTGCTTTTCGGGTGTGTTGAGGTATCTAGGACTCGCTGTGGTGGGCGTACTANGTTCTGATGGTGCCCCATGTTCTTGGTTTCTGTTAGTAAGATCCTTACGTTTGCCTTTCATCATCTGGAAATCTCTGGTGTTAATTTTCAAGCTGTCTCTGGCTGGAGTTTGACCTTCCTGTGATTCTGTTAGCCCCTATCAGCACTCCTGGGAATCCAACTCTTCCCTTTGTCCCCTTGGTCAGAGCACTCTCTGCAGGCAAGCTCTCCTCTTCCAAGGCAGGTGTCCAGGAGTCTGGAGCTCTGATCCTCCTTCTGAGTCCTGGGGTCAGAGCCCTCCCTGTAGGCCAACTCTCCCTGCGTGATCCAGAGGACCCGTGATCTCAAGGACCTGTGGTGTGGAGAGTCCTCCCGAGAGCTCAGCTGTCTCCGCTGGGGTTCAGAAGAGAGATGGCAGGTTGGCCGGGACAGGACGGGAACCCTGCCTCTGGGCGGGTAGTGTGCCTTTGTCCCTGTTCCTGCTGGCACAAGCCCCTGCTGGATTCTCTGGAATTGATTGTGTTTCACTCACCCATGATCCCGAGGACCATGATCCCGAGGATCTGTGGTGTGGAGAGTCCTCCGGAGCGCTCAGCTGCCTCTGCTGGGGTTCCCTCAGTTCACTCTTATATTTTATGTTAAGAAAAAAAAGTTTTTCAAAGAAAGAAAAAATACAATTCTCAAGACAGAAGTATATATTTCCATTTTAATAAAAATAAAATCTGATTCAATCTCTACTTACCTGACTAGTAACTTGATTTAATATACAGGTAACACTGGATTTATGCCCTTGCAGGCAAATGGTTATATGTAATAATCTTTATGTATATCACAGTGTGATGACCACTATAGCTTAGTAGAGTGTGCCCTGTCAGGATGAACCTTTCGGCCGCATCTGTAAGTATATTAGGAGTAGGGTACATTCAGAGGCAAATGAGTTAAGTTCAAAGACACTAATGCAATGTATTCATGGCTAAATCTGGAAACTGAAATCATAAATTTCATAAACAAAATGTAAGGTTGACCCTTCATAACCTTGGGCTAGGGGACAGACTCTAAGTTGCCATCCCCAACATAGGAGCAACAAAAGAAAATTAAAATAAATATAATAAAATGTAAGAGTTCTGTGTATCAGAGATTATCAGTATTAAGAAAAAGACTAGAAAACAGAATTGTTGGCAGACCGTTTATCTGATAGGGGTATAGAACCAACTGTATGAGGAACCTTTCAACATAATAGCAAAAAGGTGAATAATTACATTAAAACGAATTACTCGAGTGGGTATTTCTTCAAGAATGAAAATAGCTGTCTCCCACAATGAGAAATGCCTGACATTTGTACATAAATGCAAAAAAAAAAAAGCACAAGGATCTACCACTTGGCTCACACAAAGACGGCCTGTGTGGTGAATGGAATCAATTCAAATCAAATCAAATTGACTCAAAATCAATTGAGAATAACAAGTGCTGGCAGGGAAAAGGTTCTGCTACAGGAAACGGTCTTAGTGCTTCTCAAAACCGTAGTTACGTAAGACCCCAAGTTCTATCTCCAGGTATGTACAAAAAAGAGTTTCAAGCCACGTTCCAGTATATGCATGTCAATAGCAGTGTTGCTCACAAAATATAGACACTGTGCACACCTATCGGCAAGTGGATGCATTAAATAACTTTTTATATATCCAATAGTATTCATCCATAAAATGAATGGAAGCTCGTTGGCATGACTTTATATTCACCCACTAGGACTGTCATTTCTGAGGCTCCCTGCCACAGTCTGTTAACCTAGGCCCAGTCCTAGAAGCTTCTGGCCTTTATACAATCTTTTCAAGGCCTTGGATGTTTTCAGCCTGTGACTTACGGCTGAATAAGCTCACAAGTTCTTGTTCTTTCTCAGCTTTAGCTGGCTGATGCATCTCAGCTGTTCCTCAAACTCCTCTCCAATCTAACTGACTCAATCTGGATTCTCTCTTGGCCTCTGAGTGGCTCTGCTTGGCCTCATCCTTACTTCGGCAATCTGTTCTAATCTTCTGGCTCCTTCTTATTCTCTGGCTCATGCGGTCTTTCCCTGTGTCTAGCTTTTCTCTCTGCAACCTGTCTTTGTAAAACTCTCCAGGTAAAACTGCTTCCTCTCTCTCTCTGCACTGCCCCTCCAGTAGCTTCCCTTTCCTCTCTCTTCTTATCCTGTTCTGTCTAGTCTTTCTCTGATTTGTCACTTTGTCTGCCACTCAATTAGACATCACTTTCAAGTATGACTGCTTCCTTCTACAAACTAACTTTAGGTCCTTTGTTTGGGATTAAAGATGAGTACTAAGGGTGTGTCTGCATTCCAGCCAGAGGGATTAAAGGTGTTAAGGCTTAGCCACACCACAACTAGAAACAGGTTGTTCCAGTAAACAACACAGTTTCAGAGTTCACAGTGTGATCAAATACCCTGCAACCGTAGCACATACCCATAATCCCAGCACACAAAATTCTTGTTAGGTAGGAGAGTTGTGAACTCTAGGCTGGTGTAGACTGTATAGTGAGACCTTGCCAGAGAAAGAAGAGAAGAAGAAAGGAAGATGGGGAGGGGGGTTTGGAGGGAAGAGCTGGATACTAATTGGATACCAATACCAGCTTCAACAAAAGAAGCACTTCCAATGTGGCAGTCTAACTGAAGAAGCCAGGCTCCATGTACATGATATGTGCAGAATAAAAAGGTCTGGGAACAGAGATGAAAGTGAGTGGCTCCTGGGGCTTAGGGGACAGTGGAGAGGCCTGGGGAGAAGCTGCTTAAAAAGAGGCTTTCCGTTTTCATGATGGAAAACGTGGCGCCTGGGTGGAGGTGGCTGTTGCATGACACCATAACCGCACTCCATGCCACTGAGCTTTTTTGTTTCCGAATGTTTGTTTTGTATTATGTGAATTATCACCTCGATGAAACATAACCAAACATCAATAATGAAAAACAACTGCAGTTATCAACTGTGCTCCCAGAATGTTGGTGAGCACATTTGTGTAAATGTTTCTCTTGAGAGTAGCTGGAGGTACGCATGGGGACGTGGCTCCGCATCATGAGTAATAGATCAGTAATAGATCTAATCGTGTATTCGGCTTTGGGACTCATTGATATTTCTTGTCTTTTCAGGACTCACAACTTGTATCCTCTGGACACAGTAATCCAAGTAAGAATGCCTCTGTCCCTTTCTGATGTCTCTCTATTGCTTTCTGAGTTGGGGGAGGGGAACATTAACAGTAGTTTCAGAGAAGAAGCTCCTGGGGAACTGAATGGAGAAGGAGAGTGGATGTTCCTGGGGCGTGGCATAAAGATGGCCCTGAGTGTGGCTGTTTCGGGGAGAGATAGCCAAAAACATAGAATAGTGCATTTCAAAGAGATCCTAGAAGAAGGAGTATTGTGCTCTGCCAGTCCTTGGTATACAGGAGAGGAACAAATCAAACGGCAAGGAACAAGATGTCTGAATTAGAAGAAAATGAATAGGCAAAGAAATCTGATCAGAAGGCTTCCCAATAAATGCCCGTAGGTAACTCTGTGAAGGACGTGCACGCTTGCTAAATATACTGTGTCTTCTTCCAGAAAGAGAAAGACTAGACAGGACAGGAAGTAGTCTCCTTATTGAACCAGTGGCTAATAAAGCACATGAGCTCTGCTGTCAAAGACAGGAGCACTCTATGAAAGGGAGTTTAATTCCCTTCTTTGGCCCTTACAGATTGGTATTAATGTTGTCTGGGGCATTAAAAATACATAAGCTGCCCTGTTTGTGTCCTAAAAGCAAGCTCATAAGGACCGACTGGGCTGTGTATGTTTCTCGAGCAGCCAGAGAGCTGGGAACAGCCTTTGCTACTTATGAAGCTCTGTAGGAAGATAGTCAGTTGGCACTGCTGAGTGTGTCTGTGGAACTAAGACTCATCCCCTGGACATCTGTGAGGCAGGAGAGCTAGAGGGAAAAGATGTCCATGTGTTGTACTGGGAAGCACCGTACAATTCATGCACAGGTAGAAAATGGTTGCTTGAGGGAACATTGGCACATGGCATCATATCCCACCCTCTGTAGGGCTTTCTGGGACACAGCCACCTGTGGGGACTAGTAAGTCTTCTCCTGTGACAAGTTTCTCAATTATTAATAAGCTTCTGTATTATAATACTAAAATGTTAAATGTGCTACTGTATATTCACGTTTGGCAGCACGTGGTGTAGGTCCCTGTTTTATAAATTGGGAGCATGCCTGTTAAGAGGGCAGTGAATTGATCTTAAGTGCTTCCTCCCCTCCCCTTTGGAATCCTCATTCAATGACCATGACCCCACAGAAACAAGACTAAATCAGCAGCCACCCTGAGTACAGAAAAGAATGACACATTGTGAACAGAAAGAGTGGCCCCTACTGACACACAGCCTTAGCAGTCAAATTACAGCTCACACAGAAAAAAAGAATCAACAGAGAGTACGTGTTGGAATGGGGAAAAGAGCCCTTGGGAGCCCTTGGGCGGGCTCTGGGTCTCCATGGAAACGTAGTGAAACAGACATGGATGGTCATGATGGACACCTGGCCTATTCCACACAAGTCATCCTATGTTCCCCATCTGAGCTAGTCATACATAAACTACCCATTTCATTTTCCTTTCAAAAGGCTCAGAAAACCCAAACTACAGTAATATTTGCTTTAAAGATGAACAGTTGGCTCGTTCTCCTAGAGAGAAACAGAGTAGACTCTAAGATTATGCCAGATCCAAGAAGTGGGATTAATCCAGTGATGGGAAAGAGGAGCACTTTTCTCCGCAAGATGATTAACCAAAAATTCTGCACACCCAAAGTAAAGTATCCCTACTTTTCTTAGGGAACTAGAAGGGGTATTGGGCTCTCAGCTCATCCACAGGTCCGTCTTCTCTTGTGAAGTTCTAGGCAACATCCCTGTCTTGTACATCAGCCCTTCTTTCACAAGGCAGACCGTGGAACTTAAAAGACCAGGGATGAGGCAGGAAGACTACCGCACACCTGACTGGAATTCCCAAAATAGGGTGTGGGGAGGGGCACATGGCAGCTGAGAATTATCCACATGGACCGCTAACCCAAAGGTACATGACGAGGCAAATGGAAAGAAGCCCACATGTGCGCTTCACTGCCAGACACGGAGGAGGGAAAGGTTTGAGTACCCTTTAATAAATTTTATTTATAAGAAAGAAATGCTCACGCTGATCTCACAAGCATAGCCATGAAATCAGCAAACAGTGGCCATATAGCTGCAGTTAGCTGAGGGAACTTATTAAATCAACTGAAAATCTAGGTGGGCAGAGAGATGGCTTCACAGTTAAGGCTTGGCACCACTCTTGCAGAGGACCAGAAAGCCATTCCCGCTCACAACCCCATGGAATCCCAGATCCAGGGGATACAGCACCCTCCTGGCTCCCTTGTGCGGCTGTTCACAGATAGTTAAGTTAAATATTTTATTTCAAAATCCTATGTAACCAAAGGCAAAACTACATGAAGTTAATGTTATCATAGTATATGTTTATAATTGTCTAATTTTAGAAATTACATATTTTATATAAAAGTTTTACACACCTAGCCTGAGTGGTCCTACCTACAACCATTTATTTAAAAAATGGCTCAGTCATTTTTAAATGTAAAACCATTTTGCACATGGTAAAGCTGGTTGCTTTCTACCAAGAATTCCACCAAACACAGGAATAAGCTGGCACCCACTTTAGGAAGGGCAGCCATTACCCGCTCGCTAGGGCCAGCATACCCATGGTATCAAAACTTGACAAGACCTGTACAAGAAAGAAAACTTGTAAACCAATTTGTTAATGATCCTAGTACACAAGCGTCCTAAGACGATGTTTGGTAATTAAATCTAGCAAAGTATAAAATACAACTCAAAGTATAATAATTAAGAAGTTCTATTTGTCCTAGTAATTCAAAATTAGATTCTGTTCAAATACTAATGTAATTCACCAGGGTAATTATGAAAAGAAAATATGTTTAATCTAAGACATTGAGAAAATACTAGATAAAATTCAATATATGTAATTCAGGGTGAAATGTCAAGTTGGGAATGGAAGACCAAGTCTTTCCCAGGAATGGTTACCCAAGGCTGGAAGGAAGAATCTTTATCTGATTCTGTTCCGTTATTTCTCTCACCCTCTAAATCTTCAGCCAAAGTGCCAGTTCAGATGGACCCAGCAGGATAGAATCCTTGATCACAGCTGTAAACTAAAAAAAGGGAAAAGTGTTCATTAGGGTGCAAATCCCCGAACCTGTTTCCCAGAGCGATGCGATCATCAATATATTGATAGAACACTGAAAACCCCACAGGTGAATGATTAGAATTAATTAAGACGTTTTATCAAACGAGAAACATTACAGACGACCTGGCATCAGGGATGGGCATTACAAGGTACAGGTTAGCATTCTGTACACATTGAACTGTAGATACAGTGCCCTTCAAGTTTCAAAGTTCCGCATATATGGAAGTTGGCAAGCTGGGCCTCGAATTTATAGAGCAAAAGATGAGCGTGGTAAGTTTGAACCTCGCTGTATCAGTATTGAAAGCAAAGCAGGGGAAGGTGGGTGACAGATCCTGAGTCCATGAGAACTGGAGTCCCACTGGGGCTAATTCTGTAGGTCAGTGTGGAGAAGCAGGTGTCTAGTGCCAAATACTTGGAATGAGAAACGATGAAATTACCTCTGCACCGTGTATAAAAATTACCTCAAGTGTTTTTAAGAGGCCAGTAAAAACTGTGTGCTTTTAGAAGATGGTAATGAGGTTTCTTATCTATATCCTCAGTAAATATGAGAACGTCAAAGGAAACTATTGGCCAATATCATTTCTTGAAAGATTAAAAAAAAGCATAGTTCAGTCAAATATACCAGGACAGAAGTAAAAGGCTTACTGGGATGTTTTATCTTATTATTTTAGGCTTATAATTGGTGTTTTAAAATTCACCATTTGTATTGAGACAATGAATCACTGCGGTGAATATAAAATGAGTGATAAGAAATGACACAGAAGAGTCGGTACAAAGTCTGCATATCTTTAGTTCTCAGAGACATGCAGGCATCACGGTGAGCTCCCATTCCACACTTTGGTATTTGAAGGACCGTAAATTTGAACTTACCAGTCTGGGGCAGGAAAGCCCTCCTGCCAAAGCTCTTAATGTTCCTGGAATGGTGTCCATAAGTATTTGCCAACATATCATTCACAAAGATAAAGTCTAAATGCCTATCACAAGCCGTCCGGTCAGACACCTCACAGGACACCTCTGTAGCAGGAGACTGTGCACATCCTGGTGGCCAATTGTAAGACTGTCAACAGTAAGTCTCAGAGGACATACTGCAGTACAGTTCCATTCATATAAAGTGAGAGACCGCAGTGACTAGGGAATGTGTACCTGGTGGTGTGTCTATCCAGAAAGGAACAGGAAGGTTGAACTGGAATGCCCTTTCTAGCTACTTGGCAGCAGGGCAGGAAAGAGGATGGAACCCACTGGAGGCCCTCAGGAGGGACTAGACCATTTCTTACTGTTTGTTTCCCACCTGGAAGGTGTTTCCATAGTTCATTTTAATTTTTAAAAAAATTTTTACTGTTCCCAAACCATTTACATATGCATTTTATGTGCACTAAATTCACATACTGTTTAGCAATCTTTTAGGAAGATTGGCCTGGCCTTTACTTGAGAAGAACTGACCCAGAGAGCAGTGGAATGTAAGAGTGAAAAGCGTTGGGCATAAATTTGTGAGCATTGACCTCCTTCTGCATGGGTCAGCCCTCACTGCCCTGTTCATTATTATCTAATACTCATATTAGACTCTAAGTGCTCATGATTGCTTTGTAATTTCTCTAATTGACCTATAAGCAAATCCAATAATTCCTTAATTCGTATTAACATCGGTGGTTTGTTAATGATTATGATTGAACAGAATATGACTATTTTAAATTTTAACATCATAAAAGGGAAGATTTAGCTGCTCAGAGCTGAGAGAGAAAGTGGGGGAGGAAAGGAGCCGTGAGTGAGCCTCCTCAATGTGCTTTGTATAAAAACAGAAGGTGAGGGGCTGTGGAGGAGGCTCAGCCTTCAATTCAAAAGCACTTGATTGGTTCCCAGCACCCACAGGGCAGCTAACAACTGTCCTTATCCACTTCCAAGAGAGCTGATGCACTCTCCTCTAGAGCCACCTCACTCCTTTGATGCACAGATGTGCAAGCAGGCAAAACATCCACACACATTAAATAAAAATACAGAATTATTCTTAAAAGAAGCAGATTAGTCAAGAAATAAATAGAAGATTATGTTCTGTCTTTTCTTTGGAGCAGATAAATCTTTGACTTTGTTTTTAATGTGAGAAATTAAAGATTAAATATGCTTACAGTCATGAATACGTACAAGAAATTCTAAAAGTAAAAACTGAATTAGGGAAAATTACGGAGGGAGAGTTTATTACATGAATGGGAGTAGATGTTATCTAAATCAGATACATTGTTTAGAGTAGTAATTGCAGGGTAACAAGTAACAGAAGCAGGTGAAGTCACCGCTGCTTGCCCAAATGCACTTCGGCCATGCACGTGAATTACAATGACTACAATTGTGAGAAGTGTCATAGGATGGCTGAGTCTTCTGAGAGAAATCTCAGCACACCGCATGTCTAACAGCGGGGACCGTTTCTAGGATTTTAGTAATTTTTATTACATTTCAGTTAAAAATTCAAAACCAAGGCACAGTTCATCACAGTCTCACTAGACCCCGCTCACCCACTGGTGTTTGCTTTATATTGTGCTTTTTCATTATTTTTAAACTTTTCATACAGTGTGTTTTGAGCATTTTCATCCTCTCCCACCCCCAGTCCTCTCAGATCTTCCCTTCCTCCCTCTCCACTCAACTACATGTTCAAAATAAAAAGATAAGACATCAAACCAGAACGACAACAGGGCATAGAAAGCCATGGACTCCACAGGTCAATTTGATTCCCTTTCCAGACTCTTCTTTGTCAGGAAGATGGTTCCCATGACACCCAGCAGGGCACTTGAAAGAATGGGAATCAGATTATTTTTTTTTTTTTATCTTTACTTCCACCAGGCAGAATACCAGGCACACAGGAGCCCTCAGTGTGTGTAATCACTTATAAAGGAAGCTTTATAATGTTTTAAATGTCCCGCCAGGTGATCGATCTGTTTCATGCCTCAATTCTATCCACCTCTATAGTGACTGTACCTTAAAAGTTCTAAGACGCACTCGACCCAAGAGTCTTCTACTTTCATGTTAGTGACTGCATCAGAAGACATATGTGACACTGAGAACATGTGTATCATACACATACAATATATGATGAGTGGGTGGATCAGTGGAGAAGGAAGGAAGGAAGAAATATAGAAATGATAGAGAAATGATAGATTATAGATAACAGATTATCTATAGATAATAGACAGATGCATAGATATTATCTATAAGTAATAGATATATAGAGATTCTCTATATGTGTAGATTATCTGTAGATAATAGATTATCTGTATGTATAGATAATCTAGATAATAGATTATAGATAATAGATACATAGATTATAGATAATATGTAGGTAGATAGATGATTGATAGATGATAGATATATGGATGAATGGATAGATAGATAGATAGATAGATAGATAGATAGATAGATAGATAGATAGATAGATGGCTCAGTGAATAAAAGTGCTTCTTACCAAGCCTGGTGACCTGAGATCTACCATACAACCCAGATGATAGGAGAGAACCAACTCCCAGAGATTGTCCTCAGACATACTTGCTATGGTATGCATGCCCACTCTCATGGGGCACACACACACACGTGATAGATAGATGTAGAACGTATAGATTAATATCTTTATATACATTTGCATATATCCTAATGCATTTGCACAGATATCTGTATGATGCTTTCTGTGATTCCATTCCCTCTTTCCTCTCTGAAATTCTATTCCCGTGTGCAAAATGACCAACCTGTATGTCTTCTGCCTTACTTTTTAATGAGCAATGCAGATCCCCCCCCCCAAGAGAGTGGTGGCATCCAAGAGCTCATGTAAGCTGACTCCCATGAGTCCTTTGTGTGGGGCACAAGCAGCCACCTGCAGACTCCTGGTCCTGAGGCTTTCTGATTACCCTTTGTCACTTTCCCTGGAGGCCCGGTTGAAGCAGTGATGATTCTCAGTAGCTCGTGCCCTGACCATTTCAAATTGACTTCAGAAATTGCATCACCTAAATTCTCAAAGATATTGGGGGTTTAATTTGCTTGAGGGTTCTCCCCCCCCCCAAGAAAAAGAAAAAGAAAAGAAACTGCAATTCCTGTCTCAATCGGGGCCTTGCTTCTCCCCAGAAAGTGCCAGTCCCTTTGGCACCGAGGTTGCCGAGAACACCCACTATCAGACTTCTGTTGTGCGTGTCCCATTTGGCCCCTGTTATCCCTCCTATTCGTCCAAACCTCTTCTGTTTGCCCTGTTGCCACAACATAAATGCTGCTAAGAGCAGAGATAATGAGCTGTGGCTTTGTGCCCACGCTGAAGCCAGTCCACAACACCTCCAGTCCCTGGAGCCCACGTGCAATCCAACCTGGGTCCTCTCAGCCTGGCTCCTTGGCAGGATTATTGGTCAAGGTAAAACATTCATGGAGATGCCCGAATGAGGTCTTCCTTTATCTTATAATGATTCCTTGCTTTCTGACAGGAACAGTTGGGAATGTTTACTGTCTCGTGCTGCTGATTCTGTCTGATATCCTCCATTGTCATGGTGCCTCAGTGTAACTGTTGACAGCTGTTCCCTGGGAAAAGTAACCCATTTCTCTAAACTTGGGGGAGGGAGGAGAGTCAAAGTATATAAGAATTAAACCTTTAATTTTGTCTTATATAACACAGGTGCTAACAGTTGTATTTGGGGATTTTGGCAGGAATGGTGGTTGTTCTGGGAATATGATTCTGGAAAGGGCTAAATTAGGTTATTTTCCAGCATGCAGGCCCCTTGACCAGACCTTACATGTCTCCTAAATGAGCATACCACAGTTCCGCCCAGAAGATGCAATGTAATATAAAACTCGGTGTGTTAGAGCAAGCCACCATCTGTCGTGTTTGCTTTTATCTGAACATGTTTCACCTGGGTTGGGCACAAACTAGTCATGTAGGTATTGTGGCTTTTTTTTTTTTCCTTCTTAATGAATGGGATTTGGACCTAGTGACTGGCTGCTTCTCCTGAGTGTTCTGGCACAATATAGACACACACCACAGTTAAATCTGAGCTATGTATATATAACCGTCTTTTTTTCCTCAAAATTGTTTAATCTCCTTCAAGCAACTACAGAGTAGGCTTTTGAGCTCAGTTTGGACAGATTCTTCGGGATAAATTCATTGTGTATTCCAGGAGGTTGTTCCCAAAGCGATATGACCACAAGCCAGTGCGGATAGAGGACAAGTGATATCACAGTCCAGTGTCTGGGTAAAAGGGGCTAAGCAGAAGCAAAGGATGCTGGGAAGTGTCAGGCCTGCCATGAATGCAAAGAGGCTTAGCTGCTGCCCTGGCTTATCTCCTGGACCTCAACCCTTCCTGTTGGGTTGGCGCTGTAGAGCCCTTTGTAGCAATACCATAGCATGAGCAGCCCTTCCATTGCCAGAAAACCAGAAGAGCTCCTTACAAAATGAGGGTGCACATTTCAAACCGCCAGTTGGTCCAGGATTAAGTATTACCTTATGCTTGTTGTGAAAAGAGTCTGGACCACTTTCAAACTCCTAAAACTAAATCTCCAATAGCTACATCGCATAGAAATGTTTATTCACTTGCCTCTCCGATGGTCAGAAGAGATTTCTGGTTTATATCGTGTTCTGCTTTTATTGGGAGCCCCAAAACCTGCTGCCAGAGTTGTCCAGGGGGTAAAATTCTTGAACATCTCATGACAATGGCTTCACAGTTTTGTGAAATTCTCTCCAAGTTCTAATTCAGCCTGACCCCATTTGGCTCGTGTTAGCAAAAGGGATCAAAGTTGAGTGTGCCTTGGATGTACAGTGCTAATGAGTTTATTTCCTTCAACTTTCTGTAAAACGTAGCAGAGAGAAACTGATTCCATTGTAAGATATTCATCTTCTGGCAAGGTCTGCACTCCATGTCTCTGCTTGTTTGCAAATAGCTCCTTGGTACCTTCTCAGGGCCCTGTGCCTGGGCAATTGTATTGCCAAAGCGAAATCGGTTTTTTTCACATTCGGTTCTCAAACAATAAAAGATGTTTAAAAGCCTCCTGCTGCACACTTTGAAAGCTTGTTAATAGGAGCATAGAAGTATGTTTAGTCTTACATCGTAAAAACTCTGAGACTGATGTTGGTGTTTTTTGTTTTTGTTTTTTTTGTTTTTTCTCCACTTGCTTTTTAAGAGAAAGCTGATGCGGAGCCAGAGAGTCCAGACAATGGCGCATCGAACACTTCGTAAGTGTCTTTCCAGTTCCTCTCTGAGATGACTGTTCTTTAATATGCCTTGTAAAATGAAACAGTGCAAGTATCTTGTAATAGTGGTAATCATAGTGGAAAGGAGGCCCATGGTTCTCTTTTTTCATGATAATGTCTTTTTAAATGCTTTCGGATACAGACGCATTTTGAGTTTTTTCCTGCTTTAGCATAGAAAAGGGATCGTGCAAATGCAAATGTTCTTCTTTATAAAGTAGAAATATAATTAGACTGGAGAATGCGGACTGGAGAGAATGGAGATGAGCCCTTTAAAATTTGGCTGGAGACTTTTAACACTGACATAAGATTTGCAGAACTTTGCACATGTGTTTGGGAGACATTCTGTCCTGCATGCCACATACTGTGAAGTACCCAAGTCACTTAAAAAGCCTGCCTGACATCCACAGTCCCACCTCCGAAATATGTGACAAACCCAACTATAAATATCGCCGAGATCCCAAGAGTTCAGTGATGTTTTTAAGTAAAGTGTTTTTTAAAGATGAGAAAAAGACACTTAGTTCCAATCTTTTTTCCCTCAGACTTGAAAGAACATAAGTATGTTTTTAATGGTTAATGTGATATCTAATTCAGGTACCAGGACTCAGTCAGTGAAACACTTGGCTGGGGCATGTGGCTTATGCTTATAATCCCAGCACTGGGAAGGCAGTGGTAGGCAGATCCGTGGGGCCCAGCAGCCAACCAGTCTAGCCTACTTGGTGAGTTCCAGGCCACTGAGTCCATGCCCAGTGTCAAGTAATAATGTTATTAATTATTATTATTATTATCATCATCATCATCATCAGCATCTCATATACCAATACCTATCACTACTGAAGCACAAACTAACACATGACTGTTTAATCATGATCTATCATAGGCTTCCACATTAAAATGTTTAATTTGATTGCTTTTGAAGACTGGAACATGTTTTATTATAGAAGTGACTTTGGGATTGTCTATGTTTCTGGATCAGTGTTCTCAGTGCTGCCTGAAGTGCCCTTCGTCAGCAGCAATAGTCTACAGTGTAGTATCATGTTCTTATTTTGTCCAAGATCTCTTTCCGTCTGTAGACTGACTCTGCCTTACACAAAGTGGCTGGATGTTTAGTAATAGGCATCTCTATAGGTTGTGTTTCTCAGGATATTACTCTTTAAAGTTCTAATGGCTTTCCTCCTTGTGTTTTCTCAGAAATAGTAAACATGACAGTCCTAAATGATTAAAATGTTGCTAATTTTAAATTGTGCCTCAGAATATAATGGGGAAAGAGTTTTAATGCCATCTGGAGGCACTCTAAAGAACTGAAAAGGATAGAGTCGCTGAAGAAGTTAGTCATCTTGCTTACCATTTGGATAAACATGTATACAGCTAGAGGGTAAGCTGTTGGTAAGTTAGCTGTATTTCAGTCATTCTTTGATAAGAGGATTGATTATTATGAAAGCAGCAGTCTTTGAAATGCCTAACAAATTTTCATCTGTCTCATTTCACAGACAGATAAAAAGAGCATCAGAAATATGTTGGGAAACCATCAGAATGTTGTACCTAACTTTACATATTTTAAAGTCTCACTCACCAGACACCAGTCTGACTCATGCAATTTGATGCACTGCTAGTGATCCCCTCTTCCTTCCGTTATATTTCTGTTACATCCACTCCCTGAGATGTTGGTTTCTGCCCCCCATCCTTATTTCTTTTAATGTATAAAAATTAAGTAGGTTATGCAAGGCATTAAGTTTAAGCCCTCTGGTGATATCAATTCCTTGGTACCCCCTCTACCTTCCTCTGCTGTCTGCGTCATCGTTGCCACTCAAGTCACCGGAAACAGAGCTGGGTTTACAAGGCTCCCTTAAAAGAGGGACACTGTGGGCCTGGAGTCTCTTGGAACACTTTCCTGACCTTCTGTTACACTCAGGCAAGAGGAACACTGTGGTGGGGAGCTTAAGACTCCCATGCCTTAGACACAGGTAGTGTAGACACTCTCATGTGCAATATTATACACACACACCTGTGTAGGATTATATAGTGTGATGGACAGCTTAAGACTCCCATGCCTTAGACACAGGGAGAGGACATTTCTGTCCCCTGTAGCCCTTCAGTGATGGTGACTTTGGAACATGAATGCTCAGGCATCAGAATTTAACAGAAGCAGGGTGGAGAGCTGTCAGAGGGTGGGGCAAAGGGAGCAAGCTTGGGAAAGATCGATGGGAAGTTATGAGTTCCGTGGGAGCTGAGCGGACGGACATAAACTGTGGCCTGCAGTTGGCCAAGGTATGGTGGGACACACTTGCAGTCCCAGCACTCGGGAGACAGAAACAGGAGGATCATTGCAGGTTCAAGGCCAACCCTGGTCTACAGGCTGCACTCCAGACCAGCTGAAAACCACAGATACACAGCAAATCCTGTCTCGATAAACAAAGCCGACTTTCTAAGGAAGCGCCTTCCCTCCTCACTGTTAATTATGCTGGGCTGTAAGTGTGCTGTGCATGATAGGACAAAGGAATGGGAAAAATACCTGAGATTTCCTTCAGGATTAATGAGCCAAGAATTCAAGAAGATGAAAGGAGCCATTTAATATTTAGACACAAATAAAACCATAAATACCTGGTGAAAGAGTTTCAGTTACATCAGCAATGGGAAAGCTCATGGTAGACGGATTCCACTCCCAAGGACGGGCAAGACTGGAGCCTTAACAATTTAAAGCAAAGTATAGAAAGTTTAATCCGGGAAGGAAGCAAAGTGGATTGTGTGAGCCCTTGTATGGCCCCTTCCCTTGGGGCACTTGGCCATCCACAAGGGGTAGCAGGGACTCGGTGACAAAAACCACACTTGCAGTGGCTTGAGAGGTCAGAGGATAAAGTATGCAGTTGTGACCTTGTGTGGCCATTAGGGGCAAACATTTCATAAAAGAGTAAGCGTTCCCCCCACCCCCACCCCAATCCTGTATCTCAATCCCACTGGTGCTTTAATGGCTCCTAATTTGCACAGGTGGGCGGGGGGGTGGGGGATGCTGGTGAGCAAAGTAGGAGGAGCTGAAAGGAGCAGAGACTTCAGCTCCTGCCAGGAGTTGAGAGCTCAAATCTCACCAACATAGAGGTGTTGGGTAAAACTTCCATTTCCCTGCGCCCAGAAGGAACAAGCTTTGAGAGTAAAGTCACTCATGGGGCCGGAGAGACGTTTAGTGGTAAAAGCACATACTGCTCTTGCAGGGACCTGGGTTTGGTTCCCAGCGCACAGGCCAAGCACCTCACAGCCCATAACTCCAACTTCAAGGGATCCAGTGCTGTGCTGGCTCGTATTAGGAGAACTTGACACAGGCTAGAGACTCTGAAGAGGAGGGAACCTCAACTGAGACTATAAAATAAATCTCCATAGTGTGTGCCCAGGGATATTACAGACTGTGCTGAGCAGAGTTTCCCTAGCCAGAAATCAACTGCAGAAATTTAAAAACCAGATTAACAGAAGCAGAAGGAGCAGGAACAAAAGACAGGAGACACGAATAGGGAGCCCGCAAATGTGAATCCGCAGCAGTGACCAATAGGGAGCCAGCAAATGTGAATTCAGCCCCATTGACCAATAGGGAGCCAGCAAATGTGAATCCGGCCCCACTGACCAATAGGGAGCCAGCAAATGTGAATTCGGCCCCATTGACCAATAGGGAGCCAGCAAATGTGAATCTGGCCCCAGTGACCAATAGGGAGCCAGTAACTGCGAATCCAGCCCCAGAGACTGTGTTAAATGTAAATACATTAAAACCTCCACTTTACAGGGAAAATACTATGCTGGCTATAAAGTCACAACTGCATATTGTCTACAGAATCTATACTTCAAGTATACAAATAAATAGAAGCCTCAAGACAAAAAAAAAAAAAAACTATTTATATAACAAATGCAAGGAAACTACAGCAAATGTCTTAATACTGCTGCCAAATAGTCTTTAAGACAAAAGGACATGATCATTATAAGGTACTAGAAAAAGGACATTTCCTGGAGCCAAAAGAGGAAGAGACTTGAGTTCTGATGACCACATTCATGCCCCTGTATCCAACTGTGCCTGAAGCTAATAGTACATCACCTGGACTTTTCAGTTATGTGAACCAATAAATTCCCTTTTTTGTTTAAGTAAAAAAAAAAGAAAAGAAAAGAAAAAGAAAAAGAAAAAGGACATTTCCTAGTGTTAAAGAAGAAGATATGATATTCATAAGTATGTATTACTGGCCAACTCAAACGTCATGACAAAAACTGACTAGACTAGTGTCATAGGTAGATTTTAACACAGCTTTTTATAGTAACTAGTAGAAAAATAAGTGAACTATTAGAGTCTGTGGAATGTGTGTACCTGAGCAGCCACTTTGCCTTAAGTGTGTGTACTATGCATCACCAAGAAATGCAAATGCAGTCTTTCCCGAGGCAGAGAGACACCAGTCAAGGCTGGCTGGATTCTGAGCCATGGAAATGAAATACCAAGAAGCTTCAGAGTGTGAAAACTCCATAGCTCGTGCTCCATGATCACACAAAGTAACTGTATTCTACGTCAGGAGTGATAGCATATCATTTAAATCTCAGCATCGGGAAGTGAAATAGCATTTCTAAATAATCTTTGCATTAAAGAGTACCTCACATGTGCAGTTAGGATGCAGCTGTGCGTGAACAGGAAGGAAAGGAGCAGTTGATGGAAATATCTGGAAGTCATTGAAAGGCTGAGGAGAGCAGGAATTTGCAGTTTTACTTTCTTCTGGGGGAAGACCAAGGTTGACACCATTGGCTTGTTTCTAATGTCAAGCCGTTAGAAAGAGAGGGGTAATTAAGAGCACCTACTGCTATTTCAGAGGATCCAGCTTCAGGTCCTAGCACCCACATCAAGGTGGCTCAAAACCACTTCTAACTCCAACTCCAGGGGAACCTGGAGGAAAAAGAAATTCATGTTTTGAGACCAGTGTAACTCTGACACCATAACCGGCCTTAAGTCTTACAAAGAAAGTTATAAACCAGTTATAAAATGTTTTGCAAAATACTTAAGGTATTAACGTACCCAATCAAGTGTTTTTAAAAGGAATATAATTTACTATGACTTGGTAAGATTTACTACAAAAGTATATGTTTGCTTTAACATTAAAAATGAACTAATATTCTGGGCAGGGGTGGCACACACTCTTAATCCTAGCACTCAGGAAGCAGAGGCAGACAGGCACATCTCTGAATTTGAGGTCACCCTTATCGTCAGAGTGAGTTCCAGGACAGCTAGAGCTACACAAAGAAACCCTGTCTTGAAAAATGAATATAACACATACACACACATATATATGTTAATATATTGTTTATATATATTGCTTTATATATATATGTGTGTGTATATGTTAGTATAATGATAAATGAACAAGAAATTGATCTAACTGGGCACAGCAAACATACATGATAAAAATGTTAACTCCCATACACGATATTTTTTTTTTAAATGAGCTAACTATGACTATTGGGAAACCTTTAATCTGATGACGGGGATATATACAAAATTAAGACTTGCTTCTAGTAGCATATTTAAAAGTAGTGTTCCAAATGTTTTCCTCCTAAAATCATCAATACTGTATGTGGTTGGTGTCCATCCACTCCTGTCCAGCATTCTACTAGAGATTCTAGTCAGTCTTATAGGACTAGAAAAGGAAATAACACACATAAACATGAAGGGGGAATAACCCAAAAGCAGAGAACCTAGATGGTATTGGTAAGAGTCTTGGTGAAGAGCAAGGGCATCCCTGAATAAATAACCAATTTCAAAACTTAATCATAAAAGCAACAAAACTGTGTAGCATTGACTTAAAGCAACAAGACTGTCTGGCATTGACTTAAAGCAACAAGATGGTATAGTACTGACTTAAAGTAACAAGACTGGTAGCACTGGCTTAAAGCAGCAAGACAATGTAGCATTGACTTAAAGTAACAAGAAGGTGTAGCACTGACTTAAAGTAGACACAGCAGTGGAATAAGACAGGAGTCGAGGACAGCTGTGGGCACAGGACAGCCATGGGCACAGTTGCCTTTCTGCACACATAGCAAAGCAGGCTGGCTGGAAAAGAAAGCCTTTCACCAAACAATACCAAGGCAGCTAGTGAGGGGCTGAGTCTCCTTCATTCAGCTGCAGAGACAGGTGATAGACCTCAGAATAAACTCAAGATGACAGAATTTCTAGGGAAAATTAAAGGGCAGCGCCTTCACTGCCTGAAAATAGACGTTCTCTAGAGAAATTATAATACCAGACAACAGAAAGAAAAATCTTAATAAATTTACCTGTATCAAAAGGAACCTATTTCATCAGAAGGAAAGGGCAGTCCAAAAGTTTGAATACTTCTGCAGTCTATAATCTGGCAAATGACATATCCAGAATATGTAAGGTACTCTGGGAAAGCCCATAAATAAACAACAAACAGTTTAAAGTGGGCAAAACCCTCAAGGATCCTAGAGAAGATATGCAAATGGACACTAGGCAGATGAAAGGGTTTGTGTCACTAATTATACTCATCCAAGGGAAACACAAAGCCACTGTGGAACACAGCTATGTCCTCATTTTTATGAGTCAAGTAAAAATGGCTGACAACACTGGGCAAGTGGCAGTGATGGTATGCAGCGACAGTAACCATCTTCTTCTGCTGTAATACACTAAGTGGTGAAGACAGGACCTGAAGCCTAGACCTCAGTCATAGGCACAAAGTTCATAGCTAGTGTCCACTGCTGCTGTCTCAGGGCCACGGGTGCTCCTTCAGAGATGGCAGCGATCCTGGGAAGAATAAGCCTTACTGTAATGCCTGAAGATGAAGTGCCAGATTACCACTAGATAGCCCTCCAAGGAATAATGGCCAGATGGAAATCTCCAAGACCCTGCAAAGCCCACAGTTAGGCTGATTGCTGAGCTGGCCATTTTGGAGGCCTGCCAGCCATGAGGAGTGTCAAAGGTCACGGCTCGGGCTTGAAAACAAAACCCCAAGGGAGTGTCCCTTTACATTTGTGGATGCCCCTCAATTGGCCAGAGTAAGTGTGCCTTGGGAGAATGCAGATTATAAATGGCCTTCATCAGTCAAGGTGATGGGATTAAACAAAAGGGTTAAACTCCTAAGAAGAAAAAATAATAATAACCAAAATGGAGTTGGAAGTTATTATAAGCTGGACTAAATTGCAGCGACCAATGAAATGTTCCTTCTTCCAAAGGTAATATATGGAAAATGCCTGTTACCAAGCTGGCACCCGATAACTCATCGTTATTGCCATTAGAAGAGTATTTATGGTGAATAAAAGCTTGAAAACAGCCCTGTCTCTGTGGCCATTCAGAGCTTCATTAGATGCTTAGTTTGTCCTTTAAACAAGTAGAGAACTTAGAAACAATGCAAGGAATTAAAGACAAACTAACACAAAGTTTTTTTTTTTAAAGGTTTTCCAGTAAGGCCAGGACTAAGAAAAGAAAGATCCAGTATCAGTGTAGTCCATGGGTGATGCCCAAAACAAACCCTTCCTCAAGCCTCCATGGGGCAGGACCATATGCAAGGGCTTTGCCTCACTTCAGAGAGCATGCATGGCCTGGAGAGGCTGAAGACCAATGCTTCCATGACTTCCCTTAAAAACATCTGGCCTGGTGTGGGCATTGCTGGCTAGGGAAGAGTCGGTCTGGCTGAGCCTGCCATGCCTGTGTGCAGCATGCTGTTGAGCCATAAGGGGCAGCTTGTTCAAGGATGGAACGGGGTGGAAATTTTCCATGCTCATTGCAGAATTACCTTAAAAATGTTAAGAACGGAGGAAATGATTGTTCAACATATCATGAAACATGTCATTGATGCATATGCGTTTAATAATCGGGTTACACAAACTGGTCAGCTAATAGCATCTGGAAGTTGATCAAAGTCTATTGGAAAATGGTTCCCCCCCAAGGGGAAAAAAAAGAAAGAAAGAAAAGAAAAAAGATTTTGTTTTTCACTGAGAAACTTGAAACCGTGGTGGTATTTATTTTGGCTGTGGCAATTCGTGTGTAAAATGATGAATTGTGTCCGATCTTTTGGCTTATTAGGTGTCTGTCCCTGGAGACCTCTTCTCTGTATCTGTGTAAGTGATTTGCCAAGACCCTGTTAGCTAGAGAGCTGATAAAGCTAACGAAACAGCCCTTGCTGGAAAAGGCTGGCCAGATCCTGTTTCCCCCACTCTCAAATACCAAGGATGAAAAATAAGCACCCCCAGACCCCTTCAGACATCATACAGAAACCCAAGGTAGATGCAGGTCTGTGAAGGAATGAGGGGGGAATCTCTCAGAGGCTGCCATGAGCAGCCTACACACACGGCATAGTCAGCATGGCTGGTGGAGAAGAGATGCCAGGGTTGTCATCCAAGAGGCCCAAGAGGGGGGTGGGCTGTTAGACCACCTTGATTCAACTCTCCTGTTCATGTAGCCAATAAGGTTTGCCCTTCCAGAACAAGACTAGAAACTATGTCTTCTGTGATCCTACACCTGGTTGGAAGCAAAATGGAAGAGTTCATTCCCATGTCCTCTGTTTGATTCTCTACGGCCTCCTACTTCTCTTCCCTGCTGTTGTTTGCCCTGCCTATGCAAGGCTGGCCAGCCTGTAAAGACTTGGTTTCCTTAGAAGACTTCCAAGGATTCTCCTGAACCTGCCTCCCATCTCTCACTAGGTGCGCTGAGATTACAGATGTCTGCTCCTGCCTCCAGCTTGGCCTGAGTTCTGGGTATTACAGCTTAGCCTCTCACACTTACACAAGTACTTTATCCATTGGGCCATCTCCCAAGCCCTTGCTCTGCACAGAGCTGAAACAGAATGGACCTGTATACAGCCCTAAGACCCACCCCAGGGGACTCAGAAGTGTCTTCATTGGACCCACATATTTTCAGTTAAAGGACTGAAGCCCAGAAGGTTGTAGGATCTAGTCACAGGCTTGTGATGGAGCTGCTAGGGCCCTGTGTGGTATGGGGAAGTTTCTAGTGACCCCTAAAAAGACCACATACACAGCTAGTGACGAGCTTGTGCTTACAGTGGACAGTCTCTAGAGCAGTGGTTCTCAACCTTCCTACTGCTGTGACCCTTTCTGAAGGAGATACAGTTCTTCATGTTGTGGTGACCCCCAACCACAAAATTAGTTTCATTGCTACTCCATAACTGTAATTTTGCTACTGTTGGGAATTGTAATGTAAATATCTGTGCTTTCTGGTGATCTTAAGGGTCCCCAGTGAAAGGGTCGTTTGACCAAGAATGGAGTTGCAACCCACAGGTTCTAGAAGAAGGCATGAGCCCTTACAGTCCACAGAGCCTGTCCTGGCAAGCTTCAGGTGCTCTGTGTTCTCAGTGACCTCAGCAGTTGCTAACTTCTTTCCCCCCTTTTTTGGAGGAGACGTTTTGCTGGAGAAGGAATCTGTTTCTTGTTACCACATTTACTGACTGTTACTGACAGTAAATATCGCCTGACATTAATGGATTGGTTTTGTTTTCTCCTGGCACAGCCCTGCCTTCCCCACAGCTTCCTCTCCATGCTTGTTTGTAGGAGCCTCCCTGGCATTCAAAACATTGTATTTACACAGTGCCAAAGTCCTTGTACAAGTAAATAAATTGGTAGAAGAACCCAGCAATGATTGGAACACATTCACTGGGCATTTTGTGCACTTTCTCTTACAGTGGATCACTGTGAGCTGAATTTGTTCTCTCTTCCACACAGTCTAAAATGGGAACCTCTAAAATGCACAGCTGAAGTGGTTACAAACTGAATCCACCCTTGCACCTTATCACAGGTACCCTATCTGTACACCTGGCACCTGAGATAGTTCCCCAGATTAAACACCTGTTCTGTGCCAGACGCTCAACTGGATACATTGTTGCATTCAGTCCACTGGGCAGCTGGCTGAGGTGTATTGCTACACTGTATCACCAAGTAGTGAGCTGGCTCCCTGAGGCTTCACAGTTGGCGCCAGCAGCACCAGGAGTCTGGCTTGTTGCCCTGCTCCAGAGCCGCTGACAGGCACTGCTTTAGGTCTGTGGCCTGGCACAGGAGACCTCTGAAGAGAAGAGCAGTCCTTAAGGAAGAAATGCCATTTCTAAACAAAGGGCTGATAGTTCCCTAAAAATATCTTCCAGTCTTCATCTCCCACCTACTGACAAGAGAGCGGCTTCTGGAGGGCCTGTGAGGATACAGGGAAAGCCGGGCCCCAGGTCTTAGTGCCTGCCCTTCCGGAGCCTGCACAGTGTGGGCAGAACCAAGCAGAAGTCTGGAATTCTCCCCCAGCAAGTGGGTTCCCGACCTCAGCCCACCTGCTCACCTCAGAGGGCCTCTGCTGCTGGCACAGGCCACCACAGTGAAGCCATGCCTCCCAGATCTCACAGAGAATGTAAAATGTGCTGGCCGCTGAAGCTAAGGTTCTACCATAGAGAGTTACCCGCTTCTGCCTCTAGTCTGACATGGTTGAAGTATATGGTTAGGGCTGATGACCGAAATTTTACACATATGCCTACCTACGCTCACCTTTTTAGGTTGTTTTCTTTTTCAATACTTTGCATATTTAAAAAGAAGGACTGTATGGAATTTCAAGCATTCAGACAATAAAAGCAAGTATTTAGTGACCACAGGTTGGCATACTTATGCTAAGTGCATGGACCAGTTGTGTTATTTAAACGAGTGTGAACTGAAGCCTCGAGGGCGGTGAGGTAGCTCAGAATCTTCACAGCAATTCAGAGTAGACATAGCACCTCCATTTTATAGAAGAAGTAGAAGCCCAGCGAACACATGTACACATGCAATAGACAGACCAGTGTTGTTGGATTTTGTTTTGTTTTGTCATTTTACTGTCCATATGCATGTTTGCCTGCATGTATGTCTCGGCACCATGTGGATGCAGTGCCCAGAAAGGCCAGAGAGGGCGTCAGATCTCCTGGAGCTGGGGTAACATGCAGTTGTAAGCCACAGTATGTGTGCTGGGAACTAACCACTGGAAAAGCAGCCTGGGCCCTTATCCACGGAGCCATCCCTAGCCCTCAGGGATTTCAAAATTTTCAGAAGCTATATACTCTGAAAATATCTTTTCAAATCAGTATACATAGAAAATATGAACGGAAGGTATTTATAGATTTGAGGAAAAATCATTCATTTGACCACAAGGCAAAATTTCTTTTTATGAGCCATCTTCAAAAATGAAGTTTTCCCTATTTTGTGCCTCTTGCCTCCCTTTTCAGTGTGAGTTGGGCAATCTGAGCCCATGCCCCAGGATTACTGATCACTCTTGAGTACTTTGCCCATGTCATTTCTACACTCTTGGGGTGGGGACCTTCTCAGCACAGGCATCCACGCATGAGAGGTTTGTGATTGAGCCAGGATTTGGCCTGGCTTGACTCCTGGAGCCATGCTTTTCAGGACACCTCTGTAGATGACCTGTCCTGGCCACTAGACTTCAGCATATTCCCAAGACGATGAATATCAATGTGTCTCTAAATAACCAGAGTTTCTAATCATCACTGTTACTGATCATGCCAAGTGCCTCTGAACAAGTACTGAGCAGAGAAGATTCCAAACTGATGTTTAGTGCTTGACTAAATCATCAGCTCAGAGCTAGGCTTGCATGGTTGGGAGCTGCACTGGGGTCTGTTGTTACCTGAGATGCATTTGCGCAAGTGCTGACCTTGGGTGGTGCTGAGTGAGACCTTAGCGCCTCCGCTGGACTCTGTCCATGCCATGCTACTCTCTGCCCTGGGGAGCTCGCATTCCAGCGTGTAGGCCACAGTTAAAATAAAGGGAAGCTGTGGAGAGCTTCCGAGGCCAGGAGCATTCAGGAGGACTGTCGGTCGGAAAGTTCCCCTCCTCTGGGAGGTGTAAATAGATGTCTCTCTTCAACCTCTGAGTAGAGATGCCAGATAAAATACAAGACACCTAGTTCAATTTGAATTTCAGATAAACAAGGAATAATTTTCAGTGTGTGTCCTGTGTAACATTTAGGGCATACATATGCAAAAATATTATTTGTTGTTTACATAAAATTCAAATTTAGTGGGAAATCCCATTAGTTTCACTTACTAATTCTAACACCCTGCAGACATCACATGGACTCTTGACTCGAGTGTCTTCAAAGCACTGATGAATAGGAATGAATGATAAGTGGAGAGGGAAAGAGAGGTAGAAAAAGAGACAGAAAGAAAGAAAGAAAGCTGGAGAGCTGCCAAGTAAAATAACTAGATTCAGAAGAAGAAGAAGAAGAAGAAGAAGAAGAAGAAGAAGAAGAAGAAGAAGAAGAAGAAGAAGAAGAAGAAGAAGAAGAAAAGCATTCCTAAAACTGAGGTCATAGAATGGAAAATATCTGTTTCGTGGAGTCTTGAGCCTGAATATTGGCTGGGGCAGGGGGCAGAAAGGGAGGGAGGGAGGGAGGGAGGGAGGGAGGGAGAGAGAGAGAGAGAGAGAGAGAGAGAGAGAGAGAGAGCGAGAGCCTGAGCCTGTTCTTTGCGTCTGTGAGGCTCCACTTATCCAGGAAGGGAGGATGTGGAATGTGAAGATCCTGAAACCCTGGGACTCGGTTTATTAATTGCAGGTTTTGTCTTTCCTGCAAGATGCTCTGCCAATTGGATAGCAAGGAAAGGTACTAACTTCAGCTCTCGTTTCTAAGATGCCCTTGAAACTTCGTGGATAACTTCTTATTTGTCTTGTGCTAAAAAGCAGAAACCGATCTGACACTTGATATGGAGAGGAATTTGCCCTGTTTGAAAAACACAGATTGGCTGTGAGGCGAGAAGACGGATTTTTCTTTCTTTCGAGTTAAAAATATTAACTGACAGCTCGGGACTGTTTGCTTGTCCTTTGTCTCTAACCAGACAAAGTCCTCTAGTCAAGAAACCTCTTGCCTTCATCTGCACGTCACAGACTTGATGCTGTTCCTGGGAGATGGAGTTTTAACTGTGAGTGGGGGAGAAGGATGGTTGGAATGTGTAGCGCTTTATTTAAATCACGTGTGCTAGGTTCTGACCTGCTGAGCCACAGCTGGATCAAGCCTTAAACAGGGTAAGAGTCATTTCACATTACTGGTTTATCTTCAGTCTTGCAAGAACGGGCCGCTCTGGGTGAAGCGCAGCCTGCAGGTTTGTGCTGGCTGTTGCACGTGCTAATGTGAGGGGAAGGTGGATGGTTTCTGTCCATTTCTGTCTGTGCCATGAACTACAGTTTAACACATGGCAGCATTAGAATTGTGGCCTTGACACTGTATCATGTTTTTATTTAGTGTGAGAGACAAGAGTCTGTGTGTTGGAGACGATTTTCAAGGGCTGCCCTTGTAGATTCCTAAAGCCAGGCAACTGCACAGGGGCCTCCTGTTTCTAGGACTTGGCGTCTTCATCTTAGCTGGGGGAAGAAAAGGCTGACGATACATGAGATCGACCAAATTCATTATAGGCCTTCCAGATAAGGTGCCTTCTAATTTCTAAAATAAAAACCATCATATCTCTTCTGCCTTTCCTCTTGGCCTATACCTTACAAGCTCTTTTAAAGGAATGGTGTGACTGGATCAGATAAAGAACCGTGCCATTCTGCCTGCACGCCACTACAAAGACTTCAACAAGTTCCCAAAGCCAGTCTCTCTCCTGACAGCCAGAGATTGATGGAAACCACAGGGACAGAGAGCCACATGGCTAGCCTATGGCAGTCGGCAAGAAACAAGTACAGTTTTAAAAGGAAAGATGACCAAAGAAAGTTGCCAGGTGAGCTGATGGCCAGTTTTGCTGGCACCTGGGTGTGCCCCAGCCAAAGAGGATTTCCTCCATCCAACCTCTTGGCTACGCATCATAAACAGGCTGCATCCCAGACCTTTGATAACCTTTGAAAAATATTTTGGCATAAGGAGATGGCTGGGTGGGTATGGTGCTTGCAGTCCAGCTTAAGGGCCTGAGTTCAAATTCTCAGCCACCTACATAAAAACCAGGTGTGGTAGCCTAGTGGTGAGACACACTGAGCTGGGAAGATCCCTGGAGCTCACTGGGTAGCCAAGGTAGCCAGAACAGTGAGCCCCAAGTCCAAGTTCAGTAAGAGTGATCCTGTCCCCAAAATAAGGTGGAGAGTGGAAGATATCCACCTTTAGCCTCTGACTTCTGCTCTGTCTGACACACACAGGTGCACATAGCCATCCATGTACACACACCCACACACACATGCACACTGCGTGGGTGAATAGCTGAATAAATAAAATGAAATATTAATAAATCAAATCAAAATTAATCAAGATGACAGTGGTGGCACATGCTTTTGGCCCTAACTACTCAGGAGGCTGAGGCAGGAGGATTGCTTTGAGCCTAGGAGTTAAGACACCAGCCTAAGCATGGGAAGATCCCATCTCTAACAACAGGTATATCATTTCCTGCTCCTGTAATGTGATATATATTCACGGTAAAAAAAAAAAAAAAAAAATCATGGCTCAGTCCAATCCTGTCATGCCAACTACTAAAGTTACTGAGACAAGGGAATTGCATGTTCAGGGCCAACCAGGGCTATGTAATGAACTCAAGGCAACTTAGTGACATTCTATCTTGAAATAAAAAGAAACAAAAAAGGAAAGGAAATCAGCTTAGACACTCATCAGATAATGAGTGGATAATTAAAATGTGGTAAATATATAATAGAATTATATATTATATTTCTTAAGCCATGAAGAAAAATAAAATTAGGAAATCTGCAGGAAAAGTGAGTATGTATGAAAAGTATTATATTGAGACACCCCAGACCCAGAAAGACGATAACCACATCCCTCTATCATGAGCAGATCCTGTATTCTAATTTGTGTCTCTGTGTATGTGCATGTATGTATGTGTGTAGGGGGGTATAGGGGAGTGTATGTGTGTATATGTGTATGCATGTATGTATGGGTGTATGTGTGTGTAGGGGGGTGTATGTGTCTCTGTGTGTGCATGTATGTTTGTGGGTGTGTTATGTGTGTCTGTGTCTGTCTATGTATGTATGTGTCTGTGTATGTATGTGTGATGTACGTGTGTGTGTGTATGTGTGTGCGCGTGTGTGTGCGCATGTATGTATGTGTCTGTGTCTGTCCATGTATGTGTGTGTCTCTGTGTGGGTGAGTGTATGTGTGTCTGTGTGTATGTATGTGTGTATCTCTGTGTGCATGTGTGTGTGCCTGTATGTGTCTACATGTTGGAGTGAATATGGTTAGGGGCCAGGAAACTAGAAGGAGGAAAGAAGCTTTAAAGAAGACCTGGAGGGTAGGAGGGGGTAAAACATGGGACATAAAAATAGAAATGGAAAAGGCATGAAAATGCCACAGTGAAATCTGTTGACAGATGGACAAATGGACAGACAGAGAGACAAACAGACAGAGGACACGGTAGCTGGGGGAGTATATGCAGCTCAGTGGCAGAGAGCGTGCTGTAAGCAGGTTTATTCTTCAGTCCTACCAAAAATAGAGTTGGAAGAGGGGAAAGGGAACAGAAGAAAAGAATATTCTAATTCAGGAGGTTCTCCGCCTGGCTTGATTACCTTAATTATGGAAGACACGTAAGCTCAAGGCTCTGGCCCTCCTCCACCAGAGAGAGACTCATTCAGTGAGACTGAGCTTGGGCCACGAAACCTGTGGTTTTAACTTTCCTGGGTGATCATGATGATGAGGTGCATAAGGACTCCACCAGCATCCTAACAGAGCAGAATTCTTTTCAGCAACAGAGGGGTTTGCTTCCCATCCGTACAGTGCCCTTGGGACCTCATTCTGAGCTTCTGTTGTTGTCAGCTTCAGCTTCTCCTAGCCTGACCCACACTGGCTTCCTTCTCATCTCAAACGAAGGCATGTCTGGTCCCCTCTGGCTCTCTTGACCTCATCCCTTCCCTCCCTCGCAGGCCTCTGTCTTGTTTCCCTGGAGACCCTCCTTCCATAGATTTCGATTTTACCCAAACAGAATAAAAACAGTCACACTGATCAACCACTGTGTATCAGTCAGCTTCTCCTTCCTACGGGGCAGCTGCAGCAGGCTGATTTCCTACGAGACAGGTGTGTTTAGCTGTAGCTTGAGGGACATGTCCCTAACAACTGTCCAGCTCTGGAGTTGGGGTGGTGCTTCAAGGTAAATCACTGTGGCAAGAGAACGGCATAGAGGAAGTGAGGCAGGAAACAGGGAGAGTCAAGGATACAGCTCAGACTTTCATTACTTCCAGGGATTGGCATTTTCTTCCAGAGGCAGCATCCCTGCCCCCACCCCTTCTACCTCAGTTCTTCCTACTGGGGCTCACGTCTTAAATGATCCACCATTTCTCAACAGTACCATCCTGAGGACAAGACCTCTAACACGTGAACTCCATCCACACTATAAAAGTCCTCCTTGTCCTCAGGGACGTGTTCCAGGATTCTTGGCGGGTGCCAGAATCCGCAGCTCAAACCACACTCTGCGCGCACTGTCTTTCCAGTACATTCCTATCTATGGTAAAATTTAACTTGAAACATTGGCACAGTAAGCGGTTAGCAGCAATAGCTAATGACAAAATAAGAGCAGTTCTAACAGCGTGTCGTAAAGTAAGTTGTGTGAATGCTGTCAGTCCCCTCTACCACCGAATATGCCATTGAACTGTACTTACTGTGTTGAGTCTGGTAGCCAAGTTAACTGTGAAAGGTCTGCAGGCCAAGTGACTTGTGCAGCTTGGATACCCAGGGCAAACAGATGGTTCCCATCCAAGTAAGACAGAGCAGAACACGATTAAAAACTGTGAGTTGTGTCTAGAGTTTTCTGTCTCACAGTTCTGGACTTTGAAGGACCATGAACAACTGCCACTGTGGGACAAAATACCATGGCAGACGGGAGACTGTAGTAAGACAGTAATCTCAGTGATTCCTGGTCTGTTAACCTCTGTTCAGGCATTGTTCGCATCAAAATGGGCATCTTCCTGACCCTTCTAACCGGCCTTTCCAGCCATCCTCTGAGACTCCACACAATTCATCTCACGTTCTTCTCTGTGTTACCCATCCCCCCATCAGCTCTTCTTATATTGCCTACTAGCAATACCACCTATAGTACTGTGACTAAGAATGGCCCCCATTGGCTCAGATAGGTGAACATTTAGTCACCAGGGAGTGGAACTTGTTGATAGAAATACAAGGATTAGGAGATGTGGCCTTGTTGGAGGAAGGGTGTCAATACAGGTGAGCTTTGAGGTTTCAAAAGCACATGGCAGAATCTCAGTCTGTCTCTGTCTGTCTGTCTTTCTTTTTCTGTCTCTCTGTCACACACACACACACACACACACACACACACACACACACACACAGTGAATCAGGATTAGCTCTCAGCTACTTCTCCAGCACCACACCTGCCTGTTGTCATCCTCCCTCCCACCAGACTCCTACCATGATGAGAATAGACTAAGCCTCTAAAACTCAGCCCCCAGTTAAATACTCTCTTTTATGAGAATTGCTTCGGTCATGGTGTCTCTTCACAGCAACAGAACATCAGCTAGAACACCATCCCAAACCAAAACGATATCCTCTTTCTGAGTCTCGGCCTCTAGTTCCATCTGTCCCGTCAGGTTCCGTTTGTACGGCTTCTCTAGGACCCTTTCGGTGTCCCAGGCTGCTGGATAGGAAGTCTTTTCTGTTTCATCCTTTGTGCTCTATGGAAACTTGATCTCCCACCAGCATCTTCCGGTTCCTTGTCTGTATGATCCTGCCAAATGAACTTATATCACATGAGACTGGGTGCATGCAGCAGGGAAAGGCTATAGACCCAAATTAACTTAAGTAAATGGTAGTTGTGATTCTACTGTGTCTCTCCTCTCTGATGGTCGATAACTGGACTCCTAAGATTTCTAACCTGGCCTTCAGGATCCTTTGTGCCCTTCCCTTGGTTATTTATGTCGTCGTTTTTCTTTACACAGTGCTGGGGATTTTGAGTCTTGGGGGGTTTGCTTAGGCATCACTAAGCCACACCCCACTAGCTCCCTATTCATTTTTCTGGCCTCATTTACCACTTCCTGCCCTTACCCCCAACCCCACACACGAAGCACCAAAAAAAATTAATAAGATTGCTATTACTCTTAATGTGTACCCACATAGACCTACCTCCTCTGCTCTTGTGGGTGTGCCATTCTCTGTACTCAGAGTGGCTTCTCCTGATTTCCCTGTGAAATTTTCTCTTGTTTCTCAAGTGAGATTCTATCCCATTTCCCTGTGGCAAGGCTTGCTTGGGTTCTACTCACCAACTCAGACTCTCCCTCTACCATTATATGATGAATTCACTCACAGTAAAGATACCGTCACCCCTAGACGTCTGAGGGCAGGGTGGTTCCAGGCCCCACAAAGGATATCAGAATCCCTTAAAACTGCATATTACATGCATATAACCTGATCCCATGCACCTTAATCTATTTCTCAGTAAAGTTATGTGCACCTAGTGCACATAAAGAGCTCGCAAACACTTGAGCATTAAAGAAACAAACCTGCAAGTTACACAGATGACAGATACAGAAGCAGGGGAGAGGCAGAGCATCCCTGAGCTTTGAACAAAATGTAACTCCAAAGCCTCAATAAGTTATTGTTACACGATCGCATTGGCTAAAATAAAAAATACACCAACTGCAAATGTTGGCAAGGATGAAGAGGACCTGGATCAGTAAGCACAGGCCTGCTGCAAATGTAAAACACTATAGCCATGCCAAAAAAGAGAAAAGTTTGGCAATTCTTTTATGGCTAAAAATGGACCAGAAGTCACACTCTTGGGCATACATCCCAGAGAAATGAAATTTTATTTTCACGCAACTTGTACATGAAGGTTCATAGCAGTTTTATTTGTAAAAGTCCCAAACTGGAAACTAACTCCATGTTCACAGTGTTAAATATTATTCTGCAGTAAAAAGTATGAACTGTTGAAACACATGATGAATTGGCTGTGTCTGAAGGAACCTGGGCCGAGTCAGAGTACAGTCTCTGAAGAACTCCTCCATTCTCAATGTAGAGAGCATCCGAGCAATACCTAGAGCATGAAGATTCAGACAGAGACGAGGTCACCGTTGGTTAGAGTAGGAGTGGCTGCCAAGTGTGGCTGAAAGGACACTGTAGAGACCATGAGGCCAGTACCTTAGGGTAGTGGACTGTCGCACATCTCCACAGTGCTATCATCCACACACATGTGTAACCACTGGGACCTGAATGCACACTCTTCAGGGTCCCAGTGGCCATTTCCTGGTTTCAGCCATCAGTCATGACAGATACTGGCATTGCATGCATACGTGTGATTAAGTGATCCAGCACATTTGTATCGTACCTGCCAGCCAGGTGTAACATTCAGTGTGGAAAACAAAGACATACCTATTGGCAGAGTGGGGGTGGGGTTCAAGGCATCTCTGTGCATCTCATGGTAGCTTTGCACAAATCTGTGTCTAAGCTGTGTCTCACATGAGTGAGCCTAAAGAAGTAGCTGTTGTGTTTCTGCCTGTTTCCTTCTAGTCTTGGTCTCTAATAATGAGCATACCTGGTAAGAATGTAGCCAGAATCTCCAGGTCTCCTAGTGTATCAGGCTTCAGGGTGCTGTCAAGTTCTCACGTGTTCCTTTTTGTTTCCTGGGCATGTCCATGGCTCTCTGTCTACACAAACACGTGCCCTTTGTGTGCTGTCTGTCACCTGTGGCCTCAGCTGAAGTACTAGTGAACATTAGCTGTCCCCGCCCACCATCATCTTGGGTGCACGCCCACATCTGGCACACTCAAACGCAGCTCCTGTCTCTGCTCCTGTGTCTACTCTCCTTTCCCCATCCTCAGCAGGCTGACCATCAGCACCTGTCATAACATGGCCTAGGAGCCAATGAAATGCATTGGGACCTTCAAGTTCTCAAAGCCTTCGGCTGGGTTTCTTTTTTTTCTTTTTTTTTTTCCCCAATTTTTTATTAGGTATTTACTTCATTTACATTTCAAATGCTATCCCGAAAGTCCCCTATACCCCCCCCCGTTCCCCTACCCACCCACTCCCACTTCTTGGCCCTGGTGTTCCCCTATACTAGGGCATGTAAAGTTTGCAAGACCAAGGGGCCTCTCTTCCCAATCATGGCTGACTAGCCCATCTTCTGCTACATATGCAGCTAGAGACACGAGCTCTGGGGGTATTGGTTAGTTCATATTGTTGTTTCACCTATAGGGTTGCAGACCCCTTCAGCTCCTTGGGTACTTTCTCTAGCTCCTCCATTGGGGGCCCTGTGTTCCACCCAATAGATGACTGTGAGCATCCACTTCTGTGTTTGCCAGGCACTGGCATAGCCTCACATGAGACAGCCATATCAGGGTCCTTTCAGCAAAATCTTGCTGGCATGTGCAATAGTGTCTGTGTTTGGTGGCTGATTATGGGATGGACCCCCGGGTGGGGCAGTCTCTGGATGGTCCATCCTTTCATCTTAGCTCCAAACTTTGTCTCTGTAACTCCTTCCATGGGTGTTTATAAATCCTGGGCATATATCCAGGATTTATGTGACTGGGTTTCTTAAGGTCAGGCAACTTTCTCTTGCTGAAGTGAAGGCACGCCCCAGCTCAGCAGACAGACAGCCTGGTCATTTTGTCCTTGCTCCACCCTTATCCCCCACTAGGAGGCAACACATTGACTTTTGGCAACACAGCTCTGAGTACCCATCAGAACACCATCATAGGCCTTTGAACTCCCCAGACCCTGGACCTTTGTTTTCTTCTCCTCGTGTTCTGTTCAGTCGGTATATATCCTCTTAAACCAAGCTGACAATGGACTCAAAATGAAAATTTAATAAGTAATAAAAACCAAAGTGTGAATATGTTTTAAGCCTCTCTAGGGGCTGGAGAGATGGCTTCGTTTAGAATGCTTGCTGAGGTCTTCCAGGGGACCTGAGCCTGGTTCCTAAGCATCTGTGTCAGATATATGACAACCATCTATGATTCCAGCTCAAAAACATCTGGTGCCTTCTGATGATGCTACCTGCACACACACGTGTGATTCCTCCTCACACATGGGTACACACATAGACACATAATTTACAATTAAATTATATATATGTATATATAATTTATTTACATACCTGTACACACAATACATATATGCATATATATGTATGTATGTATATATATGTGTGTGTGTGTGTGTGTGTGTGTGTGTATGTATTTCATGAGTTTCATTCGTCTCCATACCTTCTTCTTGCCCCTGTTACTGAGGTTTTGAATGAGTATCTTAGCCCAGAATGCACCCAGGATGAGGCAAGAAGAGAGATATCTTGACGCAGATCCTGCTTGGAGGTTGCCGTGACATGTTCTGAATGTCTGGGTAGTCAGGGCAGGTGTTTGTTCAGAAGCCATGAAGGTTATTTGCAAGTCAGCGGCTTCCCTCACAAACTCAAGCAGGCGCCCTATGCAGGAAGGTTGCCCTGTGTCTTTGGAGTCCCGTGAGGAGCAGAGTGGAGCTGAGTAGAATCCTGTACTTGCCTGTTTCTCATCTGTTGCCTGGGAACAGCTCTGAACAGAGAGAAGGCACTGTGGTGACTCTAAAGGGTGGCTCCATAGAGGCCAGCACTGCTGTAGATGACAGTCCCACTGCCTCTGGCTGTGACCCTGCCTCTTACCCATTCTTTTTTTTTTTTTTTTTTAAAGATTTTATTTATTTTATGTAAGTACATTGTAGCTGTCTTCAGACACTCCAGAAGAGGGCATCAGATNTNNTTANGGATGGTTGTGAGCCACCATGTGGTTGCTGGGATTTGAACTCTGGACCTTCGGAAGAGCAGTCGGGTGCTCTTACCCATTGAGCCACCTCACCAGCCCCCTCTTACCCATTCTTATGGAGTGAGGCGCAGAGAGCAGAGTCCCCACTAACCCAGACCTCAGGCTAGAGGAAGACCTCTGTAGGTCGTGTGACTCAGGCACAAGCTTAATCTCAGTTCAAAATCCCTCAGAGATCTTTTCCTGTAAACGCAGATTCTATAATTAATGCAGATCTAGGGGAAAGACTAACATTCATCAGAAGGTGACATGCTTTTTCTCTCACTTTTAATAATACAGGTAGTAGGATGTAATTTTGACGCTGTTACTAAATTTTAAGAAAGTGCATGGCCCCTTCATTATGTGTCCATGTTTTGTGTATGACTTGGTAGCCTGACATGGAAGCATTTATAGTCTATAGTCCAAATTCAAATGTTGTATTTCAGCTCTTTCAATTAACTAGTACAGTTATCACCTCGTTGAAAACATATTGCCAGATTTCTCCAAACTCAGAATCAGAATTCAGTTACGCCTACTTAGAGACTGCTAATGTGAATCTGTCAGCACTATGGAGCAATCTCTCCTTAGAAATGATGTAGGTGAGCTATGGGAACTTTATAAATGGATGGATAAATATGTAAGCAATCAGGTGCTTAAACTGATATAAGCAATTGCTGGCAGTTTCTGTATGGATACCAAAGTTTTCCATTGTCTTATTACCAAACACCCAAGCCTGTCATATCTCCCAAATGACTTAAAGACCTTGGCTCACTATTTTGCTAGAGCACTTAGCCAGAATCAACAGGCTTGGAGGCAAACTTGAGGAGGAATTTCCAACCACTGCCAGTGTTGTGGCAACAACACTTCAGCGCCCTGATACCCACTTTTCCAAAGCATGAGTCAGGCAGACTGTCAGTCCGAGTTCTGAAGACACCCTCCTTAGTCACAAGACTCCCTTAGAGAGACGGGTCGCGAGATGGCTAGCGATCCTACAGGCTGAAGAATGAACATCAAAAACCACAAATCAGCCACTGGGAAAAAACATTGCAAAGGGATGACACAAGATGTTTGCCTAGATACTGTTGCTGAGCAGGTGAGACTGGAACTTCATGCTGAGAAGGGTAGTGGTGGTCCAGTTCTTGGAACTTCTAGTTAAGGTCAGGAGTAGCATAGAACTCCATGTCCATGTTCATGTGTCCAGAAGACACACACACTTGATGTTGGGTTTGGGGTGAACCTTCATGATTCAGACAACCCTTTCATGGACAGCACGTAAATACGCAGAGTGACATTTCTTTTGAAAATGTACTCATTTGCATACAACAGTGCTCTTAATGACTCCTCCCCCTCCATTGTGTTGTCTCTAAGGATACCCTGGGAGGTGGGGCTGGTTTTATTGTTTACAGTGTAAAGAAACCTCGGGGAGGTATGTGGTTCTCTGGTTGGCAGAATTCAGAGAACACAGATCTGGTAACTCTAAGCTCATAACACTGTCAGGGCTAAGAGGCCCTAAAAGATGCTCCTGGGACAATACCCATTTTCTGATCCCTAAAGCCCTTCTAAAAACAGTGTGTTGCCCATTTGGAATAAATGTTTAGGGTTGGGGAGAGGGCTTGGGCAGCAAAGCGCTTGCCGTGCAGACATGGGCTCCCGAGGTAGACCCCAGAACCCATGTAAAAAGCCAGATGTGATGACTTGTGCTTGTAAGCCCAGTGCTGGGGAGGTAGAGACAGAGGGATCCCTGGCACCTTGCTAGCTTACCTACTTGACGAGTTCTAGGCCAGTGAGAGACCCTGTCTCAAAAAAAGAAGAAAGGACAGACAGACAGACTAAAATTGTACGGAGTCTAAGGAACAACACTAGAGGTTGTCCTTATACATGTGTACAAACACACACCAAAAAATGGTCAGGTAGAGGGATAGAGAGAAAGAACATGAGCATCAGTTAGCATTGACCTCAGAGGTATGTACAGAAGCCCAAGTCAGTATTTTATTGCCTAGCCCTGAAACTTGAATTAATTTTCTTCCTCTGTAAAGCCTCCGGACATTTAACAGTGGACTTTGGGTTAGAAAGTCTTGCCTATAGCAGCAGATCTGCAGTCTCAGCCATAGACACATATCCTCACGCCCAACACCCAAGGCGGAAGGCGACAGGGGGCATTCTCGTGTGCCTGCTGAGTAGATAGCAGGGCTCCATGGGGCCGGAGAGATGGCTCAGCAGCTAAAAGCAAATTCTGTTATTGCAAAGACAGGAGTTCAGTTCCCAGGACCCACATCAGGCGGCTCACAGCCAAGTGTGAAGCCAGCTCCAAGGGATCCAGTGCATTCTCCGGACACACACATGATTATATCTACACACCAACACACATACATACACATAGTTAAAGATTAAATGAGTTTAAAATTCTCAGTGTGTTTCCTCCAGCTTTCCTGAGTCTAAGTCCTTCCTCACAAAGACGATGTGTCTAGTACAGGAAGAAGCAGAGTGGTCAGATATGATAAGAAATATCAATGATATCTTCTTTTTATATGAATCATAACTGATTAAGTGGCTGAGACATACCCTGGCTTGGACATTTTTATGCATTAAATGTGGCTGAGGAGCTGACTCGGCTACTCAAGTGCCTTGTGTGTAAGTGTGAGGACCTTAATTCAGATCCCATGCCCACATAAAAGCTAGGCACAGCGGCCGTGTCTGTAAGCCCAGCGCTAGGGGTTAGGAACAGAGACAGGCAGATCCCTGCAACTCTTTGGCCAGCCATCCTAGCTGAATTGATAAGCTCCTGGCCCAGTGAGAGACCCTGTCTTAAAAACATAAATCGAGAGAGATCACGGAAAGATGCCTCATGTGGACCCATGGCCTCCACATGCCTGTACATACCCAGGCACACACGTCTGCACACATGAACACATACACACATGCAATGTAAAGATGTGAACAGGCACGAAGGGTAGATATCCCGCCCTCCGCCCCCAATTGCATCCTGTCCATCTGAGGTGCAGTGGTTGCATCTTTCTGCTTACAGATGCTGCAGCAACCGCACACAGTGTGCTTGAGGAGCTAGATGTGAATAAAGCAACATGATAATGGAGCTTCCTGCAGCTCTTTCACACAGCGAAGACTGTCAGGGTCACTTTACAGGCAGTTTATCTAGGCGTTTATCCATACCTTTCAGCAGAAAAATAATCAGTTTTGTCTGGCACCTTGACAAAGGAAGGGTTTGGACAGCTGACAGTGGCCCGAGGCTGTCAGTCGAACGGGCACTGCCATCCCTCTCAAAGGAGCTATGGGCATTTCCTAAAGCCTTCCTGCATGGCCCGGGCTGTTCCTCCAAGTCATCGACCCCCAGATCCTGAGAGTTCTCTGAGCTACAAACTACAATGCGGTGGCTGATCGCCTAGATCCTCACAGATAATATATTCCACTGTCTTTGTTTCTTCCCTCCTGGCATGACAGTGAAATGTATAAGGAGCTGCAAATCCTCACATGGACATATAAAAATGAAGAGAAAGAAGGGATAAGTGTGGTGCTGAGCTACTGGGCTCCGAGTTTAAGAAATTTATTTGTTAAGACAGTTGGGACTAGCCATGTTCACTTACAATGAAGAAAAGGGAGTTCAGAGGCATCCCTGCCTCCTCCATCCTGTGTGGAGCCTCACAGGATGGCTGGCAGCTACAAGCATACACACAAAGTCAGAAAGACATCCCCCAGGTTATTTTTCCTTCCAGCTTAAGAGTGCACATCCAGGCTCTCTCAGGAGAAGAATGTGTCCCTGCACATAGACGGAGGTCCCTGGCAGGACACACCTGGTCATAGGAAAGCTAACGAAGGAACTGAATCAAGCCGTCAGCAACTGGAGCCATTGGTGTGAAATCCCCCTAGTGAGAAGGAGAACGTGGGACCTGGGACCCCAAAATAGGAAAGCCTGGTCTAACTGGGCATGTGTGTTGGCCAACAGAGAGCCACCAACTACAGGTGGCTGTTAAGCACCTACAGTGCAGTCTATAGATGAGGCTCAGTTGGTAGGAAGCCAGCCTGGCATAGGAAGCCCCGGGTTCTGTCTTCAGCGTGTCATCACCTCGAGCATTGGCACATAGGCCAGGAATCCCAGACATCCAGAGGGAAGCAAAGGGAACAGAAGTTCAGTGTCACCCAAAGAGTCGTTCAGTTCCTGGCCAACCTAGGCTACCTAAGTTGCTCTTTTAAAATGGGCAGTCTGGGCTGAGATCAGAGTGAGATGTGAAACTTGTCATATGAAGAAAATATAATCATAACACTGAGCCTTTTATTACATGCTAAAATAGTAATATATTCTCTGTGAGGTTAAATAAAATATATATGTAAATATATACGCACACTTATTATCAATGGTTATTGGCTCCAGGGTACCAAAACCTACATATGCTCAAACCTTCTATAGAAAATGGTATTTGTGTTCGCTTAGAAGTGCTATACATCCTCGTATAAGTGTCAAATTGACACCTCATGCAATGTAAATACTCTATAAATAGTTTATAATGCTGTGTAGAGATTAGTGACATAGGAAAATACCCATCCATTTTCAGTAAAGATGCATTTTTTTTTTTTTTAAATTTTCTATTCATGGTAGGTTGAACCCTCAGATCTAGAACCCATAGACTTGGCTGACTATCTTCAAGTTAATACCACTTTTTTTTTCCCTTTTAACATGCCTTCTAGAAATTTAAAACTGTATCGGAAGCTCGAGTTATGTTTCTGCCAGATAGCATTATTCCCAAAAATTGGTCAGCATTTGAACGGACAGAGAAGAGACTCTAGAAGCCAACCTATCTTATGTCCAAGTGATTGCCTGGCATCCCTGGGGATGCTTGTCTGCTTGTTTGCTTGTTTGTTTGTTTGTTTGTCTGTTTGTCTGTTTTGTCTTGAACCAGTAGCTCATCTATCCCAAGCTGGCCCTAGAACTCCATGTGTAGCCAAGGGTGATCACGTATAGTCCCTCCCAAGTGCTGGGACTACAAGTGTGCACTGCCTTGACTACTTTGTGTGCTGCTACAGATAAGAGCCAAGGACTTCATAAGCACTGTGCCAACTGAATCACATCACAGTCCACTCTATGCTCTTAAGAACCTCACCACCTTCCCACCAAGGGGCTTCTCTCGGCTTCCTTTGATGAGTTCCAGGCATATCATACACCCACCTCCCCTCCTGTAGGCCCTGCATGCTAAATTCCTCCGGCTGCCGCTGTGGGTTGCTAATCATGGCGTACCAATGTGTCCCCTGCTTTACATCTGCTGGCCAGCTACTGGAGTAAGCACGTCTCTTTCTTAGTCAGAATTTTATTTTTAAGTCCTTAAAAATCCTTTCAAAGTCCAAAATATCCCTCTCTAATTTCCTGGCTAGAATGTTACAGCAAACTGTTCAGGAGTGAAAATGTAATTTGAACACAGAAAATGTAAATTGAACACAGAAAAAGACTGGGTTTTTATGTAGGATGATTTAGCCAAAGCTGTAATGTGTGGGAAATAAAAGGGACTGTCTAGGTACTTTTCTTCTTTGCCAACTTTTGAGCGCAAAGAAGGAATACAAAATAATTGTTCTAGCTTTTGTATTGCCTAAAATGTTTTTAATGATGTTTGGTTGAGGGTCTTGGGGGGTTATTTTTGTTGTTGTTGTTTGGTTGTTGTTTGGTTTTATTGGTTGTTGTTTGGGTTTTTGTTTTGTTTTGTATTTTAGTGTTTTGGGGATGTTTATTTTTGATTGTTTGTGTTGTTTTTGTTTTGTTTTGTTATAAGGAAAGATAGAGGACCTTGGATCTCAGAGTCAAGACGGGGAAACGGGAGTCCATTTGCCTGGACTTCACAGTTATTGGTGGGATGTTGGTGGAACCCTGTGCCTTGCACTTCCAGTAAGCCAAGGGTGATACCGCCATCCCCTGTCACTATGGAGCCTAGGGTGACTGAGCCAGTGCTTGCACCAAAGCAGCAGCACTCTCTAGTTCTGTCATACTGTAAATCACCCTTTCAACTGTCCTTACTTAAAATCACCTTGACTTCTAAAAACTATCATTATTTTAACAGAAGACAATTACAGTTGCTCTAGGTAGTAAACTGATTAAAGCTTTAATGTGTGGGCCATTTCCATATGTCATTTAGAGTTGGCCACATCCTGCTTATTGTTTTTTTTTTTTCCTGACACTGTCCTTGCTCTTCAGCACACAGATACAAAAAATAGAATAGAGCTCACACACACACACACACACAGAGAGAGAGAGAGAGAGAAAGTACCCATGCACTAACACATTTAAGGTTGCACACTTAGACACAGTTAATTATGGAATCCTCGCCTCTACTTCTGTCTCTTATTCCACCCTGCTCCTTTCTATATGGATTCAAAACAGTCCGTGAGTTCACATTGATTTGGTTGGGGATTGGCCCGGCTGTTGAGTTCCTGCTCTGTCTGGGGCCCATGCTAAACTCTTGGAAAATAAATCAAATAATAAGCTGACATGGTGCCTAGAACAACATGTCCTGCAGAGGACCAGGCTGAGGTGTGAATGGTGGATCCAGTGTGGCTGGATCTATGATTGACATTCATTAAAATGGGTTCAGCCATGACAGAGCCACCTGCCAGAGCCTATAGCTCAAAGCTTTTACATTGAGTCTCCTCACCACCGACCTGGTGCCTGAAACCATGCTGGCCTAAAGGACTTGAGTGTTTAATGCATGGTCTCCATCCTGAAGGAGTTTGAGGGAGAAGGGAAACATATCAGGGACCAGCCTGAGGGATGGGAAAGCAGAGGGAAAGCTGGGGTGGAGGTGCTGGTGTCTGTCTGTACAGCATAGAAGAGAGATGTATGGGCTGGGCCCTTGGGGTATATTATCAGACTAGAGTCTGCTTCTCTCCTCCCCTCCCCTCCCCTCTCCTCTCCTCTCCTGGAGAACTCCCCAAACTCCTCCTGAACTCATCCTGTGTACATCACTCATAGGTCCCACACACAGCCCCATCTTCTACCTCCACAAACCAGTAACCTCTTCTAACTCTGCCACTAAAGGTATTCAAGTGTAAGAATAAAGAACATGCTGGTGGGTGAAGGGGCAAGCCCAAGAGACGAGCAGCATGCACCATCCTGTGTCTCTGCGCATAGTAGGGCATCATGCCCACAGTGGAGCTCAGTAAGGACTAGAGCCAAGCTTAGCAGGTAGAGCTGGATCCTGGGAGTGGGTCCCTCCATGGTTAAGTCCTCTTTGGATATGAACGGGAGAAGCCTCGATCTAAAAAGAGGGAGGATGCACACCAGGGCACTCAAGGTTGCCACACTCTCACTGTGCTAGAGCCAAGCTATTCCAACCTCACCACACCTATGGGCGCCACTGCTGGTTCTTGAGGCTGAGTATGAGCCCTTGGTGGGATCCCTGAGGAAGTACTTGAGAAATGACCTTCAGGCTTTCCAGGTTGCACGTCCTGTTAGGTGCTGTCAGGCGTGGAGTCCTTCCCTGAACACTAGGCATGAATTAAATATCTGGTGACTTAGTCATCCCCGGCAGTTAGCCTCCTCTCTCCCAACACTCCTCAGAGGGTAGAAAGAAGGAAATTCCACCGCATATAAAGCCTAGATAATAAACTTCTTCCTACAAAATCTTATGTTGTACTAGGAGAGTTTTAATCAGAATATATTTTATTAAAGTCAAATTTCTTTACATGCCCAATTGTTTCTGTGATGCATTCAACAGTAATGCACAATCATTCAGCCTTGGGGGAGCTACTTCATAAGTGTTGCATAGCCCACAGGGTCCTGGAGCTCTTGGCAGTGTCTGGAAAAAAAAAAACCAAAACCTTGGCATGGACACTATAGACAGATCTGCCCAACCACAGATTGTTTTTAAAGTTGATACAGTTGATCAGTTTCTACTTAGTAACCGAACAGTGAAATCCTCCCTGTTCCAAGGCCCTTTAGATGGGCTTGTGTAATTTACCGCCATTGTTTCTAGCTCAGTAAGGTAGACTCTAATAGTGTTCCATTCCATTTGGAATCCTGGGTCAAGATCTGTTCCGTGTCTTGTCTGATATCCTTAGGGAATATGAGGCGGTGGAGAGGGGTATACAAAATACGTAATACGTATGTGGGAAGTTAAAAGAATATATATATTGTGTTTAAAAATGCTAGTGCCATGTGGAAATCAAATCCCCAAAAGAGTGAAATCTATGATGAAGTTATTTGTGTTCAGGAATAAAGACTAGGAACACATCCTGGGATTATATAGGCAAAGGCCAAGATATGTCTAGGGGATTTTACTAGGACATAGATATCCACACAAATTACCTTGGAAATTCATCGGCCCTTTGGGTGCTTCAGGCTCTCTCTGATTGGTGTGTGGCAGCAGTTACTGCATAAATCTCATCGTAAGGTCACATTTGGCAATTTTATTGGTACTTACTCCATAGAAATGGCCTCAAAGTAGAGCAGGCTTTTACATGGGGTTAGTTCTGGCTCCTTAAATAGGTGTCTGCAACCCGAGTCTTCCTTCCTTTTTTGTGGCTTCCCAGCTCCATTTTATCCAGGTGTGGCAGAGAAAGCTCCAAAGCTCCCAAGCACAAGAGACACGGAAAGGAGGATGAAGATGCAGGCAGTTACGGCTCAGCGGACTGGAAGACAAATAATTACAATATAGGGTGCCAGGTGCACTAAGAGACATGTGTACAGCGGAGGGAGATTAATTCAGGTCGCTGAGCAGGGAGATGTGCCCTTTGGGCATCCTCGGAGTAACAGATAAGGAGAAAATGGAGGCAGACCTCAGACAGGGGGAGCACCTGATCAGATCCTGAGGAGAAGAGCTATGAAAAGCTTGCACCAGTTCCAGGGTGGGCCAAGGGTGGGCCCCGGGCCGTAGCCGCAGTGAGCTGAGGCCAGAAGCTGAGTGATGTGCGGTTAGATTTCACCCAGACTATAGAAAGATGAGAAATAGACCCAGAGGAATGACTAGAAGCAAGGAGAGAGGAGAAGAAGCTGTCACAAAGAGAGGGGACATGTGATCTGGGGGAATGGAACATGCACCTCTAGGGGCTGTGATGTCTGCAGGAAGGAGAGAGGGCCGTGCTGTTGAGCGCCACACTTGGAAGTGATGGTTGATTTTAAGTAAGCAGGTAAGGGGTTCCAGTTTCAGGAGAATCAAGGTGAAAACACTTCTAAGTACAGGTTAATTGCACAGTCAGCGGATGTTGATTGTGTGGTTATTCTATGCTATGCACTTTTCAGAAGAAGCCTCAGAATATAAACTCACGGCTGTAGCCTCCTGAAACCAAAGTCTCTGGCCCTTGAAGCCGGCAGTCGGTGAAGGTCCTGCTGTCATACCTGGGAATAGACACAGAGACAAAAAGGGACAGAAGAGGTCAAAACTGGCCCAGCAAGGGGATGGAAACTTCCGGGGTGTGGCCAGAAGGAGTAGATGCACTGAGGGGAATGGGAAATCTCAGATAAGGAGAGGAGAAGACCGGGATTGCTGCAGAAACTGCAAAGCTCATAACACGTTAAGAGTGGCCAAGTGACCAAAAAGGGCAAGCACATGTCCATTTGATGTGACAGCTGAGGTCCTCAACAGCCTAAGTGTATGCATGGATATATGGATAACTGTGGTTTGAAAAGAAATCTGCTCCTCTTGTCTAAAATCTGAAGGTTTTGGCCATGATTTTCAGCACTTCTGTAGGGGTAATGACAGCTCTTTTGTTTGCATCTGTAGCCAATACTTCTAACACCCTGCAGTTCAGTTCCTCCAGGCCCCCTTCCTGCATCTTCCAGAGGCAGCAAAGATTGTTCTGGTACTCATTAAAATCACATTTTTATCTTTTTTTTTTTTTTTTTCGGTTTTTCAAGACAGGTTTTTCTCTGTATAGCCTTGGCTGTCCGGGAACTCACTCTGTAGACCAGGCTGGCCTTGAACTCAGAAATCCACTGGCCTCTGCCTCCCAAGTTCTGGGATTAAAGGCGTGTGCCACCCCTGCTTATCAATTCTTTGGAGATGTCACACAGGGAATCTTTGTTGTTGTCACCATTCTCAATCCCTTTGATCTCTCACCTCCATACCTGCCCAGCGCTGAGTGTTCTTTGTTCCTAAGGAGTCGTCTGTGATGCGCACCTACTCTCGTGAGTGGAGTCTACCCTGGAGTGTTGTCAGCCCACCAGAGGTCGGTCATATCATTAAATAAAACTGACTCACCCTCCCCCAACATCTACAAAATGCTCTTCAGCTATCGGTGTGATTTTTGTGCCCCTTTCCCCCCCCCCCCCCCAACACTAGAACTTTGTATGACCTGAACTTGCATAGGTCTTGCCCACGCTCCCATAATCTCTGTGGACCCAAATGTACAACCGCCCCGTTGTGTCTGGAAAACATTGTTCCCTTGGAGTTGTCTATCATTTCTGGGTTTTACGATCTTTCCTCTCCCTGTTCTGGGAAAATCCCTGAACCTTAGCCCCACCCCCACCCCCACCCCACCCCCAGAGAGTTACGATATGTATCATTTAAGGCTGAGTACTCCCTGGTCTCTTATTCTCTACACATTGACTGGCTCAGGGATCTGGAACTTCTGAATGTGATTTTTGGAAACAATTGACTTGCATTGGTTTAAAAACTATCATAGAAATTAAATACGGAAGAGGCTTAGGAATGGGCTGGTGGTAGAGCCCTTGCTGAGCGCCCATGATGCTCTGGAATCCTTCACCACGAGAAAAACAGAAAACACACACATATGAGGGGGGGCCGCATGTTGATGTAGGAGTGATATAGGGAAGGGCGTGTAGAAATAGACAGATACCTTACATGGAAGAATTCTAAATAATTTACGTCGGAACCAGCCCTCAAGGAGGCAATGCATCTCTGTCTCCTGTATGAATCTTGCTCAGGGTCTTCTGTGCGGGCTGAGGAGGCATGGGAGCTTAGATTTAAGGAGGTGAAAAACCCTGGTAGACACCAACTCTGCTGTGTAGTGAAGCTCGTCATCAAGTGCTAAGTCACGCTGACCACATGCTGCTCTTGATAGGTGTGGGAAGAATGGCAGTTTACCTCGGAGGTCATACTCCCTGCCTAAGTGTAGACAAAAGAAAACCAGCATATAAGCCAGATGTGGAGTGTTGTGTTAAATATATAGCCCCTCTCCTCAGGACAGTCAAGGCATTACAAACCCACATTTAAGAAGCCATCACAACTAAGAGGATTCTACCAAGGCAGGATGACTAGATATAACAGTCTGAGCTCTGGCTTACCTGTGTGAGCTCAGGACAGAAAGAGAACATTAGATCCAAGAGCTAGAGCTTACATGTGTGAGCTCAGCACTTAAGAGGTAGAGGCAGGATGAGTTTGAGGACAGCTCAGTTAGAGAGAAACATACTGCCCCCCCCCCCATCCCAAGGTTACAAGTTAGGTAACAAGTCAATACTTTGAAAATAGGTATAGACTTAAGTTGGTATGTCAGTACTAGCTCATCTGTGGCAAACGTATCATCAAAGTTAGATCTGGACAGTGATGGAAATCGGTTCTGAGTGTGAACAGCCCTGTCAGGGATGTAACTAACACACCTGTGTCAATGGTCATCTTGGCGTAGCTCTATAGACATTAACAACGCTCAGAGCATGTGAGCCTACAGGGTAAAACGCAATGCTTATTAGTAATGTGTCGATTAGCATATCATTCCTTTGAATACTATATCAAGGGCAGTACCGACGTTGGGTAGAAGCCAGTGACACCGTGCTCTCAGCAGGGCAAGCTTCTGTGCTAAGGACCCATGGGAGGCGATGCTGCATGCCATCAATCAGGCGTGCCCATCTCTGCATCCCCATCAGGCCCTCAGGGTCATGGCTAAGAGCTCTGCTGCAATGAGATAAGACACAGATTCACTCGTCCACCCTCGGAGTTCACACTGCAGCTGAAAAGCCCTAGCGCCGTCATTCCTCCAGGATCACTGTGGCTGTTGCTAGGGCTTTGTTTATTCGTATTTTGTACAATTATAGGTTGCAAAAACTTACAGACCTGCTGGATTGTGGCAGAATGTGAGTAGCCCCTCAAGATGCAGTGTGATTTCTCACAACCAGTACCAACGGTATAAGGCATGGAGAAATGTGTTGCTGTGGGCAGGAAGGAGACCCAAGCTAGATCACAGGGTCTACACTCAGAAAGAACTGTACTAGCTGAAGCCCTGAGTCCTAGAGGGTACAAAGTGTGCCTAAAATGAAAAGTGTTTTCAAAGACAAGCTTCACCCATAGATATTACTTAATGTTGGCCTTAAAGCAATTGATTTTCTGCTGTTTTAATCAAAATGTGTATCTCAAGATTCTCAACTCATCAAAAACAGGGAAAGATAAGTATTTCTGAACTGTGACCCTGTCTGTTTTATTCCCTGCTCCCTGTCCTCCATCACTGAACAGACCCACATAGGCAGGATTCACACCTCGCCTTCCAGGATGATGGCCGTGTTCATCAAAACTGCCTGATGCTTTTCCTAACCAGCAGCAGCAGCAGCGGTGGTGCTATTCCACTGTCGGAATCTGTCCCCGAGATCCAAATGCCCACCAAAAACCTTCTGCCTGATTTATTCTCCTGCCACTTCTCAGCACTCTGGAAGTCCAACAGATGTAGATATAAAAATGTGGGATGGGTAAAAAATGACTCCTGCTGTAGCTGTGTTCTGCTTAAACCCAACATAGCTGGCACAGAACCTTGAGGTGCGAATTAAGGAGGCTTCAACCAGTCTGGGGGAAGCCCTGCTTCCAACCCTGTAGTAAGAATCTTGTCTGTAATAGATGGAACAGGGTTTCTGTATTTATACAGATTGTTTGATGTGTTCTCTTTTTCCATACGCTAACACCCCAACCCCAAAAGATGCTGGAGAGTGATTCCTGTTAGCTGAGCTATCATACTTCCTTTGGTAAGAGCCAGCTGTACATATCTGATACTGGGCTTAAGACATTTAATATATCTGACCTCATTTTCGAGTCTATCCCCCCCCCCCTTTTTAAGTGCTGAATTAGTCCTTCTGTAGATGAGGGTTTTTTTTCTTTTCTTCAAATTGTAGTTTTATATATTCAGGCCACCTGGATTACTTTCATAATGAAAAAGTCTGGAAGTATCAGACATAATATGCAACATATTACAAGAGTGTTAACATTAAAGCTGAATTCATGCGACTGCCTTAGTTAGAGGATCATATACCAATCTCCAAGTCCAATGAATGGCTAATGGGATGCATTTTCTTTAATATGGAGCATGAAAGTCTTTTTCTCCTCTTTACATTTAAATGAAAAGCTTATTACATTGCAGCAGAGAAGATTAGTGGATCATGTAAAAGCTGCCAGGTCATAAGAAGCAAAAAGTCCTGAGGGTCTGTAGTCTAGGACCTAGACCGTTGGCTGGGTGTGTCTCAGCAGAATCCAGTTCCAGACCCGTTCCCAGCACAGACTCCCCACAGAATAGGACAAAGTTGTTGGACTGCTTCGATGGATCGTTGGTTGATTGGTTGGTTGGTATTTTGAGACAGTATCTCTTGTAGCCCAAGCTGGCCTCAAAAGTGCTAGATAGTAAAGGATTTCCTTAAACTCCTGATCCTCAGGTCTGCCCCTGCCCCTGCCCCTGCCCCTGCCCCTGCCCCCTGCCCCCTGCCCCCTGCCCCTGCCCCCTACCTTCTGCTCCCCGCCCTCTGTCCTTTGTCCCTGTCCCTGCCTCTACCAAGTGCTGGGATTACAGGTCTGTGTCACCACAATGAACATTTTATGATATTTACATGGCCTCATGAATATCCAAAACAGGGAGGTATTCTCAAGATAGAGCTGGGGAACATAGAAATTTAGTGGAAAGCCTTATTTTCATACTTTTAGGCCTTAGTTATCAGAACTTTCCTCATGACATGGGTGTATTAGTTACTTTCTTGTTATGCCAAAAATCCTGACAGACAACTTAAGGGATAAAGGATGTATCTTTGCTCAAGGTTCCAAGGAATACAATGTGTCCTAGTAGGGACTGGCCATGGGAGCAGGATGCTGTTGTTCCTTTCCGTCTTGAATATCAAGAAGCAGGGCGAACCAGAAGCAGGGTAATGTTAACCATCTGTAAGGCCTGCTCTAAAGGCCTTCTGCTAGCCTTGTCCCAGGAGTTCCTCAGCCTCCCATAGCACTGCCAGCCAAGGACCAAGTATTTCCATACACCACCCATAGGGAACATTTCTTACCCAAACCATTATAGCTGGTGACTCTCCCACCAGAGCTAACATCGATATAGCCTGTATGGTGAGTGGACTGTGCCTGCCGTGGCCCTACAGAAGCAAGAGGGTCAGAAGCTCGGGGGTCTCCTTGGATACATGGCTCGCTTCAGGGCAGGCTGGAAAGGATACCAGAGAATTTGTAAGCAGTCACAGAAGAGGATTGCTTACAAGGAAGGAGAGCCGGGCCCTGATCGCCTGCCAAGGAAAGGAGACATCATGTTCATCACCTCACAAGGTTTCTTTTCTCACTGACCCCAATCAACAGTGAGCCACTTTGAAGACAGAGACTTCTGCAACTTGACGCTTTTAGCTCCTAAAATGTGCTCTTTGGAAACGGGGAATAAATTAGCAGTCTATGATCTGTGCTAGAAACAATAAAAACGGGCCTAAATTGTAGCCATTACCGTGTTAATATGGAGTGGGTGATAAAATACCTGTCAGACTATCCAGCGCGTGTGAGCGGCCACTGCGTGTCGTACGCACAATAATGTGCTTCCTTTGTCCCCCGAGGAATCCTCACAGCGTTTCTAGAAGGGAAATGGTTTTGGTTTACTGCCTTACAGATCAGGAAACTGAGGCAGAACAATCTTGAGTTCTTTGGACCAGGACACGTAACCAGTGGGAGGTAGATTAGGGATATAAAGAGTGCATCATCAGGCTCCCTGCTGCCCACCTCTTCCTGGTTATCATACAAACAGGCCAGGGTTTGATCTGGATGGAGAAGCCACCATAGGCATTGCAAGCAGGAAGACACTAACATTAAGAATTAGTAGCTGCCAAACTCATCAGGTGGGCTAGGAGACCTTCGGTCAGGGAGCCAATGGGGCGAAGTTGGTAATCAGAGAGTCCTTTTCAGAGAAGCAGCAAGTGCAGGAACTGCAGAAACCCGCTAACCTTGATCTCAGATGCCTGTGGTGCCTGCGGGTGCTGGGAGCTACTGCAGCAGTCCCAGCAGCCATGTGCTAAGCTGACACAGCTGCTTCTCTGCCCTGGGAGCAACCGTGCCGTTAGTCTCTGACCTTCCAGGCACCTTCCAAGTGCCTCTCAGTGGTGATGCCTAAATAAAAACCATGCAGATGGGGCTTTGGGGAATTGTAGTCCCAAGGAGGCCTCTGGCCCTTGTGACACAGAAAGAATGGCCACGAGGCTACATGTGCCCGAAATGCTAGATGCTGAAGATGGGATATTCCAGGTAATCTCTGGGTTGTCCCGGAAGCTGAAGAGCAGGCCAGGAGATACTGCAGATTCTCCTGTGCCACCTGTAGTTCCTGAAAACAACTCTTTGCAGAATTCTAAGTTACATCACAGTCTCTAAGCTAATTAGTTGGTAATGATGAGGTCATGCTTATCCTAGGCTCTGAGAAAGCACAGCATTGTCCTTTTCTTCCTTACTTTAAAATGCCAGAGGAATGGAATGAGGGGCGTTGCGTGCTAAGCAAGTTCCCCACCATGAGGCTGTATCCCAAGCCGTAATACATGCTTATTCAAGTATTCTATTATTTAAACAGAAGGTGGGGGAAAGGGAGAGACAGATGGGTCAATATACAATTCCAACACGCATGGTGTGCTAGCTATTCACAAAATTATGTACCGCATGGGTTATTTGCCTGTCAGTGAATTCGTGGTAGCGTCTGTACAAAAGTGAGATGGTTATCCGGTAGGAGTTAAGACGGTGAGTCTCAGCTGCGGATGCATTCTTTGGGATGCATGTGTTCAATCCGCTTAGACTTTTGTAACAGAATATCTTAGAAAGAATCTTAGGCTAAGTAGGTTATAAACAGCAACAGGCTAGGAAGTCAGAGGGCCAGGCACTAGAGGAGCATCTGATAGGTGTGCACTTTCTAGGTCACAGGTAGCGACCTCGAGGTCGAGTCCTGGTAAGATAGATCTCTTTGGGCACTTTGCTTGTTGGTATGGAGCTGCTAAGAACTGGAGATTGAACCTAGGGTCTTGTTTATGATACACAAGCAGTCTACCACTGTGCTGCATGCCCAGCTCTGGGATCCTTTGTAAGGTTAGAAATCCCATTCATGGCAGCCCTCTTCTCATTCATAACTATCATCTCCCATTGATAATGGCCCTGTTCTCATTCATAACTATTACCTTCCAATGGTGATGGCCTTGTTCTCATTCATAGCTATCACCTTCCAGTGGTGATGGCCCTATTCTTATTCAAAACCTACCAATCATCTCCCATTGATAATGACCCTGTTCTCATTCATAACTATGATCTCCCAATGGTGATGGCCCTGTTCTCATTTATAACTATCACCTCTCAACGGTCTCCCATCTTCATACCACACAGCACTGGTAATTGGGTTCCAACTAATGGATTGACCACTGTAACTTATCAAAAATATTGATGCCTGTGGCCAGTCCAGTGAAGCCAGAACCTTGAGGGATGTGGCCCTCGAATCAGTATGTTTAGAAGCACCACACTCTACACTGACCCTTCACTGCTCGCCCCTGCAAGGCTGTGGAGTTGACTTAACACTTTTACTTAAATTGTCTCTTTTGAGTCTTGACTGTCGTCTATCCCATTTTGTTAATGGACAAACTAAACCTTAGAGGCATGGACATTATCCAAGGTCAGGAGCTGTCCTATAGGTCTTCTGGTGCAGTCCATGTCATCCTGTTGACAGTGGCTCTGAACCCTTGTTACAGTTTAGTGTCACCGAGGGAGCTTTGAAGTCTGGACACCCAGCTTGCACCCCAGATCTGTGACGTCAGAGCATGCAGGAACAGTAGAAGCAGCATCAGTAGTTTTAAAAATTCCCAAATGGTTCCGTTGTGCAGTCAGGCTTAACAGTGGCTGCGTTGTGGCGTTCTTGGAAGCTGTGACATAGCTTAACAGTGGCTGTGTCATGGTGTTCTCAGAAGCTGTGATATAGCTTAAAGTGTGAATTTGTTCACTGAGAGATTGTGGTTTTTCCCTCCTTTCTAGTTCTTCTGACCTGCTCAAACAAATCCTTTCCTTAGGGACTCTCGTCAGATGTCAGAAACAACAAAATGCAGAGGCCAACATTTCAAGCCCCAAAAGCAAATCTTATCCTCAGTATATATGACCTTCCTAATGTCAAGACACCCTTACTTTCAGGAGTTACCAATTAAGCAGATCATTAGCAAGCAGAACAGGTATCAAGCTTATTAATTAACTGACAGTAGTTAATATTCAACATCAAAGACTCGTGCTAGATAAATACGTATGGCTATCCCTATGATTGAGTACAGGTTCCTTTTCAGCAAGGATCCAGCAAAGAGGTGTCCATCGTTGGATCTGTACAGCTGAGAGCATTTTATATCCCTAGCCTGGACCCTCTGAACTCTGCTCTGCTGTCTGCCAAGGAAAGGGTCATATTCTTACTCATGCTGTGTTTGCATCCACTTATCTTTAGAAATTCAACCCTTTAAGACCACGAACACTAGAACACTCGGAGACTCATTTTCTAGAAGTCGGTGTAACAAAGATAGAAATTTTAAAATCACCTTATGGAGAAAGCACTTCCTGTTAAAGTGTTGTTCCTAAGCCCCTGTTGTCTTTTGATAGAAACAATAGAGTACTTAGCATCCCCCCTCTTCCTGTAATTCCTTCAGGAAGAAGTCTAATGTGTTCGGGCAATGCGACCTTATTGCTATGCTCTGTGTTGCCCTAAATGAAAAAGATGGAGTGTCTTCATGTGTTCAGAAGCACACAAATGGCATATGGCATTTGTTGGGAAGAACTATGGGGTGCTCAAGAAAAGGGGGCCCCCCGTGTCCCTATCCTCTTTTCAAACAGATTCAACCCTGCCTCCCAGCTCCAGCGACTAGAATTCTAATTCCAAGTGAAAAGAGCAACCAAAGACACACTTGGAAATACACAGCACAGAAGCTGAGAATTTCAAGTACTCTCAGTGCTTTACTGTGCACCTTTATTGCACCCCAGAGTGGGGAGAGGGTCAAGCCCAGGTAACAAGTGTACAGACTCCTTTGCCAGGTGCTCAGAATTTTACACAATGGGTTCACAAGGCTGCCTACTGCTCTGGGTGTCTAGGACATGCCCCCTAAATCCGTTGTCCAGAGCCTGCACTTTCCTGCCCTCCCTTGTGGTAGTTATGTTGGTTTCTATTTCCGGGCGCTTCTGTGATATCAGAGCATACAGTTACATTGTGGTGTGTCAGGCATAGACTCACTGGGTTAATACCAAGATGAGCTGCTGACATATTTGACTCAGACACTGTGAGCACCATGATGCTCACACCCAAAGAGAATAGTCAGTGGAAATGTGCCTTCTGCTCCTCTCTCAGCTGCTACACAGTTTTCAACATTGTCACTTCCACAGGCCTGTCCCAAGCACCCTATCAGTCAGTGTAAGAGAGCTGAAAGAGAGACAGAGGGCATGCTGGAAATTTGAGCACTCTCAACTTCTGAAAAAAAAAAAAATAATGGAAGTGTTACCTAATACCTACATGTACCTGTTGAGCACTTAAAATATATGTTATGATACAGAAATATCAAAGTGACACAAATAAAATCTCACCTACTTATTCTTAATATCACTATTAGAAAATGTCTCACTTTATATCTTCTGTTGGATGGCTTGAATGATGGCTGCAAAGGCTTACCTCAAGTCACTAGTAACAGTCTTCAAGAAGAGACACACTAAATATACACTATACAATCTGCTAATGTAATGCTTAAGAAACAACCCTCAACTTAGTAGCTCCGGGCAACATCCTTTATGTTTTTGTTTCATGGGTGAAGAATCTGAGAGTGGCTTAGCTAGGTCCCTAACTCAGTGTCTGTCATGGGCTGCAAATACCATACAATACCAACCAGGACTGCCGTCATCCCACGTCTTGACTTGATCTACCTCCAAGCTCCCACTGTGGATACTGACCGGATGCAGTTCCTTATAGGCCTTTGGGCTCAGAGTCTTGGTTGCTTGTTGTTATCAGCCAGTGGCAGCCATTCTCCATAAAGCAGTCATACCATGATGGCTTGCTTTATCAGAACAAGCAATGAGGAACAAAGCAGATACCCAGCATCCAACAAAAGTCACCTGGTCTCCACACGCTTTCCCATCACCTTTGCCCTGCGCTGTCGAGCAGCACACTCCGGCGCAGGCATTGTGCAAGGGAGAAAGCAGACAGAGGCAGAGATCACGGAGATTGGTACATCCAGGGCAGATTGTGAGACTCCAGCTAGCATCGTAGTCATTGCACGTGGTTGTTTTGTGAATGTGTGGATGCATACACTCATCCGATGTTTAGTGTCTACACTGACTTTCTAATGCATGGAGAAACTACAAACACTGGTAATAGATCATCATGAGTTGGGGGCAAGGACAGAGGGAGAGACTTAACCAAATACTTTCCTATGTGGGAAGTTTTAAGGTGTTTGTGTGTGTGTGTGTGTGTGTGTGTGTGTACATGTCTGTAAGATAAAACCACACAAAACCAAAAAACAAACAAATTTAAAAAATTACAAGCACAATGGAGTTCTTTTCTTGTTGGTCAACTATTCCTGGGCATGTGGCCTACCCCAGAGTGTGTGTTGATACATCACAGGGCACTCCATTAGATAAAATAGATTTTCCTCATTCCCAGAAGGTATCGATTACAAGTGGTACTAAATGGTTTTATGTCAACTTAACACAAGTTAGAGTCGTTTGGGAAGTAGAAATCTTCATGGAGAGAGTGTCCCCACCTGATCGGCCTGTGGGAAAGGCTTTCGGGCATTTTCTTGATTTATGATTGATGTGGGAGGATCTAGCTCATTATAAGAGGTACCATCCCAGGGTTGGTAATCCCAGATGGCATTTGAAAGTACACTAAGCAGGCCACAGGAAGCAAGCCAGTAAGCAGCACTGTTCCGTAGCCTCTGCATCAGTTACTGCCGCTAGCTTTCTACCTTGAGTCCCTGGCCTGACTTCTCTGTGTGATGGTCTACAAGCTGTCAGATGAGATAAAACTTTTCCTCCTTTAGTTGCTTTTGGTCATGGTGTTTTAGCACTTCTACGTAAACTCTAAGATACAGGCCATTGTGAAATACTAGTTTCTAGAATGGATATTTGCATATGTAGATCTATTTCATGAAGATTCATACAAACTGTCTCCGAACAGACATAGGCATAATGAATTCATAGTCAGATCTCAGACAGGTGGAGATGGTGGCAGCTCCTGCTGTAGAAACAAATCTGAAAATCAAATGGTGCGATTAAAACTCAGATTTGTTTTAAAGCTGTTAATAGGGAGCAAAATGAAATGAACTTTAAATAAAAGACTGAGGAGTCTTTACAGAGCCTGAAATGGCAAGTAAGGCCAGGAAATCCAGCCAATTAAAGGCTCTGCTCCATGGAGCAGTGTGGGTACACCCTAAGGAGGAGGCACTTGCTGTGTGGGTCAGCAGCTCCTCAGCAGGATGGAGCTGAGGAAGAGAGCAGTGTGCAGGCTGTTGTTTCTGCTCTGAGATCGCAAGAAAGTAGGTGCCCGCTACAGTGTAGCTGTTTCTCATGCTGCTCAAAGACAATGGTGCTTGGGGCTGGAGAGATGGCTCAGCCGTTAAGATCCAGCAACCACATTCTGGCTCACAACCATCTGTACTGGGATCCGATGCCCTCTTCTGGTGTGTCTGGAGACAGTGACAGTGTAGTCATATAAAATAAATAAATAAACCTTTAATCTGGTTTTAAAAAGAGAGACAATGATACTTATGGGAAGTTAGGTAGTCAAATGTTAAGTTGCAAAGATTGTAGCCAAGTCCTTCTTGTGAGAGCGCTGAGTTTGCTGACAAATGGAGCAGATGCCTGTGGTAGGCTTACGGAGGCAGAGCATGAAGATTCAGAAGCACTGAGTTGTGGATGTAATGACACAGCTGCCTCCAATGGCAAGTGGAAAGGAGCCGGCCCTGGGAGGCAGCGTGCGTTTGGCGGTGATGTGTGCTCTACTCAGTGACTGCAGGAGTCAGTACATGTCAGCAATTGTTGGCTTTCCCCCTCACTTCCAGAAAGGGAACAGTCCGTGTGTGGCCACCACCAGGCAGATCTGCCTCTGGTGAACCCTCTCTCCTTCTGTGGAAGGAGGAGCTCATTAGCCAGTATCTTCACACGGGCTGACCCCTGTACTTAGTAGTATCAGGCTATGGTAAGGATAAGAAGTTGTTGTCTTGGTCTGGCTCAGAGAGTAAGCTTATAACCATGCCTGATGATCTGAGTTCAAACCCTAGAGCCCACTTGGTAGGAAGAGACAATTCCTGCAAATTGACCTCTGTGATATGCATACCATGCTACGTGCTCTTGCGCACAGGCACGCATACCCACATCCTGTCCGTGTCATAGATTTAGCCACTGCACCCCATTCTACTGAGTGACCCACCACTGACTCCCAAGGGCAGACCTCCCTAGATACTGGGCTGGCAGACTTGATTTCTGCCTTCTTTTAGAAGCTAAAGCAGCTTGCTGGGTAGTCACAAAGTAGCAACATTTGAAGAAGGCCTGAGCAAGAGCACTTGGCCTAGTTGCAGGCTTCCTTGTGACATCTTTGTTTCTCAGTTTATTTACCCATATGGGTTACTTAAATATTTAGAAGCCCTATTGCCTCATTCTCAAAAAGTACAATAGTCCCTTGATGTCCATGGGGAAATGGGTTCTAGGACCTTTCTCTGAGTCCAAAATCTTTAGACATTCTAGCCCATTCTGTAAAATCTGTGGACACTCTGGTCCCTTCTATAAAATCTGTGGACACTCTGGCTCCTTCCATAAAATCTATGGATGCTCTAGCCCCTTCTATAAAAAAAATAGGTGGATGCTCTAGCCCCTTCAATATGGCATTGAATTTACATGTAACCAACTCGCATCCTCCTGTAGCCTTGAGCACCTAGAATACCTAATACAATATAAATGCCTCCTTCTGCCCCATGGACAGGAGACTGTGGCCCAAAAGTGCACATGTTCAATTGCAGTTGTTACTCCAAATTATATTGATCAAATAAAAAAAAAATTCTCCTTTGTGAGATGAGAGAAACAAATTTATTTCTTAGTCTCATGGAACCTAAATCAGGATCTCCAACAAGGGCGCCATGAGTTACCTACCCCCAAAGTGTAGACACTTCAAGAAGAACTGATGCCATGCCTTGTGAGCCACAGTCCACAGTTTATCCACAAAGTCACTGACAACACTGAAGTTACTATAAAGGTACCTGCCTATGATAGGCCTATAACGGACCCTTGTGGCCATAAGCACATTTGGTTGACTTCAAGGAAGACATTGAGGTCTTTAAGCACAAGAGCTTGACTGCTTCCAGACCAGTGTCTGAAGCTCTGGGCTCTGTGCCAGTAGACTCTCCCTGCTCTGAGGCAGAGCCATTCTGTGTGCCCAGAACACATTTTAGAAAGTCCATGTCTGGGCAAGAGTCGCTTGGCAATGGACAACTCTGAAAATTGCTATGCTGAAGAACTGATCATAGCAGTGCTGATAAGAACCATTTTCCTCGCTAAGAACGTTAGGATACATATTCCCTTTTCTCTGTCCACCACTGGCCTTCATGGATTCGCTGCTTACGTCAGGGGGCATGGCGGTGGCTGGTGACCCGTGGAAAGGGCCCTTGTAGACTCTTCAGAAGTGTCCTGCTGTTCATTGCCTTGTACTCAGAAAACTGTGGAGGAGACGACTTCTCCAGCCCTTGGGATGTCAGAGGGCCTGTATGAGTATCACATGACTCAAGCGTATGGCTGCACGATCCTTAGCAGAATTCGGCTTGCTCTTCCTCTGTCTTTTCCATGAGCATCCCCCAGCAGGCTGGAGACCCCAGCCAGGTTCCAAAGCCTGGAAATCATTTGGTTTGTTTGGTTCTGTTTTTCTAAAACTGCCAACTCGGAAGGAGGCCATCTCATCCTGAGATTAATGTCTGTGATGTGACTATCTGTTCTTCCCTAAGTACATCAGAGAGAAACCACGTACAGTATAAGAATTTGAATAGAACTTTAACACAGACCTGAAAGATGATGTTTTAGTATTGAAATACTTTGACTCTAAGTGTCCACATCTCTTTGTCCCTTTCAGAACTCTGGAAGACGACCTTAAGCTAAGCAGTGATGATGAAGAGGGTGAGCAGGTAAGGCTTTCTCATGTGTACATGAGGCACGGATGAATGGACACAGACACTGAACCAAGCTGGTCTTCCATACTGAACATTGTACTGCCATTGATGGATTTCTGTGTGTTGGTCCAGTCTGTTGAAATGTCTTGAGCTCAGTTCCCATTAAAGGATTTCAGTCTGTGACTTTTTTTTTAATGGCATAGACCAACAATCATGTTTCTAACAAAACTAATAGAATCAGACTTCCCTAGGAAAGTCAGTCTCTCTTTTTTTCTTCCTTCGTTCCTTTCTTCCTTCCTTCCTTTTCTTCTTCTTCTTCTTCTTCTTCTGCTCCTGCTTCCTCCTCCTCCTCCTCCTCTTGGCAAAGATAACTGGCCTTCTCGAGATCAAGCTTGTGACCTTACACACATTAGCATGCAGCAAGGAGGCCGTAGCATTAAATATTGAGAAGCCTTATACAGACATTATTAACAGTGAGAAGGAATGAACACAGAGGTGCTCGAAGATGATGAATAAAAAATAATCAGGCGCAGTCTCGGCTGTTTGTCTGAAATGATAAACGCGCTGCAAATAGTCTCCCTGGCTGTTGATTCACCAGCTTGAGACATCAGTCAGGGGGGCTATAAATAGTCTTCTGATCAGTCAGTTAAGGTGAAAAAATACCCGCTTAGCATTCGTCACGTTCGCTTCTGCATCTCGGGGAAGCGTTTTTACTTTAAAGCAGATTTCAAGAACACTAGAGACAGATTCCCTACACTTCCTTCATCTGCCCCACCAGCTACATTGTTGGATTTGGATGAACAGGACAAGTTAGGAAGACAATTTAGAGAGTTTTCTTTTTTATGTTGTCTTTATATGTTGGGCTAAATGCATGTGCCAGTCAATGGATTTTTGAAATCGTGAACTTGATTCAAAGGTATCGTGAAGTGCTGTGCACATGATTTGCTGTCTAGACATGCAAATACAAATAATGTTTCTAGACTCGAGGCCAAGTCAGTGGAGCATGGGATGGAGGCAAGGAAGACATGTTCCTCTTTGTGAGACAAACTAAGGCACATGGATGAGCCAGGACTCCATGAATCTGGGAACCTGGGTTGCAAACAGAGAGTGGCGTCCCAGGAGAGGGCAGTTAGCTGGGCATAAGGGGCCTCAAGCTTGGAGAACTTTAGAAGTGGGATAATTTGTTTCTAGATGTCTAACGCTGGCAGTCAGACACCTCAGCAGCCGCAGTAGAAATTCATTTCTAATTTTGTTTTGTCATCTGTGCGACTAAGGAGAAAATGATTTCCTCTCTGTGTGTGTTTTAAGCCACTGAGAGGCTCAGCTAGGTACCAAATGGGTTAAGCCTTCTCAAGCATGCAATCTGTGTATGGTTTCTATTAGAAAAAGGATTCACGGGCTAAAACAGTTCCCAGAACTATTTGCAGGAAGTACTTCCAGTGAAAACGCAATTTAAGAAACTCGTTATCAACGTTGAACTATCACATCCTCTGAAGGCAAACAAATCATTTGCTTTACTGTCGGCTTTCCAGTCTACACGGGCGACACTGTACTATGAATATACATGTCGGACTGTTTATTCTTGCTTTTCCACCAGACCCTAGTGTGTGTTTTACTCTTTTTGTAAAAGGAGAACTCAGAATGAAAGAATTTTATACAGTAATTCCCTAACTAATCAACAAGACTCCAGATAGTGGGTTTTGCATATGATAATTTAAGTTAAATTGTCAACATTAATTAAATTAAGTTGCCCTATTTGGGTCCAAAGTATACTCTTGAATAGTCACAGAATTGTGACTCCCCCACTCTTTTTACAGATTAGATTTTTTGGACAGTTCTATGCATGTATATACTGTATTCTGTTTATTCTGCCTTGCACCATGGTGAGCTCACTTTTTGACTCAGCTGAAAACAATGATGATGTCCCCTTCCCCTAGATTCCATCCATTGCCACCAGTTCATCAGGAAAAAGATGGGGCCCCTTGAGTCTTACCTAACCCCTGATTGGTTGTTGCCAGGCCCATGCTCGCGCCTTCCCAGCTTAGGCTACTATAGCTGCTGCAGGATCGTGGTTTTTGTGATGGGTAGATTACGCCCTGAAGGTAGCGCTTGACCTCCTACTCCCTGTCTTCCAGCTTGATATTCTTTCCTCCCTGTCTTCCCCGGTGCTCCCTGAGCCTTGGAGGAATCCTCCTCTCTGTCTTCCCCGGTGCTCCCTGAGCCTTGGAGGAATTCCCCTACTTTTAGAAAAAGACTAGCAATAAGACCTCCTCCTGAAAACATGTAGTCTACATGTATGTGAAACACATTTTGTTTCTCTGACACCACGAGACGATGGCACATTTGTTTCCAGGTATAACCACAGTTCTCCTCCTTCCCAAAAATCTTTTGAAAAAAACCTTTGCAATTTTTTCTTCCCTGAGAAACTACCTAGCTGTCTTTATGAATATTGGTCCAGCTGGCCTGTATGGTCACCTGAAAAAAAAAAGAAGAAAGATGTCCGTAAGAGCCTCAGGTTGCCGCACTGTCCGCCTCCCACTCTGGTGCATTTAACACGCCTTGTTTCCGGCTTCCCTCCAGACGGCCATTGTGCTCTTAGAAGCCGAATTGAGGAAGGATGACCACTGAAACCTTACTCCAGGCTCCAGGTCCCTGCTCAGCTGACGAGGCGCTCAGCAGCACTAGCCCAACTATCCAACCATAGAGTCCTTCAGTGCTCCACTTGTGAAGTTAGAAATCCCTACATCCCTTGCTCTTCCTGCTACTGTGACAAACACCTTCAGAAGCAGCTCAATGAAGGTTTATTTGGGCTCACACTCGGAGGCATACAATCCAGAGAGCTGGGCAGTAGGATCATGAGGCCATGTTGCTCCTATACTCAGGTGATGGAGGATGATAGCCAACATGGATCTCTGGCCTACACACACATGCACACACATTCATGCACAAGCATACAAATACATGAATACACACATGCACACAAGCACACTCATGAGTGCACACATATACACATACATACACACGTGCACACACACATGCACAAGTGTGCACATATGCACACACAAGTGCACACATACACACACATACAAACATACATGCATGAATACGTATGCACTCACACACATGTACACACACACACACACACACACACACACACACATGCTCATCACTTCATACAGCCTTTGATGGAGGCTGTTGTATAGACACGGCAGTTCACTGCTACTGCTGTCTTATGCTTCTTCTTAATAGCCTATAATTACTTCCGTCGCAAGCTTGACAAACATGGACAGCCCAGAATCTAACTCTAACATCTGGGGTTCTGTGGGAGTGGGTAAGAGTGTCCCACAGTAGCCCAGACAGACCTCAAACTTCTGACATTTGTCATCCCTCAGCTGCTCAGGGGCTCAGTGCTCCTAACGCTGGGAAAGAGCCGAGTCGTGTCCTGTAGGTCCTCATCTCCATGCTGAGCCCTGCGGCTGACCTGTGTCCTCATCTGCCTGCCGCATCTGCTCTCATCTTCCTCCTGGGTCGACCTCCTTCCCTCCTGTTACAAGAGGGTGCTGCCAGTCCTATCAAAAGTTTGTCCCATTTCCTCTGTGGCTTTGGAACTCGTTCTTTGTTCTGCCTTCCCCTCCCCTCCCCCTCCCTCACCTGTGCCCCTCCCTATTACCTGTACCTCTCCCCCTCTCACCTATGCCCTTCCTAGCCCCTCACCTGTGTACCTCCCCTCCCCCTCTCCTGTGCCCTTCACCCTCTCACCTGTACCTCTCCCCCTCACCTGTGCCCTTCCCCTCCCTCTCTCACCTGTTCCTTCCCCTCCCCCATTTCACCTGTGCCCCTCCCCTCCCCCTCTCTTCCTGCTCCTTCTCCTAGTGTTTTGCCCAGTGCTCAGTCTCCACCAGGTATTGCAGTCTGAAAGGATTCCTTCCTATCTTTTCCTTCCTAGTTCTTGTCTTTTGGGGCATCCTCATGTCCCCTCCCCACCCCCAGTGATCTTCAGTTTTTCTATAATGGCAACTTCTATGCAGTCTCAACTCAAAGCACTCTCTGGAGCCACAGACATACTTAAGTTTTCTATTTGATTGTCTTACAAACATTCCAGATTCAAGCCATGCCAAACCAAACTTCTGGGTTCTGCTGCCCCCTGTTACTCAAATATGTTTGTCTTGTGGTTGTTCCCTTTTTCAGATCTAGCATGCCCAGATGCCCACTGTTCAAGCCTACACCCACAGGACCCAGTCTTGATAACTCCTCGTTCCTCACTCACTCCTTCTCTGCCTTCTACAAATTTAACTTCCAAAATTAAATATTAGTGTATCAACTCTTCCCATCCTGAGTAGTTTAAACCAACTTGTGGAAACTGTCACCTTGTTCTCTGACAGCTGTAATACAGTTTGTCCTCAGTGAGCTTTTAAAAATGTACATCAGATCAAATCATTACTTCTTTTTTAAAGTTTCATTTATGTGTGTATCTCGATGTTTGTATGTGCACTTTATGCATGCAGTACCTGTCGAGGCCAGGAGGGGCATCATATCCCCTAGAACTGGAGTTAGCAGGCACATGTGTGCTGCCCAGTATGTGTGCTGGGAACCAAACACTGGTCTTACCCAAGAACAGCAAGTGCTCTTAACCCAGCTAGCTCTCTGACTCCCAAATCACTTTTTAAATCTAAAATCTGAAATGGATTTCCTTTGCCACCTGGCGAGAAATGCATGGGTCCCAGCATGGCCCCCACTAACCTGCAATCTGGCCTTGTTCATGTGTCCCCTTCTTTCCGAACTTTCTAGCACTTCAGCCTTCGTGGTCCTCCCTTCAGCTCCTCCAAGCCATGCCCAGCTGCCTCAGGGCGTTCCAAGGCTTCTGCTCTGTGTCTTGCCTGGCTGACACCTGTGCATCCCGAAGGCACAGCATCCTTTCGCATCCTCAGAGAGACTCTGGCGTGTCCTTTTGCTCAGTAATAGTACTCTTTCTCCTGGACCTCACCCTAATTTCAGTTACACTGTATGTATTCACTTTTGACGGTAACTTCTCCTCTAAACAAAGCTGCAAGATCCCTGAGGACAGGGACTGGCTGGCTCAGTAGATGTTCTGTCTGTTGAACAGATGCATAAATAATCGCAGGTTCCTACTAGTGTCCAGAAGCTGAGATGACCTTTGTCCTGCCTTTGTTTCCCATTACTAAATCCCAAACATTGAATGAATGTCAGGAAAAAAAATATATATATAAGGCTCGATATCATAAAGCAACCATACATTCACATATAGCCTTGCCTAGCTGAGAACTCTACACCATTCCTTACACACTCATCTTGCCCAGCACTATTAAGCTGTAAGTTCTGTAAGTCATCTCAGGCTGGAGCCCCCGAAGCTGAGAGATCGGATCTCTTCACTGTCCCCTCGCAAAGGCACCGGAATTTTACTTATGCTTACTTGATAAGTGGGCTGTGATACCTTTGAAATGAAAGCAAGCTGCCGTCAGACTGCTTACGCTCGGTGAGGTTCAAGCAGATCAGAGAATGACATTTCTTGTTTGGATGTGTACATCACAGATTCCGATGATTAGTTGTTCCCTGGAAAACGTGAAGGAAACTAGATGGAACAATACCTGAAGGCACCGTCAGCCTGATGGATTTGGAGGGAGGAGGAACACACACGCACGTCTGACCATTTAGTCAAAATGGCTGTCTGTCTCTCCCTCTCGAGTCTGGGAAGGTTTAGGAAGTGAGACAGAGCAAATTTCTAGGTAGAGTCATCGCAGCTGAGGCGAGAGGAAAGGGACAAATGATGGAGACTTTTGGCAAGCTGTAGCTGAGACAGTGTCAGCTGCAAGCACCATGACAAATCCATAGCTCAGGGATAGCTATCGAGAGAGCAGCCATCCACACTGAACGGCGATGTCTGCCTGCAGCTCCGAGTAATCACATTATCCACACAGATTGGGCAGTCTTTTCGTTTTAATTATATAAGTGCATTTTTCTCTTTAAATGGGTGTAGTTTATCCACTTAAACTGACTGTTTTAACTTACAGGCAGTGATCATTGGATTTAATCTGTGGAGGGGAATTTCTCTATTGGCCTAATTGATTTCTCAACACAATGAAGGAAAGTTACCTTTTAATCCCCAATCAATATTTGGAGAGCGTACAATTAATTTAATAGATATCTGTGTCATTAACATAAATCTGCAAGCTAAAGAGGCAATTATTTTCTTATTTATAATGCAGAGAGTAATAATCTTGTCTGTCAGGGAGAATCTAAAGCCTCGTGCCTCTAGTATGTCCAGACTACAGGTGAGGCCCCGCTGAACCCCCGATGAGACAAGAACCATTGCGTTTCATGTGGTCTCTGATGAAGTGGCAAAGAACGAGTCACAGTTCTCAGCTCTGTCCCGTAGAGGCCTCTGAGGACTCATAGCAGTGTGGGGTAAACTATTAAAAGCAGTTTTCTGCCCATCTCCCCAAACCCTTGTTTTGTTTAATATGGCAACTTTGTAACAGAGAGCTGGGTTTTGAGAACACCAGAAGGGAAAACCTTAAAGGCATTGACAGTTTATGTCACCCATCAGTGAGCTCTGACAGAGTAACTGGATGAAACGCAGCCCAGTTCCACTAGGCATGTTTGTCTTCTTGGCCTCGGCTTGGTTGATGTGGAGGTTCTTGGGGCTGTGAAAATTTATTACACACAGAGTCAATCTGCATCCAGGCAGCCAAGTCGGAATAAATAGAGTTATTGTGCATGTCTGGGATCTGTGGCCAGAGTTCATCCAGTCAGCGTGACATTCGCATCTCGGGAGATTCATAAAAGCCAACACCCTGGTATGTGCTCTCGACTCCTGCCAAAACTGTGTAGAATTATATAAACAGGAGTTGAAGCAGCAATCAGAACCAGGTTTTGGGGGGGGGGGCGCAGCTCCAACATCAAGTTTCTCAATCTATGAGAAATGAACTGTATAAGAGATGTTATTTGTATCCAAACAAGAGCTATGCAATTTTCGCATAAATCATTCTCAGAATAGACTTAAATACCTACTAAGTTCCACAGATCCATGCAAGCTGCTGGCGTATTGCTTAAGATGAATTACACATTAGTAATATTTGTTATGATAATTTAACCACAAAAACTTTAAGTAAATTTTCAATGCCAGAAAGTACCTCATTTCCAAAGGATTATGCAAAAAGAAAAAAAACTATATATTACATATTTTGAACACAGTAGGAACACAGGGGATTAAAGAATAGTGGCTTGCATTTGGTTTTTGTTTCTAGTCTTGTAATCATATACCTGAGTGCTCAATTTGATAGTTGGTTTCCCTTCTGAATGGAAACACAGTAACTACAATTGGAGACACCTGCCTCTCAGAGCTTTGTTGAGCCTGTCTAGGAGTGAGCACACATCTAAACTGTCTATCAAAATCAGCTCAGCAGGAGGGTGGCCTTGGTTATCAGCCCTAATTCCACCTTACAAACAAAATTTTATTCTCATCTCATATAAACATTTACAAAAGCCACGTGTGGGGGGATGGGTGGGGAGTCAAATTCTTCTCTCTCCATTCTAATCAGCCATAATTTCCAAAACTGACATGGGTGATTTAAATGTCACTGTCCACAAATGTGTGAAGCCCCGTGTGCTGTTCCCTGATGTTTTAGAGGCTTTGGGGCTCAGGTGAGGTTTGTATCAGCCCAAGCTGAAGAATTTGTGTCGGCAAACAGAAATCTGAAAAGTGGGAGACTTATATAAATTGTATAAAAATTAAAAGATGGTTCGATGAATATAAGAAAAAATGACTAACACAGACAGGAAACCATGGTCTTTGCTAAAATTGTATAGTTCACACAAGGATCTACTTTTTTTTTTTTTTTTTAACTAAGGTAAGGTTTTGTTAATAACATGTCAGTAGCACCCTCCTGGACCCTCCATTTCGGGAGTTCAGGGAGACAGAGCAATGGACCAGTCTTCTCTGACCTAGCTTTTGGCAGGACTGTCAGTTGGCAAGTAAAGTGGATTTCCCCCTCCAGAGCACATTCCTTTAACTGGGAGGGGTGGCCCTCTGTCCTGTGACTCTGATGATGTGGAGTTTGGGGGTTTTGTTTGTTTTCTTCATAAGTTTGTCGGGAAGTGTCAGTGTTTAGAGTGTCTTCGGTCCATATGTGCTATCACGTCTCTCCCTGTGAGGATGATGTCCAGATAAGCTTTTGCAAAGTTTTGTTCTTACTTTTTGTGATCCTAATTTTTCCCCGTGTGTGTGCAACTGGTTACCTCGTAAACATGGCTCTTCTCAGGAGACTCAGCCTGGAGAAACATAGAGGTAAACCATTCAAGGGCCCTTGGCACTTTCCACTTCTATCCAGAACAGCTATGCAGTTATACTGAATGGAATAAAACCATTTCTAAGAAACAGATCAGACCGTTGTTAAAATGGTTTCAAGGCATGCCCTCAGGTGAGGTAGGTTCCCAGACAGAGCCCCCAAATTGTTAGAAATATGTTTGGGATAGCAAAGAAAGATGCCAGCATTCCAACTGAAGTGTCTGGAAATAACAAACTTCACTCTTAGCAAGAGGATCTGCTTGGAAGGGCATACACACACCCTGAGAAAGAAAATGTGTCTCGGGCGCTGACTGTGTCTTTTCCTCATTGGCTAGGTATGACCTTCCAGTCTTATTCAATTAGAATTGGCTTATAAGATATGAAGGAGGAAGGGGAGAGAGACCCCTGCCCCATGCAGAAAAGGGTCACTGCTCGAGGCTATCAAATGTCTAAAATAGAGCATTAGACCTTTGTGTAAACAAATTTCTCACTGAGTGGAAATGGTTAAAACGTTTGCATAAAAGTCTTACCAGGTGAGGAAGATAAAAAAGATTTTAATTCCTGGTCCTAAACTCACATTTTATAGTATTTGATAGAAAAGACTCATATTTGGTGTTTTGTACAATCATTGCCACAACTGAATCACAGGAGGTCCTGGTGAGCCAGATTTCCCCTGGGAAGGTTGGGTCAGCACTGTCTCTGGGTTTATCTTTCTTCAAGTTAGGCTTTCCTTTTAAAGGTCCAAGGCAGTTCTAAAAAGAGTGTGTGCCTTTGCACACCATGGTTGTGGAGCTGTGTTCATATAGCCAGTGAGCATCCAGATACTAATAACAAGCTTGGGATTGTTTCTGCTTCCTCTTGTGTAATCGGTTTAGGAAGTACAAGTGGGATAGTCTGCCTGCCCAGCACGAAGCTATTTTTACCTTCAAACATTGGGTAATTTTTTAGGAGAAACATTTGGATGAGATGTAAAGCCAGACTCAGATATGGGGTCTTCAGTCACAGATTTCAGTTAAAACAAAGCTACCGAGATATTTATTTCGCTTTCCTTGTGTGGTCTTCATATAAAAACAAAGTAACATGTGTAGACTGTGTGTTCACAGTTACTGACCACCCACCAAGACCAGTGGGACCTTAAGGGAATTCCACCAAAGTATCCTACAAAGGTAGCGAAGGGGACCTTTGTAATAGCTCCAGAGGCATTTGGAAAGTCACAGAGTGAGAAATGACTCACGCTAGTACCTAGCCGCTAGAGCAAAGAGAACCTCAGGGAGTAATTGTACCAGAGTCCTGTAGGTAGGGAGACCGTGGGGGAAGGGTGGAAAGATGGCGGTGCATGGGATTAAGGTACATTTGGACAAGCCCAGTGACTTCAGATGTTTCCCAATACAGTAAAGGGGGCTGACTATGAGTGACAGCAGTTACTCACATATTTCAAATTAGCTAGTAAAGATTTTGAATATCCCTAGTGAAAGGAAATGATAAATGTTTGAGATCGAGAAGATCTGACCATTAACGTTATACACATGTTGATAGATCACACCACTGTGACTGCATGCGCAACATGTGTGTGTGTGTGTGTGTGTGTGTGTGTGTGTGTGTGTGTGTGATGTGTCAATGAAAACTTTGGATATGTATTTAAATTAGTTATTAATAAGATATTACCATTTGGACCTTGCTCAAGTTGTGACTGCATTTAAATTGCCATGTGGAACAAGTTTCAGGAGCACTGAGTGACCAAAGCCCAGATAAGGAGGTCACAGCTATGGCAGATCAATTTAGCCAACAATTGCATCTGGCAAAGTACTTGGAACATCAAGCATAGTTACTGCACACATAATTCACCCTGGGGACGGGGACACTTGATCTGACCCCAACTCAAGCCTAAATAACCAGCTAGTCCATAGCTTACACAGTTATATCAGCTTTTTTTATTTTCTACCAACATCAGCGTTATGCAAAGCCTGAACACAGCAAACCCAGCGATCCCATACATAGCCCAAGCACTATAATATAGAACTTCCAACTCATTATCGGCAACTGACTTTGTTCCATCCCCCCCCCCCCCAGTGATGTATATCTCTGGATTCTAAAGAATGGACTTATCTACTCTGGTAAGGCCTAGAGTCCAGAGAACTTTCTAGAAGGTAATCAGCATTTGATTTAGATCTGTGTCTTGGTGTCAGCATCCATATTCCAGATTTAATCTCTCAGTGTCAAGAACCAGAACTGTAAAGGCGTTACCCCCCAGACTCTCTGTCCTTGAAGCTCAGTCAGCTTTAGGTATCAAACTCTTACATGGTTGCTCTCCTGAAGATGTGAACTCACAGGCTGACATGTGGTTGCACATGCAAGCTCTCTCCCTCTGAAGGCACAATTGTCTTGCCAGGGCTTTGTCCTGTGTCTGCCACTGTCACAAAAGCCTCCTCTCAATCCTGAGGGCAGGTGGATTTGACTCTCCATTATCCGGAGCAGCATGTATCTGTTAGGTTAATCCCAAATGACTACAGTGGCCTTTGGTGCCACTCACACCTAACACAGCCAGGCTTGTCCTTCCTTACCCAGTCCTGTCACAATGCACCAGAGTAGTGGATGAGCTCAGGGTAAGATCACATGCTCTCTTAGTTGAACAGCAGGCCCTAAGTCTGTAAGGGAAATAGCTCCAGACCCCAGAAGAGCCATGGGTAGTTCAGAGCGTGTCTTCAGGGAGTAAAATGCCCTGGAGATGCTTAACAAAAGTCAGTGTGCCTCCCTTAACCATCAGAAGACTTAGTTGTGCCCAGAAGCCCCCTGTTGACGTCCTCTAAGACCTCTGCCTTGTGTTGTCTTAAAGGGAGCACGGGAAGCTGGAGTTTAACCGCTACCCTGCCCAATGGCGTGCTCCCCGATGATGCATGGAACCTAACCAGACCCAGAGTTTAGGGAGGAGGGCCCCAAGGAAAGCTGGGATTTAGAGAAGCAATTCAGCGGGGAGCTAGACCTCAGAGCTTAGGTGGAATCCAAACCGGGGGCAAGTGCTTGGGACAAGCCAGCAAACCCTACAAATGTCGGCTCGCCTCTGTCTTTAGGAAGGTTGGTGGTTTGTCCTCTGATGCCCCTGTTCAGCCGTGGGCTTTCTTTACTGATGAGTTCTGTCACCTCTGAAATCCTGCCTGTCCTTAGGAGCCTATTCAATGTGGGTTTTATAAAGAGCAAGCAGTGCCCACACAGAGCTGTCTTTATTAGAACAACCAGGCAGCCCAGGATACCCAGCCAAGGAGGGTTTTCTCTCCCCCTTTCTCCCACTGCCATCTGGCTAGTGCCCCCCCCAAAGTGTTCTCACGCAGAGGTAATGTGCTATTGTCCTCAATGGCTCTGCCAGACCCCAGTGCAGAACAGGGTGCAGAGGCAGCCAGCTGAGCCGAAGGCTTGAACCTAGACATGCACAGTGCTCATGCTTTCCAAGGGAAACAAAAAAAGAGCCTCCTTTAGAGCAACAGCAAAGTCTTGGCCCAGAACCTTAAGCTCCACTTATCCATTTTATGACTACTGTGGGTATTTTGTGGAGAGGAGAGGGTATGCATGCATTTGTTTTCATGTGTGTGTGTGTGTGTGTGTGTGTGTGTGTGTGTGTGTGTACATATGTGTGAAATCCACCTTTATTTAAAAAAACAAAAAACAAAAAAAGTTTTTCATTGTATTTGAAATTTGCAGATTAAGATAGGATGGCTAAATAGTCAGCCCTAGGGATCTGCCTGTCCCCTGCTTCCCAGGCTGGGGTTAAAAATGTGTGCCAGTATCCTTCCTCCCCTCCCGTTCTTATTTCTCCTCCTTTTCCTCCTTTTCCTCCTCCTCCTCCTCCTCCTCCTCCTCCTCGTTCCCCACCTCCTTCCTGTGTAACATGGGCTCTGGGGCTCAAACATAGGTCCTCATGCTCACACCAACTGAGCTCTCCCACCACCTTTTTATTGATGTCTTTGTTTGGTTTGTTTTTTTTTTTTTTAACTACTTCAGCTAATATTTCCAGATGTTATCCATCATCTCTACTAAACATCCATAGGCAACTTGAACCTAATGGCACAAGGCCTACTCCACCTTGACTGCTACTCCTACACCCCCAGTCCCACATCTCCGCCAGTCGTCTCCATCCACACCAGGTGCCCAGGCATGAATCTGGTGCTGACACCTTCCGTGTCCAGACCTGCTGTGTCCTACCAGAGACAGTTCCCTCAAGTTGAAGTGCAGAAGGAACAGTGCTCTCTCCATTGTTGAATATTTCTCATTGAAGCTAGAGTGACATTTGAAAATAGACTCTCTATCACCAATCCCCGTTACTTTCTTATAGATTCACAGGAAGTTACACAGAACGTACATGCACACTTTGTTTAGCTTCTGTCCGTGCAAAGTCTTTAATGACTTCCAGTTGTCCTGTACCTCCACAAGCCTGCACTTGACCTCTTTAGACCTTGACATTGGCCTCATCTGGCTCTGCCATGGTCCCAGTGCCCTGCCGAGCTGTGCCACAGTGAGTCAAGAGCTAAGCCTGTTGTTTTCCTCTGCATCTAGCCCTTCTTCCTCCACCACTCTTGCTTCTCTGGTCTCCTGGCTCTCCTTCTCTCTCCCCATCCCTCTGGTCTCATATGTTTCTCTTTAGGCCTTGTCATCTCACACTGGCTGAGCTTTCTGTAACCATTGGTCATTTCACTGCTCCACTTCATGGCATGCTGTCCCCTCAGCCACAGCCGTTGTGATGCTAACTGTTGTGTGCCTGTGGGCCTTTCCTGTCTGCCTCACCTCCAGACTCAGAGGGGTATAATGATGAACTTCATCTGCTTCTCCTGTCACCTACACCAAACCCAGTGCCTGCACATAGTAGGTAGTTCAGAGTAGATCGCATATCTATCCAGGCATAAATTCTATTTCCATCAAGAAACTATACATCTCTGAGCTTCCGAGGACCTCCAGCCCCTTCCTTCCTTTTGCCTTACAACCCTACCCAGTGTCTATGGACTTGCCCTGTGCTAGACCCACTTACAAAAGGGCATTTAATTTCCTCTTTGATTGCCTTTCAATAACAGATTGTGACTTGTAATTCATTTAGCACCTGTTGGAGCCGGAATATCTGTTGATTATGTTTCCAAGCACCAACCTTGTTAAAATAAAGAAGTAGAAAAGATGTCATCTCTTGAGAGGAGCCTGGAAAATGACTATTTCTGGCAGAAAACTTGTTTTGTCTTACAGACTTGAGCTTCAGTGTCATTCATGAATGAATAATGCACTCAGGAAAGATGAGCGAAGCTCTCTCTTAACCCTCTCAAGTGACTGTGTTGCTGCCAAATCAGAGGAGAAGCTGATGAGAGATTAGGAGAGGAAAATGCGGTCACTGTGGTACAGATCTTAGAGGGATGGAATTGGGCAATCCATCTAGTTCACAGCTAGTCTTTTGGGTCTCAATCTCGAATCATCTAAGTAATTTTTTTCTTGACTCTTCAATCCTGATATTTATTTCTTTCATTATTTTCCTGCCTTAAAATTCAGTTTGTTTTTTTTTAAATTAGGAGAATAGGCAACAGAATCTCTTCATAGTCAGCTCTTGCCTAGATATAGGACATAGCATTTTACTTTAACACCAAAGCTAATTTTTTTTCCTGAAGGAGTGATTTTAAATGTTTAGTACATTCTCATTAGCTTTCTTAATGAATGGTTGTTCTCTGAGGAGTATTTATTCATAATAAAGAGTAGCTGCAGTGAAAAACAGTCAGAAATCAAGCATTTGAAATAACCAGTAGGGTGGGCTTTTGTACCCAGTCCCACTGTGGTGACTGTGTGGTGACGCTCCTCACAGACGGACTGGAAGAGTGAAGACTGACAGAAAGACATTGATGGATGGATGGAGAGTGCCTGATCTCTAACTCCAGCATCCTTTGGCTTTGCTAAAGGGAAGCTGCCCTTGATCCCACATGGTAGAGCTGGCCGACAGGATCCATTAGCAGGATCTGCTAATGTGTGGAGTGCAGCCGTTCACAGGCAGCTCCGTGGCTGCAGCCACTCCCTGCTTTACATTGTCTTCCTGTGTTCTCTGAATCTCTTTACAACCAGCAACCTCAGCATCAACACTCACTGTGGATGAGCAGGCAGAGAAGTCAGCAAGGGGAATCCTTGGAGACTGGAGAAGAGTCGATTGACTTTAAGTTCAGACTGGATCTTTAGTCCCGCCCCTCCTGATTCAACATGGGGGTGTACACACGTGTTCGGTGCTCCTACATGTGATGTGTCTCCCTCAGCCACCTTCCATGCTATTTTTTGTTATCTTTCTGCAGTGTCAGAAATTTCAAAATACAGCTGTTTCATTAACTACAATTTGCTAATTTTTGCCTGCTAGGTAACCATTACCAATCTCAAGTCCCTTTATTCCAGTCTCAATTGCTAATATCAACTCTCAGATTACACATGTACCAAATACAGAGTGGCTGAGAAGGGGTTAAGGCGGCTGCAGACTCGCTAGAAGCTGTCCTGAAGTCAGAGTAAGGACATACAGAACCAAGGGAGAGTCAAGAGCGAGCACAGTATAAGTCCTATTAACCACAGGCTGTTTAAGCACGGAGATGTCAGATGTAGGTTTTGATGACAACCCATTCCACTCAAGGGTCAGTTTGAAGTGTGCCAAGTGTCACCAACAGTTGGAACTATGTTTAAGATAAGACTTAAGCATTGGTGGCTGGTTCATTAGACAGTGTACTTGCTTCATTTCAGTCTTGCAGTATTTTTTCCTTGGTGTCCCTGAATCTGGAGCTCATCGGCTGGGGGAGTCCACCTGAGGAATACACTCCAGAAGCACACTGACCTCTGTCCTCCAGTGCTGGGCTTAAGATACGCATATGTGCATGTCTTCGCAGAAGTGCTGGGGGTCCAAACAATACTGCTTAGGCTTGCACACACAGCAAGCTCGCTACCAAACAAGCCACGTCCCTGGGTCTCCAAAAAGACTCTTAAAAGAAACAAAGCCACTGTCACAACTTCATTATTGTGTCTAAAAGTATCAATAATCCCATAATGTTTTGTGATTGTCCAGTCAACAATCAGGTTTTCAAATAATAAATAAATAAATAGATCTAAATAAATAAATCTGAAAGAAAACAATAAAAAGCAATTAAATTTCATCTTTAGTGGCTAGCAAGATGGCTCTGTGGTCATAGTACATGCTATACAAACTTGGGGACATGGATTCGAACCTCTAACACTTATGTAAAAAAAAATACAAAAGCCAATCATGTGCCTATGATATCAGCGTTGGGGTGGGGACAGAAACAATCGGATGCTGGGAATTTGATAGCTAGCCAGCCTCCCCAAAATGGAGAGCTTTGGGTTCAGTGAGGACCTTGACCCAAGGGAATATGACAGGCATCCATGGAGGAAGAGAGCCAGTGCCCTCTTTAACCTCTGCACACACATCTACAGGTGTGACCAGCCACACTCACATGTGCACAGCCGCAGACACACAACATAAACACGTACCAACACCAATCTACACAAGAAGTTAGAAGAATAAGGGGTTTTTTTTTTTCCTTACAGGAAATAAAGATAAAACAATGGAAAATTTATTTTAGGTGGTAGAAAAAATGGCTCAGGTCTTGGCCATGTTTCCTGGGACCTGCCCCACACTGCCAGGGAGAAGTACATAGCACTTCCCCCACAGTCGCCCCCTACTGGCAAACGGGCATTACTGCAGCACCCCTTACCAAGAACCTTCCTTTCATGACATAGCAGGGCTCTCTCTACTGTGTTGCTAACAGTTTAAAATTTGGCTGCTTGACAAAAATGTGCATGTGTGTGAGATAGTTTTTTTTTCTAAGTGTTGATTGAGCGCATAATTTAAAAGTCAGAATATTAAATAAACATCTCTCCCTTTTCTTCCAGCAGGCGGCCCAGAGAACAGCTCTCCGCGCTCTAGCTGACAGGTACATTTTGTCATTTTTATGAACTATAAATTGCTTTATGAAACATTGAGCCCTATTTATTGTGGCATATAATTCATAATCGGATTTTGTCCCTAAAGAATCTGCGAACTGGGATGTTAAACATTCCGCGTGCTTGGATTTGTCATGCGTGCATGGGGTTTATTACCGCAAAACTCGGCTTGTTGTATTTCACATAAAGTATGAAGAATCCCTTGTTGTGCCGTGAAACGAGAGACAAGAATCTTAGCGGGGAAGGCCTGAGTGGTGTGGTAAATTCTGAACTTTGGAATTGGCTGAGAGCCAAGCTCATTTCTCAGCAATGAGTATTTCTTTACTTTGCGGTGTTTTCTCCACTCTTTCCATGTTGGTTCACCCAGAGGACTCTGTCCCAAAAAGATTTTCTCTTGAGCTGCACGCATACAAGCCCGCCACCCATGCTCTCCTCCCCTACTCCCTGTACCTTTGCGCGTTCCTCACCCACCGGCCTTCTTATGCCCGCCATTGTGTGTCCTGCCCCTGTATGACTGAAGGAAGGACTCATAAACCTGAAGAAAAAGCAGAAGCTAGAACTCACACCCTGCTTTTTTTCTGAAAGGTTGCAGACTCCCAAATGGGAGACTATAGAAGCACTTTCTAGAACAGACCAAGACGTGCGCATGTGTGCGTGTGTGTGAGTGTGTGTGCGTGTGTGTGCGTGTGTGAGAGAGAGAGACAGAGACAGAGAGAGAGAAAGAGAGAGAAGAGACAGAGAAAGAGAGAGAGGAGAGGCGGGGAGAAAGAGGGCAAGGGCGAGAGTGGGCGAGAGCGGGCACACAGGCACACATGTGCTCTGTCAGCAGTCGGAGGAGCTCCCTACCTACCTCTATACCTCCACAGTGTCAGACTCAGTCAGAAACGCCCCTGAGGTGACTGGCACACACATCAGGATTGTCTAGCCAGCCTTTGCCCTCCCTTCCTTCCTTTCAGAATGAGCGATTGTGGACTGAACCAGATCGGTCCACACTCCTCCCGGGTGCAGCTCCTCACTCAGGTGAATTACGTAGAGCCCATGGGTCTGTGGGGGCCTGAGCCTGAGTAAGCTTATTTCAACTAAGAGCCTTTCGCCAGTGACAGTCTCTGAAGTGTGCAGTGCTTCTGGGCCTTTTGGTCAGAGAGACCAAGGGTCCAGACTCACACTGTGACCCAATCAAGCTCTTCCTACATGTATTTCTATCTTCTTTTTGTCTTCTCTTTGAACGTAAGAGTCTTTCGGTCAAATGCTTTGAAAAGCAAGGGAAATCCAGGCTCACAGAATGGCCTTTACTACTCATACAGTTTGTCCTTTCTGGAGGGTCATGAGAAGCTTGTGGTATCATATTAATGCAGTGTTTCTACAACCCTGTTGATAGACCACAAACCACCCATTTACACCCTTTAGATGAAGTTCCTGACCTATAAAACACATGCTTGCTAAAACCATGTACGTAAACGCATCATGGCAGAATAAATCAAACCGCCGTATGTTGGGAGAATGGGCATACCATCTAAGATCAGATAGGCTGCCTCAGAAACCAGGAGGGACCCAATCAAAGGCCTGGCTCTGTGACTTAGCCCTGCGAAGCCCGTGCGGGTGGATCTTAATGAGGAGCCCTTTGACCTCTTTGAAATATTCTCACTGGAACCTGTCAGGCCGGTGCAGTGCTCAGAAGCCAGGGCCCCAGTGTCACCACTGCTTTCTTCCCCGGTATAAAGGGCCACTCCCCTCTTCAATCCAAAGGCTTTTATTCAAACTTAGAGGAACTCGGCTGACTTCCAGGTGACAGCTCACACTACTGCACTGCTCTGGCGATGCCTTGGTGGGGAGCTGCCGTCTCCTTATTTCTCTCTGTCTGTATTTGGTAATTCAGAGCCTAGCCACTGAGTGATACAGGCCCTCAGGCAGGCGTGACGAGCCTTTTGAGACTGTGACACACCATTATGACAAAATCAGTGTTCAAGAACCAAATAACTGAGTTACAATGAAGACATTTCTTAAGTGACTTCTGGGTTTGGTGTTGGGTTGCAGTTGGTAGCCATTTTTAAGCACATGCAACTCGTGGCCCTAGGCTGGACACACCTCTAAGGTATGTGTGCCTTGGGCAAACTTGAGATCTTATGGTTGGCTTGTTTAGCTCACTGAGAATTGGGCCACTCACTTCCTCCCTCTCTGGACACATTCTATTTTCATTATCGGGGCATAGGTGACAGCATCTGGAGCCATTTAGAGATGGTTCACTATGTAGCCTGACTGACTTGGATCTTGCTGTGTAGAGCATGCTGGCCTTGAACTCACAGTGATCCACCTGACTCTGCCTCTGCCTCTGCCTCTCAAATGCTGGGATTAAAGGCAAACACCATACCCAGCTCTCATAGTGAGTTCTAGGCCAGCCAGGACTACATGGTGAGATCCTGTTTTCAAAATAAACTCAAATTAATTATAAAAGCTCTTCTTCAAAATCAGGACTTAAAAGCACCTACTGGATTTTTTGGATTCACTAATTCATTATTTTCTAGTTTTGTTTTTGTTTTCGTTTTGTTTTTAATTAGAGGATAGTAATGGCTCACATGGCAGGTGTCTTTTTTCTATCCTGTTATTTAATATTTTGAATAAACCAATATCTTTAGAAAAATATCATTGTGCCTTGAGTCCATATCTTTGTATGATTTGCTTAATATTCTGTCTGTCAGAATAACTACAGATTTGCAATGAAACTGATCATCCCAAACATGGGCTACCTGAGGCAGCTGCTCAGAGCATGGATGATCCACTAGTCACTGTAGCAGTGACGAAATATCTGCAGCTTAAGAAAAGAAGGGTTGACGTGGGCTCACAGTCCCTTGGCATTCAGTGAAGAAAGTCATCGTGACAGGAACTTGGGACAGCCAGTCACATGATGTCCTCAGTGGGGAATCAGGTAGCAGTAAGCCGTCCTTCACGCCCCCCCCCTTTCTCTTTGCTCTGTGCGCCCCCAGCCTGTGGAACCGTGCTGCACACCGCACACAGTTAGGGCAGGTTTTCCCATCTCTGTTAACCTAAATTCGGCTGTCCCTCAAGGCTCTTCTACATAATTCTAAATCCCGTCAGGCTGACAGCGTAAATCATCACAATCTATCAGACATCAAATTACAGCATTCCTCTGGCTCCCTCAACTCCGTCTTCTAGCCTGTTCTCATTTCTGTCTATAAAGTTTCATAACAGTTACATGGCACTCCCCTTTTTATCCGAAAGACCAAGCACGTTCAGACCTGACGTGTTAGAAAACACGTTTGGGATTCTGGAGTTGGGCAGAGAGGCATCTGTCTCTCCAAACATCATTTCTTCACTGGGGAAACCCTTTCTTGTAGCTTATTTAAAAGATGTCTTACACTCTGTGTGTGTGTGTGTGTGTGTGTGTGTGTGTGTGTGTGTGTATGCAGGTGCATGTTTGCATGCTTATGTCTCAAGATCAGAGGACAACTTGCAAGAGTCGGCCTTCCCCACTTAGATCTCAGAGATCAAACTCAGAGCTGGGCTTTAGTGACAAGCCCTCTGCCCACTGAGCCACTCACTAGTCCTTGACTAACTTTCTCAGATACATACAGTCCTGGCCTGTCTCTATCCACAGTACACTGGCACACTGGAGCTTAACCCCCAGGGCGTGGGCTCTGAAGTTTGGGGACTCTCATGATCAGTAAACAGTCCTGGAAAATCAAAGCTGCGATGCATTCGTTGCCTAACTTCAAAACTCACCTCATATACTGACCAGAGCAGTGGGCTTTGTTTATAGTGCAGTCTACATAGAAGAGTACGCCAGGCAGAATGAGGAGCTGGACTCCAGCCAGCTCACCCAGACCCACCCTGAGAGGACAGGACCGACCTGTTGGGGGAAGATGGGGCAGTACGAGTTTGGTTCTTCTCTACACCTGACTGTGGGTTTGTGGGGTTTTTATTTGATTTATTTGATTTTTTTTTTTTTTTTTGTATTTTTGAGAAGTTCAAGCCCCACTGGTGTCCCCATAGGATGAAAACAACAAGCAACCAGAGCAGGAAGAGGTGACAGTTTTTTTGAGGAGATAAATAAGCCAATTAATAGAGATTACTTTGCACAGGGCTCTATCTTTATAATCTAAGTGCTTTTTCTTCATATGGACGTTTGCACATAACGGACATGGGGAGGGAGGGGAAGAAATGGATGCCTGGTTCCTTTACAAAGATGGGAGACTCTGCACTGCAGAAGCTGCCTCGTTATCAGAAATGTGGAGACTATGCAAGGGCTCTGAGAGAGGCAGGATGTGTGTGCAGCCTGTGAGGAGCCCTGGCTGTGATTAACTTCTCTCTGTAAGTAGTAAATAGCAGACAGCCCTGATCAGAAGAGGGATGCGTGTGATTTATCAATCTGAGCGACTGCTCATTTGCAGAGGAGCTGGAGGTCAATCCGGAAGTCTGCGGCCAGAGGAGCGGGAGGAGATTGCCAGGACGAAGAAGTTAATCATACCCCGAGACTGCTTCCATCTGTCTTGGGGCGACAGAGCCTCTGCACGGAGAGCAGGCATGCTTTATAGCACCAGATCAGGAATTAATATTTTCTGTGGAACCTCAGGCATCATTTGCAGCAACTCAGGCTTTATAAAAATGGAGCATAATTTGGTATGAATAAATCACGCTCTGTTAGAAATATGAGGGGCTGAGGAAAAAATTCACTTGACTCAAAAAAAAAAAAAAAAAAAAAAAAAAAAAAAAAAAAAAAAAAAAAAAAAAAAAGAAAAAAGGAAGGCTCAAGAAAGCCAGTATCAGCACAGCCGTTGAAGCAACGGCACTTGGAGGGCAGGAACGGCCGAGTGCTTAAATTGTGCATATAATCATTTTCTGAAATGTCAGTGTGCAACTCCCAGCCATGGCTACATTTTTATAGCTTTGGAGACACATCACCAGACTATAACCTGTCTGCCCATCTGGCAGATTCTCGGGTCCAAGATCCATTTATATTGAAATCCAAACAACTGCCTCGGATTTATTCATTTATTCCACGGAGATGTGCCGAACGCCATGCGCTCAGTGGGGCGCAGTGCAGGATGAAGTGCACCCTATGAGAAGTGCTGCTTCTCGGGGTCTCTGCCAGCAGGAGGCAGGGGTATGGAGAGAAGCCTTCTGAACTTGGCTCTCTGTTTTCCCCTTTCTCGGATAAATCTCATGCATGGAGTCCTATTTTCCATGGGGAAGAATAGACGGAAATGAAGTCGATGACAAATAGCATACAATTAAGGGAGCTTCACCTCTATCTACAGAGCCGAGTGTGAAATGGTCTGTGTCCAGAAACAAGATCAAACACGTATTGGGGCTGGGGGGTGTGCTGGCTGGCTCAGCAGGGGCTTCTACTCCAACTCCTTTTTGCTGCCCCCTCCAGTCCAAGGGGCCAGCTTCAGCAGAACCAAAGGCATGTAGTATGCTGGTGACAGCCACCAACTCACAAGTACCTACCCTTAGGCTCTGTTCTGCTCAGTCTGGTGTGAGGGAGGTCTGCAGCTGCGGGGCACTGCTAACTGATCCCTTCTAAAAAACATTTTACATTTATTCACTTATTATGGACAACACGTGTGCCACTGGGTGTCTGGGGAGGTCAGAGGGCAATTTGAAGAAGCTCCTCAATTTGAGAAGGGTCCTCTCCTTGCCTCTTAGAGACCCAGAGAACAAACTCTGGTCATCAGTCTTAATGGCAAGCGCCTTCCCCTGCTGAGCTAGCTGGCCGCCTCAAGTGATCCTTTCTCTAAGCAGCAAAAAGAAGAGATGGGGCACTTTTAAGGAGGTTCTAAACTCACAGTGCTCACAGTGTTAAAGCAGCAGGTCGCTACTGACTGTGCCTACAGCCCGTGTTCTCTAGCCCATCTCCAAAGGGTAGTGTTACTCTTTAGAAACGGTATCATTTTTTAATCTTTAGAACAGTCCTGAGAGGTAAAAATGGAACCTTAAACAAACAAGCAAACAAACAAAAAAGGTGAGCAAACCAAACCACAGGCACATGTTGTGACTCAACCAGGGGCCCCATGGAAGCAAGTGGCCTAGCTGTGATCTAACGCAGGTCCAACTGTACGCTCGGCCATCCTCTCAGTCGATATCAGCTTAGAAATGGTCAGAGACCTCCACCTTAGGCTTGGCCACCTTTTGCATGCTCAATCTTGCTGCCTAATCTTTTTTATCCCTGGGAGGTTGCCTGGCAGTTAGGGAAGAAATTATTGGATGGATAAATTAATGAATAAATGAGTGAATGAATGCACGAATGAGTGAATGCACTGAATGAATGAATACATGTATGAATAAATGAATACATGCGTGAATGAACAAATGCATGAATGAGTGAATGAATGCACGAATGATTGAATGAATGGATTAATGAATGCATGAGTGCATGCATGAATGAATGAATACATGTATGAATGAATGCATCATGAATGAATGAATGAATGAATGAATGAATGAAGAACCAAACCAGTGGTTTGAGGTTACAGAGGCAACTCTGGACTCAAAGTAGAAAATGATTTTCTGACTCTAGCTCCATGTCAGCAAGAGAGTGCCTTTAAAAGGAGAAGTTGATGCAGAGGGACTCACCATTGGGGGTTCAGACAGGTACCAGCCTGCTTGAGAGACAAACGACATGATCAGCTATTACATGGATAAAACAAGAGAGAGACTGAACAACTAATAATAGCAAAATCAGTCCAAGGGTAAGCAAGACACTCTCAGTAGACTGCTCAATGCATTTAAGTTAGAGTAGAGTAAGTTAAGAACCCGGGGACAAAGAGAAAATCCTGTAGTCTCATCAGATGGTTTCTGGCACCAAGTGAGGTCAGGTGATGAGTGCAGCCCCGCCCCTACTCTCATTGCAGTGAGTTGTAAAATGTCCCCTTCTTGTCTACTAGTGTATCCGGTGAACATTTACAGTTCTGAACCTGGACACTGGGTAAGGCACCATCCAAGGATGGACATACCAAGATCCACTGTCGGTGACTCCCACTCCCAAGGAGCCCGGCATGTGGTAAAGAGGGGATAGTCCTTGCATCAGCATGCAGTGTTCCTCTTGGAACAGTTGTGTGTCAGCATCCTGTGGGCTCCTCTGCTACTATTCACTTAATCCTCGCCACAGCCATCTCAGCAAGGAAGAAAGGATTCAACATTAGGGCCATAAAGAGAGACTGCTGTCAATAGGATCCCACTTCCCTTCCTGTCCTAAAACTGCTTTCCCTAAAAATCCTACTGCGTGTGCCTGGCTTTCTATTAATAGACTCCGGCAACTTCCCTCCACATCTCAGAGCCCTAGGACAATCTCTCCGACCCCAGGGCTAATGCTTTCAGCCACTTCAGCAAGGAAAGCCCCCATCAAGCCGTGGGGGAATCGGTGACCTCGGCAGGGTATGTGGAGCAGTCAGAAAAGGGGACCCGATGGGCATGTTAGCTGTGGCATGAAGGAAAACTTCATCAGTGCCCATGACCAGGAGTGGAGCACAAGGACCATCTGTATGAACGGGGCCAGGCTGCAGAGTATCAGAGAGTGGCTCTGCCCTGTGGTGAGGGAGAGACTGGGAGCAGCTCCACGGGGTCTGAGCCACACAACAGCAATTTCTTCAACTGCTTTGTCTTCCAAAGGAAGATGTCTTCTTCTACTAATCTTTATTTATTTACCTATTTACTATTTACATTTCAAATGCTGGTCTAGCCTTTTCGCTCCTAAAACACCGAAGCCAGGGTCCTAGATGAGGTCTGCTCATGCCTCTGAGGGGTGCCTGGCCACAGCTCGTGTCTCTACCCCCCTCTCACTTCAGCTATCTGGAAGGCTCCTCTGGGTCATTTACCGAAACTCTTCCCAGTGGTCAAAAAAGAGCTAGCCTGGTTTTCTTACATCAGAGCAAGATAATCCTCATTATTTGAAAACCACTGTGCAGGGCCATGTACAGTTTCTCTGGTCTGTAACAGGGTCCTGTGATATCTATCCATCAGTACTCACAAAGGGAGACCCTCCACCTGCCCTTCTAGAGGGAAGCCACATAATTGTCCCTCACGGCCCTCGGGTGGCTATTAGCCCAGTCAGCTGCATTAACACTACATTAACAAGAGGCTGGTGCACAGGCTAGAGAGTCTAGAACTCTGCTTTAACGTTCCCCCCAACCCAGTACTAATTTCCACAATAAAACGAAATGGCTCCAGAGAAACCATTGAGTCCTATCAGGTAAATAATACACAGTTTAAAAGGTCCCAGGCATGTATTCACACTACAGAGGAGAGCCAAGGAAGAAGTTAGTCTGCTGAGGAAATAAATAACGGATTGTATAAAGCCACTAATTGGGTGAAGGTGCTTGAATGCTTTTAGTTAATGTCCACAATTGCTGAGAGCCCCAGCTCATGGGTGATGTAACTTTGTCTTCTTTAAAGAGAATAATGCAGTGATGACGTCCATGCGGCAGCATGACTGCACTTGATACCACTGAGCTGATGTGTGGAGAACAGTTAAAATAGATATTATGGACCTTACATAGTTAAAAAAAAAAAAGATCTATAGCTTTAAAAAGAAAATGAATAGTTCTGCAGATACAGACTGAGATCCCAAATCTGAAAATTCTCAGTTGCAAAACGCTCCAAAAGCCAGAACTTCTGGAGCACCAGGCATAACACCACATGTGGAAGAAGATTGCTCATCAGGAAACCTTGTTCTGTGCACGGCTAAAACATCATCTCAAGTTACCTTCAGAATATGTGTGGGAGGTGTATGAGAAACAATTGGTTTTAGTGTATTGGGTCTACACACACACACACACACACACACCACAGACTCTGAAAAGGAACTGGAGTCAGAAAGCATTCGTGAGTCAGTAATTTGGGGAAAGTGTTGGTGCTCCAAGAGTTCTGACCGACGTGGCCTTTTCTCATCCATAGAGCAGATCGGTGTCCTCTCTTGGGTTTGAGGCTCTGAAGTTCCCATCAAAGCACTGTTTGCCTCCTCCTCAGATAGGGTTAAAAGTGACCCCAGCCTTCTGCACTGGGGCTAGAGCAGAGCCAACCCCTCTCCTGCCCTCCCCCAGCCACTCTGACTGTGAAGTAACACACACAATTGTCACCCTTTGTCTTAGTCAGGGTTTCTATTCCTGCACAAACATCATGACCAAGAAGCAAGTTGGGAAGGAAAGGGTTTATTCAGCTTACATTTCCACACTGCTGTTGATCACCAAAGGAAGTCAGGACTGGA
>NC_034594.1:18739126-18831249 GCF_900095145.1 Mus pahari | reverse complement strand
AATTGACCCCTTGTCAACTTGACACACAAACACATCACTAGTAAGCCTCAACCCTTAGTTCTTATTCATCCCCAAGATCTAAATAACTTTAAAAGTCCCAGTCTTTACATATTAAAAGTTCAAACCCTTTAAAATTCAAAGTCTCTTACCTGTGGGCTTCACTAAAAAACTTATTTCAAGAAGGAAAAATATCAGGGCACAGTCACAATCAAAAGCAAAAATCAATCTCCAACCATCCAAAGTCTGGGATCCAACTCATGATCTTCTGGGCTCCTCCAAGGGCTTGGGTCACTTCTCCAGTCATGCCCTTTGTAGCACACACATTGTCTTCTAGGCTCTAGCCACCTGTACTCCACTGCTGCTGCTGTTCTTGGTAGTCATCTCATGGTACTGGCATCTCCAAAATGCTGTCTTCCACTGTAACTAGGCTTCACCAACAGCCTCTAATAGGCTCTCTTCATGGTGCCAAGCCTCAACTCCTGTGCATGACCCCTTCAGTCCTGGGTCATCAATTGCACCTGAGGCTTCACCTTCACCAATGGCCTTCCATGGCCTCTCACAGTGCTGAGCCTCAGCTGCTCTGCGTGACCCCTTCATGCCTTCAAAACCAGTACCACCTGGGTGATTCTTACACATTACCAAGTCCCACTGTAGCACGAGGTACAACCTTGATTATCTCTGGAACACAGCCTCTGTGCTCTCAAAACATCACTTTCCAGAAGATGTCACCTCAGTGATGCTGGTCTCTTCTTAATCACCACTAATTTCTTAGCTCCAGCTAACCAGCATCCATAGTCCCAGTAATACAAAGGCTTCACTTTAGTGGTTCTGGTATCTTGTTAATCACAGCTGATTCTTCAGCCCCAGCTAACCAGAACCACAGAATCTTCACAATACAAAATAGCAATGGCCCTGAAAAGAGTCAATTTTCCCTCTGAAATTTCACAAGCCAGGTCTCCGTCTTCTGCACTGTTCTCAACATTATCTTCCAAGCTCCTACACAACATTTGACAGGGCTCTTAACACCGAATGGATCTTCTAGCCCAAAGTTCTAAAGTCCTTCCACAGTCCTCCCAAAACATGGTCAGGTTGTCACAGGAATACCCTACTTCTGGTACCAGTTTGTCTTAGTCGGGGTTTCTATTCCTGCACAAACATCATGACTAAGAAGCAAGTTGGGAAGGAAAGGGTTTATTCAGCTTACATTTCCATACTGCTGTTCATCACCAAAGGATGCAGGACTAGAACTCAAGCAGGTCAGAAAGCAGGAGCTGATGCAGAAGCCATGGAGGGATGTTCTTTACTGGCTTGCCTCCACTGGCTTGCTCAGCCTGCTTTCTTATAGAACCCAAGACTACCAGCCCAGAGATGGCACCACCCACAAGGGGCCCTCCCACCTTGATCACTAATTGAAAAAATGCCTTACAGCTGGATCTCATGGAGGCATTTCCCCAACTGAAACGCCTTTCTCTGTGATAACTCCAGCTGTGTCAAGTTGACACAAAACTAGCCAGTTCACCCTTGTTCGGGTGCATCACCGTGCTCTGAGGACTGTGAAAAGGGAGCAGAGGGAGCCAGGTCCTCACGCTTCAGTGCCAGGGCAGTTGGACCGCACTACGCTTGCTCATTTCTACACTGCTCATTATCCTACACTGCGTTCTCTTCCTATCGAATACATCCTCAGCCATTTGGTATGTTTAAATCCCAATCCTATACATTATTTTTTTGCTTAGTCTTTGTCACTTGGTCAGCATATCCTGTGCCTTTTAACACCCTTGCAGTTTTTAACCAAGGGTAGTGGGTGTTCTGTGTGTCTAATGTTCATAGCCCATTTAATTCTTATTTAACTTGACACAAAACAGTACATGTGGCATTTCAGTGCAAAAGCTAAGGGGGAGGAGCTATTGTGTGATTAGCATGTTTTCTGTGTCACAGCTATCTACTGAAAAATAGACTTTACAACTATATATTTCTGAAAGAGACTTTTGCCTGTGTACCTTGTTGACGAACTACTTTGATCGCAGACTTACTGTCCCACTGGGAATGAGCTACTATTTGGTAATCACTGGGCCAGTTATTTTAGAATGTTTAAACTGACCTCTAGTGAAGATGGTAACATATAGTTCCTGCCTGCCTTGAACTTCAGCCTGTGCTATCATTCTCAGTGCTCTGGGAAATCGAGCTAAACCCAAAAGAGACCACGGAGTAACAAATTATATGCGGGTGTGGGTTCACGTGTGTGTGGAGGCCAGGGGAACCACCTCATGAGCTGTCTACCTCTCGTTTTTGCCATGAGAATCTCTCACCAGCCTGGGGTTCTGTTGGTCTCAGCCTCCTCAGTGCTGAGATAACAGCTACACCTGACTTTTTTGCATGGGTGCTGAGGCTTACATGGCAAGCACTTGACCGACTAAGCTATCTTCCCAACTCACCAATTATATATCTTACAAGAAAAGCTTTTTAAATGTTACATCTTACGTGCACAGCTGGTTTTCTGAACCTGCTGGTGCCGCAGCAAGCCAGTTAGAGAAACGTCTGGAATGGTGTGTTAGCCATTTGATAGTCTGAAGTTATTGTTTTGCATTTGTGTCTTGTTCAAAACTCAAACTACCTCGCTGTTTATAATGGAAGTTTATTTAAATCATGGTCCCAGTGCCTTTGGCTTGATTTTATTTTACATCTCCAAGCCCACAGAGACTTCTTTCTCTGGCTTTACTAGCCTGGCAGACAGGACCTTCTCCAGAACTGTCCTCCCAGAACTGTCCTTTGGCCAAGTGTCTCCCTGAACTTGAAAATCACACAGCCATGAGACCTGACTGTCCTGTCTGGCCAGCTGCTATGCTGAACTCAGGGCCTGCCCCTGTCCAAAAGTCCTCCCCTCCCAGGGACCTGCTCTTTAATCCTTTGCTGAGACAGCCTTGGCCTAGTGCTGGCTGTTTGCACTAGCTAGCTAGCCTTTGATGACTGTGATTTGGAGCCACTACACTGCCCTGCTGCCAGGGAAGGTTAATGTGCTCCCCATGGCTGGGACAGCCTGACCTTTCTCACTTTGCCCAGCTCCCTGCCCTGTGCTGGTTCCTAGGCCAATGTCTGGCAGCCACATCATGTCCTCACCCTGGCAGGCAGCATACAGTCCCTGGGCAGCATATGTTCTTTCAGGATACACCACGCAGAGTATATCCCAGATGTTTTAGAACAACTATCTGATCTACCGAACTCCAAGTGGATTTCTCGGCCTTGCCCCCTTGGCTCACTACAATTATTCTGTCTCCTTTTGCATACGTTTTCTGCTCTTTATCCCTCTCATCCCGAGAGGGAATCCAGTGTGACTGTGCTCACTGTAATCAGTTCAGCTAAAACGTTGAAACAGGCTTGCTCATCCAAGGCCATGGCCCCTGTTAAATATCACAGGCCAGGTCGGCCTGCTTGCTGACCCTGTAGCAAATCAAATAGAGCTTTCTGGGCTGAGTCAGAGACCTTGCCGGTCCCCCACACTACCTCTTCTTGGCTTTGTTTGCCCTGTTCACAGCCAGGGAGTCAGCGAGCCACTTGAGGTCACAGCTCTTCATCTTTCAATGGAGACAAGTCTCCCCTGTTCAGCTTGCCTGATCCTAGAGCTAAGAGGAGCCAAGGCAAATAACATCGCTCCATGAGCACTGCAAATTGAGGTGTTAGTCACTGGAGAGGGCATACGAAGGAACACCGCCAGGTTTTCTTTGAGTCTCTGTCCTGGGTATTTTATGCAATTGTGAAAGGACACGAGTTCCTCTGTGTGCAAGAAAAGATGGGCACAAAGCACGTTGTTAACTCTCCCTCTCTGGATGGTAGGTTACCTCTGACCTCCTGGGGGGCCATGCTGGCTGGATGTCTCAGGGCCTGTGTGTGGGCACCTTCCTGTCACCATGCCATGTCATCAACAGACAGCCTTCTGAGGCATGCGTTAGTGTCCAAATCTTGCACATGGGAAACTGAAGCTTCAAATTGTTGAGTCACTTGCCACCCAAAGTTAATGGACACGGAAAGGGGTGGTGCCTGCTGGGGCCACGGTTTGCAGGGGACATGTGGCTTGGACAGGGAAGGCCTGCCTCACCACAGGATGATTGCTCGGGGCTCCATTTCCTCTCCACCCTACTTAATCTTTTACAACAATGCATACTTCAGCCCTACCTGAATCACACACAACACACGCCTGGGTGCTTCACACAGGGACAGGGACTGCTCCATTCTCCGCCCCAGAAGATACAGCCAGCTGGAGATTTATATGGTACAATGTGCCTCTCCCAGCCTTGTTACACCCAAGCAAGCAGGTGCAGGAATGTCAGCTATCTTCCCATGCTCTAAGCTTAAAGTGGGAGATGACGAAGCATTTGAAAGGTGAATTGGTTGGACTCAGACAGATTTAGATAGGGAAGGAAGAAGATGCGAGCCAGTACTGTTTCCTAAGATTTCTATTCCTTGGAGAATTTTCCTCTTCCAGCTGGCTGGAGACCTAGTATCTATTCACTGGTGCTCTGAAAGGAAAGAAATTGTATTCAAATATACATCATGTTTTCAAAATGTGCACACACCCATGTTTCATTGCTTTGGAGACCAGCCATCAGCCATGCCAACTTTCTTGCCCTAGCAAAATGAGGCGAAGCTTCAGGGTGATGGAAACTCCATAGCTCCCTGGATATCTCGGATCAGTAAAAAGAGCTCAGCCAATATTGTTTCCTAGGTCCCTTTCAAGCCTTGGCTGTGTCATAGGCCCATTTTGTGATTTAGCCACAGAACCATCCTTTCATAAGTAACCACACAAACATAGCACTTGCGCACACACACATGCACTGTTCCTTCAGCCTGGAATGCTTTCCCTTCCCTGACTCCCTTCTACTCCCTCCAACCTACTTGGAAACTTCCCAAGCTTCAGCTCACAACTTAGATACCCTTCCTGTAGTCAGCTCACAACTTAGATGCCCTTCCCGTAGTCAGCTCACAACTTAGGTACCCTTCCTGTAGTCGGCTCACAACTTAGATGCCCTTCCCGTAGTCAGCTCACAACTTAGGTACCCTTCCCGTAGTCAGCCCTCCTTTTCGGCCATCCATCCACACTTGTCCTTTGGTGGTATTCACCCCAGTGAGATCAAGCAGCTTTCTGCAGGTGACAAGATTCAGGAAATACACGTCAAACCTGGGCACATCCGGCACTGCCTAATGTGTAGCCTGGATACTGATGACTGACTTGATTTCTTGGTGGCTTTTCCCACCCTAGCAGAGGGGACAGTCACGACTCCCTCTGTCCACCTTGCAACAGTGTTACAGACATTGGCCGAGATTATTGTGCATGTGTGGGTGGGTGGGGGTGAGCTTTGTAAAGCTAAAGCTGACCAAAACTTGTTTCCTAGAAACAGGGTTGCTACTACGCAGCACCACCCAAACAACTTACGTCTTAACTGGCGACAAAAGGTAGACTCAAGCACCTGCTCCTCCTCTACTCTTAATCCTTTACCTCCAACTAGGACCAGTCTAACTATAAGTAATTAGAGAAGGTTCAAAGTAGCAGTCATGTTAAATATTGTCGTGTAAAAGAAGTCACTAAACTGGCTATTTCCATCCAGAATTACCTTAATTACACGAAGCTCCAGCTCATTTAAAGTCCCACCTCCAGGGAGACCTTTAATCTTCCAACTGTAGCCATATTGGTTACCTGGAGACTGTCCAGCACGTTTTCCTTACTTAACGGTAGCAGTAGTCAAGGAGATCAGGAGCTGACAAATTATAGACAAGACCTGGACCCTCAGAAGACTGTGGTGTGGCTCACGGAGCTCAGCACCCTTGGCCACCTGTAACTCCGTGCGCCCAGACTCATGCCTCTGCCCTCGTGTAAATTTAAGACTGCATCCCCTCTGCTGAGTAAACAGTGTGAGATGACACAGCGTGAGGAGTGCTTGGTCTTTCAAACCATGCACAAACTGTTGGCAAGGCTGTAGAGAAATAGGAGCCCTCGTGCCTTGACTGTGGCATTCCCAGTGGTAGGACAGCTGAAGTATGATGACCTCTCCAGTTTAAAAAACAAAAACAAAAAAAAAAAAAACAAAAAACTGTCACCTAGTACTGTGGTTCACTTCTCAAGGGAACAATGAAGACCATGTCCTTAACTCTGCGTGGCTGTGACAGGTCCTCAGTGGCTCCTGTAGATGGCCTTCTGTTTTCTGACACCACAGTAGGGTTTAGATGGTAAACAGCTTTCCTGTGCCACCTTTGCTACTCAGTGATTCCTGTCATAAGGCAGCAGGCTCTTCCCATCACCTGGTGACAAGTATGCCCAGAAGATCCTCTACTGGCCTTTCTGGGGTGCCCAGCCATGGAGTAGCCTCCAAAAGGGTCAGCAGTGAAACCTGGTTTGATGGCCTTATGAGTCCCTGCATCTATGGTGAGTGCTGGTGTGCCCCCACACCCCTGCAAAGGCTTCCATTAAAGTCCTAACCCACAGTCTCATAGTATTAGGGGTGAGAACTTTGGAAGGTAATTAGATTCAAATAAGGGCACAAGGTCCTGTGATATTAAAAAGCATACACAGGGAAGAAGTTCTGTAGGCACGCTGAGGAGGCTGTGGGCATGCCAGAAAGAGTTCTCACCAACAAATGAGTGTGTTGGCACCTTGGTCTTGGACTTCACAGCCTTCAGAACTGCAAGAGCTGAGTATCTTATTTAAGCCACTCAGACAGTGGTATTCCTTACAGCATTCAGAACAGAGCAAGACACCATCCTATGTACTGTTTCAATGCTCAGTGAACAAACTCACGGTGCCCCTGCACTCACCTGCACACCACATTTGTAAAGGCAAGCTGCATCTGTTGCCATAGCAGAGTGTGGCCTGTGGTATAGCTCAGAGGTAAAGTGCCTAGCATGTGCAAGACCTGGGTTCAATCCTCAGCACACAAATAAATGCATATGGTGCAAAGGAGGTGGCTTGCTTTCCAAAGGAATTATCTACCTTTTTGTAGTATACGGATAAAATCCCACAAGAAGCACGAGCCTGCTAAGTGGAGCCTGAGTTTTCAGATCTAGCTTTCTTTTCAGTAAAAGATTACAGTGAGATCTCATTAAATTCCAGCATCATTACCAATAAGATTGCAACTCCCCTTGTCTTACTGTACAAGCACTGCAGATTGTAGCTTAAGGTAGGCGGGGCTGTGCCAGTCACCATGCCTGCAGAACCCCTAAGTAACAGCATTCTGCACACCTGGGCAGAGCCACAGCTGTCTCGACTCTTCTTTGTAGACACTCTGGCCTCTTCCTGCGACCCCTTCAGAAGTCAGAAATAGCCAGAGGGTATTTCAGTCATCAAGCCACAAACAGGTTTTATATCAGTAGGAAAGAGGTCACATCAGGCTCCCTGCAAATGTGGAAGTTCTGAGAGAAGCACATTAACCCTGAATCCTGTGGCTTCGGAGTGGACTCAACATTTTACCACTGTGACACGTCCATCTTCTGACTGTTCTTCCATCCCCCACAAAGGATTGTGTTAAATTGCTTTTAAAATACAGCTCCAGCAACTTGAAGGACGAGTCTCCCAGGTCCCCGGACTTTCCCTGTCTGTGATTAACTGTAATTAATCCTCTTGCCTGTCGTCCTGTCTCAGACCCTGCCGTACGACCCACAGGCTGTGTCAGTTAGTAATGATGCGGTTTCTGGGTGTGATTCATCTTCCTCTCTCAGTCATCCCCATCCCCTGCCCTCTGTTTGACGCATGTGCACATATGCTTTGACCTGGGATGGGCCAGAAATGCCATAGACCTAAGGTAGACAGAGTAAGCCCATCAAAAGCCATGAACCATGGATAATCTCGTGGTATAAATGGCTTCTTAAAGTTGCCTACTATCCAGAATGTACCTAGTAAGTCCCAGTAGGTGTCCTGCATTTCGTCTGGCAATCCCACGCAACCCACGTTTGAATTCCAATACCATCAAATCACATAGGAAAAGTCAAGGGGCTGGGGAGATGGCTCTGCAGGTGAGAGTGAATACGGCCCACCCAGAGGACTGCGCTCAGGTCCCAGCACCCATACTGGGTGGCTCACAAGTACCTATGACTCAGCCTCAATGGATCCAATAGCCTCTGTGGGCACTAATACGTGCACACCCACACACACATACACACAATTTCTAAAAATAAAGTGAAATAGTAAATGCTTGGCTTAAAAAAAAAAAAACAAGAAAGAAAAAAGTTTGGGATCTTGAAGGGATGAGAATGGTCTGTTCTTCCATTGTTTCTTTTATAGCTGATCCCCCTCTTTGAAGAAAAGGGGAAGCAGTGGCTCCACATTAGAGCATACGTTTGGTGTGTCTGAGGCTCTGGGACCCATTGCCAGCCCCAGTCAAAACCACAACTGAAGAACTAATAGAATAAACATTGTAGTTCCAACTTATCCTATTGATAGTCTGTCTGTCTGTCTGTCTGTCTGTCTCTCTCTCTCTCTCTCTCTCTCTCTCTCTGTGTGTGTGTGTGTGTGTGTGTGTGTGTACGTGTATGTGCAAGAGCATGCATGTCTCTTTCTATGTATATCCATGTGTCTCTCTCTGTTTCTCAGTCTTTCTGTGTCTCTCTGTGTATGTGTGTGCACAAGCATGTCTCTGTGTGTGTGAGTGTGTGTGTGTGTGTGTGTGTGGTGCATATACATGTATGAAGTACATATGGAACCTGCTGGAGGTTGCAGGTTGGGGTTCCTGGCTAACCTCCTGTCTTCTCTCCTCTGCCAACACCTGCCCTGATAGGAAACACCAGACTCTCACTTTGTTTGAAATGTAGGCTACTGCTGATCCATGTTCATTTTGAGAGCTACTCTGATTTGTGTGTTTCCCAAGTTAGCCATGCAGAGGGCTGCTTTTGATAAAGCAGACACCCCCGAGAATTTCAGACCTGTTTCCATTTGTGTTCAGGATAAAGAGACTTTCTGTTGGCCTCTAGTTACGGCAGGTCATAAGCAGAGGACCTTACTCACAAGTCGTGATTTGACTCTGAGGGGTCCTCATTAGTGGGGCTGTGGGTGGTGCTCACTCTCAAACTCTGTTTCTTAAACACGATAACTCCCTTGCATATCACATAGTATTAATTATTCATTGGCTAACTTTTTCCAGCAGTAATTAATGAGATAAGTCACACAATGGAAATGGTAGTAAATATAATATAAAGCAATTACTAAAGTAGTAATTTTCATTCATAATTATTTTAATTACAGGGGAGCCAGCTTATTTCAAGCCCTGTCTCCACAGAGCTTCTTTTGAGCTTCTGAAACTGTTTCCAAGTAGGGAGATTCTCTTCCTCTCTGCCTTAGTGAGCGACCAGAGGCGTTCAGGCAGATGGGTAGCTGGGAGGTGTCAGATGGGACCTGGGCTGTTTGGAAGGTTGGGATCTCAGGGACATGGCTTTTAAAGAAAGACAAAGACAGAAGAAACCTCTGGCTTCACCAAGAACAGCTATATACCTGTGCATTCTCACAGGACTCTTCATCAGACTATCTACCCACCTACCCCCCACACACACATACACAGAGAGAGCGAGAGACAGATAGACCTTACTAGTGCTCTGTGGTTGACATCTCGAAGTTCTTCATAGCTCTCTCTTTGATTTGTAAGGTCCAGTGCAGTGGTGGAGCATATTCCAAAGCAAGTCACCTCTTGTCACATGACATCCCACTCAGCCAGCAGCTCCCCTGCCAGGCTCCTGACCCCACCCAGCCTTCCCAGTCCCTCCTGGCACCACTTTCATAAAGGTGTGATGGGATGGCAGGGCACCCACACACCTGTGCCCAGGCATGGCAACAATGTCCTGCTACAAGCTATCTGCATGATGACTTGTCCAGTGGGTGACTGGGTGAGATTGAACTTCTCCCCAGCCTAACCTAGGAGCCTGGTGTATCCCCGGGATGTGAAGGTCACAGTGCCTTTATGGCAGCCACAGAGCACAACATGAAGTAACAAATAAAAATGTCGTGCCAACTAAGAGACAATGCAAGAGGCAGACTTATGTCCTCCTGGGTGTAATGTGGGCCTTCCTCCTGCCATTTGGACAAGGGGCTCAGATTTGCATTTTGTTCTGAGTAGTGGTAGCCATTCTCACTCCAAGGATGAGGAAGATGGTGGCTGTATTGATTGACTGGTTGGTCGTTAGGAACAGCCTGTCTTTTAGTTTTTTAAAATCTCAATGAAGTATTTCTTTAAATTTTTTATCTCTTTTTGTCATTCCAAGATCTCAAATACAACTTGTTCCCAGATGTGAACCCAGGTACACAGTGTTCTGTGTGATAATGTCTAATTAATGACCTAACTCCTGGGAGGCTCCAGCTTGCCTCTCTTTCATTAAGAAGGAGGGAACACCCCTTTAAAGAGAGAAATTCTGGTGAGAATATCAAAGCTAAGTTTCCCATGGAGTTTTCTGTCCATGAGGACTGTCTCCATGCTTCTGAGTCACCTGCTCAACCGAGGCCTGGCACTGTGTTTCCCGCCTCTGAGCAGAGTTCGCTGGAAAGCAGGCTCAACCCTGCTGGAAGGGCTTCATCAGGAAGGTGGGGCTGGGGTGAGAGCTTTATGGAGTTTTGATTCGCATGGAGCAGTGACATTTCTGAAAACCACGTTGCTTGCATTCTCTGTGATGGGGAAGCTGAGTGTCCCAAATCCCAGCCTCAGATCCTAAAGACACTTTGCCTACATCTGGGAGGCAGAGTACTGCCATCCATCAGCACTGGCAGAGACTGGCTTCAGGCCATCCATCAGCACCCACAGGGACTGGCTTCAGGATGCCCTTGCAGAAACCTACACCTGCTAATTCTCAGATCCCTCAGGTCCAACAGCAGAGTATGTGATAGAATCCTTTCACCAAATACTTTATGTTTTGCAGATTACTCTACAGCACAGCACACAGCAGTAGTGATATAAGTAGCTACCATACTCCACTCATTAGGGAGAAACAGAAAAATGTTCTCTACATGTTCAGTACACATGCAAGGTTTGGGTGAATATTTCTTGATCACTGATTGATTGAATCTTTAGATGTGGATTCCTCTGTGGTTGGCTGGATCTGTGGATGTCAAGTCCCCTGTGAATGGCTGGATCTGTGAATGCAGGGTGCCCTGTGATTGGCTGGATCTATGGATGTGGAGTTCCCTGTGATTGGCTGGATCCGTGAATGTAGAGTGCCCTGTAATTGGTTGGATCTCTGGATGTGGGGTGTCCTGTGATTGGTTGGATCACTGGATGTGGAATGCCCATGTACATAGGGCCAACTGTACTTATTAGTAGTGGGAATGTCAGCTTTTATTTAGGCTCCTAGAGGTAGTGTAGCGAGCAACTTAATGGCATAGGCCAAAATGTTGCATGATACTCCTATAGGCAAATATCGGAAGAGTTACAAGGAAGCATTGTATAGTCATCTTCTATTAACTGTAGTGAGTGGCTGCACACCCCCACTGCAGTGGTCCCTGGCTATTCTCCTTCCCCTCCCCCCCCATACCCACCCCCAGCTACTCATCAGCCTGCCTGGGGAATAGGAAAGGAGTTTAAAATGAACTTAATCTTAACTGGTAGATAGAAATGCTAGGATCTGTCAGCTTTAGGAATAAGTAGCTATGAATAGGAATAATTAACTATGTAGCTATGTATTGCTCCAAGTCTACTAGAAGAAAAGATCACCTACTTCAAGCCCTTCTTTTAAAAGATAAGGAAGTTGAGACCCACAGTGAAGTATTATTAGAACAGCTGGCCCTATGACCTTGCCATGTAGACTCTTGACCAATTGGCTCTGCTGGGATCTTAACCAAGATGGCCCGTCAAGCTTACCCTGTCAGCTCTTGTCTTGATCTGTTTGCTGTTGCTATAACAGAATTTCCAGGCTTTATACTTTATGTGTCTCGTGGTTTTAGTCACTGGAAATTCCAAACAGCATGGTGCTGGCTTCTAGCAGATATCCTCCAACTCCGCTACAACATAGTAGATGAAGGAGCAGGAAGGGCCTCTGTGGTAATGAGGAACCAAGAGACCAGAGAGGCCAAATGTGTTCTTTTATAACAATACTCTCTTGAGAGATCTAACCCAGTCCTTCAAGCATGGCTTAATCACTTCAGAGTGCAGCAGCCCCATGATCAAATCACCTTCCACCACTACACTTCAGAACATCGGCTCACTGAGAACCAAGCTTCTGGCCTTGGAACCCACGCTGTGGGACCACAGGAACCGCGGCTGTTCTGAACAGATGGGTGATGATTTATATTGAGGAAAAGGGGAGAGCTCCGGCTGGGTCCCGTGAGGATAGTCCCTGGCTTGTTGGTGGTTGCCTGGCTTGGCTTGGTGGTTGTGGCTGGGAGCACGGAGATACCTTGTACAGGAGGTTAGACACGACTCTATAGACAAAGACTTTCTCTGCGGCAACCCATGGAAGATCCCAATGAAAAGAGGCAGTCCATGGTTTTAAGGCATTTATTGTCCTGGCGGAAAATGGATAAGTAAAACTGCACCCCAGTTCTCAGGGCGGGTCTGAAGTTAAATACCTTTTGCAGGGAGGAGTGTCTTGAAAGGAAAGCCTAATTGGCTAAGTCTCCAGGCCTTTAGATACCTCATTAAAATGGAGATCTGTTTTGAGCCTACATGACCATAGGTCACGCGTCCTCTACCTGAGAAGGGGTTTGGGGCGTTGGCCTTAAGTGACTGATGGCCACAAATCTATGGAGCGCTGCAGCCTCGTGCCAGGAGCCTAGTGACTGGGAACCAGACGAAGCGCCTGCCATCCCTCCGGGTCACTGGGGTTTCCAACCTTAGCTCAACCAGGAACCAGGCTGGCTTTCGTGGTCCTACAAGAATTCAAGCAAGTGATACAAAAGAGGTGGTGGGCTCAACGAGAAGCCAGGCCAGAGCTTCCTTCCTGTGCACTGCCTACTATGTGTGGTGGTCCCAGCCTAAACACAAGCCTGGGGCAGCCTTGAGAAACACAGAGAAGGCCCTGCTTCCAGGGCTGAGTCACTGGGTCTCAGAGCTGATGAGTCCTGGAAACACACCCCTTGGGGCCTCTGGCTTTGAAACATGTCTGTCTCCACCATGCTTTTCTTACTTGGTTGTGGTCCCTGATCCCTATTTCCAGATACAGTCTGTCATCGGAGTGACCTCATCTTTGAAAAGGCCCTAGGTGGCACTTCCCACAGACATTCCTGAGTAACAGGAACATCCTCACCTGGGGAACAAACCCAGCTCAGTTTGTGACAGCTACCAAGAGCACAGCTTGAGCTGATTCCGCTACAAGTCTGGATCTCAGATTCTGTGAGTGGATTCCCCTGGCATTCCCCAAAGCTCCCCATCCCTAAATCCTTTGCCCCTGAGTGAGACATAAATTAAACGTCACAGGCTGATGACACTTAGGTGCTGGCTTTGCTTTAAAACACAGCAGAGACATGGAATTGGTTTATTTTCAGAGCTTAAGTGAGGAGGAGGGTTTTCAGCTGCCAGCCTTCATTTCAGAGGAAGAACCTGGGCACTGCCATTGCCCAGGGCTCTCGTGACCTCCTTTGCCCTTGATTGGAGCTGCCAAGCTTTGCACTGGGACATCCTGGAATTAAAAGAGGAGACCCTGAGAGGCCCTGTCACAGGCTCGTTGGGCAGGTGTTCCCGACATTCATACCATACCATTCATTCTTGCCACTCCTTTCCTGACCAGGCATGGTGGAATTCCACGGAATTACCAGATGGACAGTGTGGGTAAGCACCAGCTCAACTCAGGCCAGGGAGGTAGCTCATGATAGAGGGCATTTTTATTAGCTCTGGAGGCCCCAGATCCAATCTCTAACACCAAAATAATCAAAATGAAAATTATTTTCATAAAGAATCCAGGTAAACTATAGGAAGGGCTGCTTGGTCTTTCTTAGGCTACCATGATAATATTAGCTATGTTTAAAAATAAAGGATAGCATTAATTATATGCTAGGTTCCGTGCTAAGGACACTCAGTGTTTTCTCATTCGGGCTACCTAGCAACCCTATAAGGCTTGTTCAATTGTTACCCCTTTCATACTCATGAAATATCTGGCTCAAAAATAACTATTAATTTCCCCAAAGTCACCCAGCCTTTAAGCAAAGTATGCAAATGTCCATTCAGGTCTGATCCTAAAGCCTGTATGTCAGTCCTTCCTACATGGCAAAATCATTTAAATATCCCCAAATGGGGCCAGAAAAAGCCACTGATTTGTTCCCATTTTCAGGGACTAATCCACTCTTCAGACAGCACATGGTGCTAGAAGCCAAGGCCCAGGTTCTAGCCCCTATCTACTACTAACAATGAATGGTATTTGACCTGGAACAGATCATTGACCCTCCACCCTGCCCTAGAGCTGGCTTTCCTACCTAAGTCATAGGTTTATTCAAAGAGTGAAGAGAAGGGCTTGAAAAAATGCTTTTAAATAACCTTATGAATGTAAGCATGCTCGCTATTTGAAGGAGTTAGAAATTAAGTTAGAAGAGAAAAATAACAAGCAGGTGGTAGGAGAAATCATGTCTGCATGAAGCTGCTTTTTAAAATGTAGTCAAAGAGTTTGGGTAAATTTTTACCACCATCTGGATTCTAGTGTTCCCATGGGGCAGCAGTCTGGGGCTATACTATCTCAGGAGCTTAAAACATACAGAAATTAATTTCAGAACCCTATAAATAAGTCAAGAGTGGCAGAGTATCTAATAGGACATGGCTGTAAATGTTATGGTTGCTGAAGGGCACTAGAGCTGCACCTCAAGGGATAGCCCCTGTCTTCATGAACCATTTGACTGGGCAAGGGGCTGACAGGACTCGTGGCTCCTGAATATGTCCTTCAGCCATGGCTCCTGAATATGTCCTTCAGCCTGAGTTTTCTTCTGCAAACAGATCCAGCGTCCAACCCAGAGAACAGCTGGAGAGAAGGGGAGAGCAGTGAGTTACCACAGCCCAGACTCTAGGCACCTCATTGTCTGCTGGTAGCTGAGGACTGAGCAGTAGACTTGGAGACATTCGGTGGCCACTCTTTTAACAGTAACGAGATTGGGGACAAATGGGTGGGTAAAGGCAGATGTCCATGCTGTTCTTAAGAGTAGGTCAAATGAAACATGCTAAGGCTTGTCTGTCCATGTGGAACACCACTGGCTCTGGACAGCTGGAGTGTGACCCAGCCCAGGCCTTTAGCATGGCCCCCTCTCTCACCCCTGCTGGCGTGGCCTCTCACCCGCACACCTGGGATCACACACATCCTCAGCCTTCTCTGCCAGGGGACAAGTTGTACTAGCAGGTCCCCGCTCTCTGACACCATGCAGGTCCCAGGCTACATCACAGCTCTTGTCACCAGTCAGAATACTGAGTTCTCCCATGAATTGTCACTGTAGACAAAGACACTCTTAACACATCACCAAGTCCAAGGGGTGCAAATTTGTGTCACTACAGACAGCTGCTGCTTCTTGGCCCTGTCTCTCAAATAGTTCCTAAGACAGGAAGAGAATGCAGCACTGACCTTGTTCAGTAAGTCATGAGAAGGTGTCCTGGCTTTAGCCAGCCCAGGGCACTCAGAGATGAGGTATGCAGCGGCTAGCCCAACTTCCTCTAAGGCCCTTCCCCCATCTTGACTCACAGTTCAAAGTATGTCAGTCATATGTTTGTCCAAGCAGTAAGTTCAGGGACCCCCCTCTTGAGGGCACACCCTCCTGAAGGCAGGGCCAGCAGACTCAACATAGTCATCGAAGCAGTTACATGGAGACAGACCTTACTGAGTAAATATTATTTTATACATTCCAAAACATGTTTTAGAATGTTTATGTGTTCCAAACATGTTTATATGTTCCAAAAGAAGCATAGCTATCTTTCACATGAATTTCTTTTAACGTTTAGAAACCTTACCTGCATGTATCATAATCAATTTGCTTTATAGAGGGTAATGGGAGACTTCAGGACAAGATGCTAAATTCGATGTTACCTCTGTGACACAAGCAAGGATAACAGATAAAATAAAATAAAATACTCCCTCCCAAAGTGAGAGGTAAAGGTTTCTGAATTGGCAAATGCAGTCATGGAATATTTGTAAAGACTGAAGGGAAAGGGGGGGGGGGCTACAAGAAGTAATCCGAGTCATGTTACTCCCTGGATGAGTGACAGGAAGCCGAAATTACTGAAATAAGTCTTGGGGCACTCAGAAGTTAGTCAGTGAAATTATCATTGAAATTCTCCCAAACCTATAGAAAGAAATGGATATTCAAACACAAAAGGCATTTAGAACTTTAATAGGAATAGTGTATTTAATATAGTACATTATCCATAAAAGCCATCAACAAGCCCAGGAATATTTGGGGAGAGAGCCAAGGAATGTTTGCACATTATTATATTTTCCCCTTTCTTTATAGCATGCCTTTCTTCTTGGCTGGACTACATATGGGCATTTACCCAAGTGAAAGCAAAAAGTATATAATGCAATGCACATCACCAAACCATAGCTTTTGTGTCTTGGTTCAAAATGTTGTCATCAGAATGACAACATCCCTCAGCACGTTCTAAAAAGAAAAGCCTGCGAAAACGCAGGGCCATTCCAGACACAGTAACAACACGGGGCTATCCCAGAACACAAGAACATGTGTTTCTTAACCCATGAGTCAGATAGAGGTGCCATGACCCCAAGACTCTTAAGCTCAAGAACTCTTTAGAGGCACTGCTGAGGCAGATTCCTAAGCCCTGGTGCCCGACTCACCTGCAAGAGCAGAGCGTTATAAAGAAAACAAACCCAGGCATGACCAGGGACCCAGAGGTGACATCTCTGCTCTCTGGTATCTGAAACTACTGGCCAAGCCTTAACCCCCAAGCTTTTCCCACGCTGGCATATGGACACAGCCTCGAATTCTCAGCAGGACTATGCACGTAGCTCCGTGGCCTGAGCCACTTCTCTGGACTTGGTGGCTTGTGTCAAAAAAAATCCCAGCTGCTCCAATAGAATGATTAATGTCCAAGTTTATGGACTGTCTGTATTGCTGAATTTCTTTGCTGTCAATTTTTATCCTTCCCTAAGGGCAGCAGAAGGTTCTGGACCCCTCTGGGACCTGGGCAGTGCTATATAAGTCTACTTTATAGCTTTCACCTCCACCCAAGCCATACCCAGTTTCCACCCACTGTACAGGAGCCATGCTGCCTGCCGCTGCACATCACCTCTTCCGTGTTCTTCCATAAGAGCTCCCAGGGTGTCCTCCAGGCTTCAAATTCTCTCATGCTGACCCACATCCCCATCCTATCCTTTTTTTAAACCTCGGTATAGCAACATCCCATAGTGAAAAAGCAATCTCTGAGTAAATACTTGATCTAAGATTTGACCTAAAAGCTGTTCATGAACATACGTTTAGAAAGTTAAAAATGGAAACGGTGCTGAAGGCCCGCAAGTGTGGTGTGGTGTGCTGAGAGGTGATGTGACCATCCCAGGTGTTAGCCTTTAACTCAGGAAGTCTGTAACAGGATCATAAAACCTGGACATATGTATACATATACATATGTATCATGAGGGTTCCAAAAAGAGTGAAGAAAGGGTGTGGGGCTGAAAAACTGGTTCAGAAAGTGTTCAAAATAAAATGAATATTTAAAAATTTTCATTTTTTACAAAACAAATAAACCTATAAGTCCCAAGAGCTAAACAAACCCCAGGTAGGATGAAGCCAAAGAAATCCAGGTGGAGGCACGTGAGTTGGCTGCTGTTCTCATTGCTGGACAAAGCATGTGACAAAATGACCTTAAGAAAGGAAGGTTCATCTTAGCTCATAATTTGAGGGAACAGTCGTCCATTGGTGGCAGGGAAGGTACAGTAAAGAGATTAGCTATAGCTACAGAAGCAGGAAGACGAGGCAGCTGGCCACAGTGTGTCCACAGTCAGGAAGCCGATGACTGTTCTTCCCACCCCCTTTACTCAACCTGGGGCCTGCATGCATCCTCTCTTCTTGACCCTTCTGGAAACTCCTTAGCACATGCCCAAGGGTGTGTATGCAGCAACAGTCAGACATCACAGCACAGTCGAACTTCCAACAGCGGAAGACCTGCAGCACAGTGGTTAGGATGTTTGCCCAGCATGTGCAAAGCCTGGGTTCACACCCCAGCACCATATAAACCTGCAGAGATGGCACATGCCTGGAATCCCAGCACTCAAGAGGCAGAGGCAGAGAAGGACCAGAAGATCAAAGTCATCCTCCTTAGCTATAAAATAAGTCTGAGGCCTGCCTGGGCTACATGAGACCCTGTCTTTATAGATAGATTCTTTTTTAAGCAGTGAGAGGCAAATACTTGGCATGTCAGGGCCACAGTTCCAGCCATTGCAGTGACACAGGACTCTGAAACCTGGAGATATCAAGAAAGTTACACATCACTTAAGTGCTAAACCAAGAAAACTGTCCATATGTCATTCTGCATACAGAGAAATCCTTCAGGAATAGCAGACACTTCTTAAGGAAAACCACCACAACTAACCTAAAGGCTAAAGACTGCTGAAAAGGGCCTTCAATGAGGGAGGAAGGGACCTTGACAAATCCAGAAAACAGAACATGTTTACATAGAAGCATAATTACAAGAAATGTTCCTTCCCCCTTCGTATTCTTATATATTTATTATTTTTTCTTTGAAATGTTGTTTACATACATTTTATACACCTATATAATGAATTTTAGTCCTTTTAATCCCACATTTCATCTTATAAACTTTGTAAGATGCAGCTGATTGTTGAAGCAACATTAGAAATACCATTACCTGGTTTGAATATTACATAGTGGATGCATGTATTGAAACATCATCATGCAATTCATAAGGATATACAGCTATAAGGTTATTTAATTTAAAAGAAATAGAAATTAACCAAAAAAGAGAGAAAGAGATAGCCATATTAGTGCCAAGTAAAGTCAACTTAAAAGCAAAATGAGTTCCCACGGGTTGAGCACAACATGACGTGGTGATCAACAACTCAATTCTCATGAGAGGTTAGCACCAAACAACAGCATAAAGAGGAAATAAATATTAAAGTATTCAAGATCTTGAGACATGACTCAGTGGTTAGGAGCACTGATTGTTCTTTCAGAGGATCCAGGTTTGATTCCCAGCACCCACATGGCAGCTTACAAGCATCTGTAATTCCATATATGCAGGCAAAACACTTAAACAAAATAAAAAGAATTTTTAAGTGTTCAAGTAGTTGAATGCATGACAATTATCATACAACTTAGTCATCACATTCCTTGACATAAGTCACAGAGAAATGGATATTTACATCTGCACAGGACCCTATACAAAAACATTGCTAGCAACTTTATTTTTAATGGCATAACACTAGGAACAACCAAAATGTCCCTCCGTGGGTAGATGGCTAAATGACCATGGAATACTGCTCAGTAACTTGGATGGGTCTCAGAATATGTGGCAATTGTATTTTTAAAGTAATACATCCATAGGTAAGCTGATTGGAATAAATCTTATTTTTAAAAGGAGTTAGACTATATGAAGTGTATAATTTACAAAACAACAGAGTTTTAGAGGTGAGAACAGGTCAATGTTTGTCAGGAATTAGCACAGCTCTGCAGAGGCAGAGAAGAAGCTATGGTTCTGAGATATGAGTTTAGCGATGGCACACCCATGTGTTGGCAGGAATCCAAGCATGTGATACAACCCAGAGCTGTATGCACATTGTGCCATTGCCATTTTCTGGTTTTATACAACTCAGAACTGCACCCACACTGTGCCATTGCCATTTTCTGGTTTGATATTTTGATCCATCTTATTACCTAAAATATAACCACTGGGGGAAACTGGGCAAAGGACACATGGAAGATCACTACTATTTTTACAGTTTCCAGTAACTTACTAATCATCTCAAAATGCAATTTTTATTTATTTAATTTTTTTTTTTTTTTGAAAGTTAGAGGCTGGAGAGATAGATGTCCCAGTGGTTAAAAGGACGAGCTAAGAGCTTGGTTCTCAGCACCCACATCAGACAGAATACATACGTACATACGTACATACATACATAAAATAGATAAATGAATAAATAAATAAGAATAAATCTTTTCTTTAAAAGGAAGGCCATGAGCATTAGTTCATTGTGATTGCCTGCTTGTCTGAATCCCTGGTGAAATTGTAGCTGAGTGTCTGTCAGTCTGTCCACTCTAACTAGAGCCACTCACACTTTCAGAGTACTGACCGGATATCAGCTGTGATTCTCAGTCCTGTGCCCTGGCCTATAGGTGGCCTACGATGCGATGAGACATGTTGTTAAAACTTCAGATTGGTATCAGTATTCTCAAATCAGGAGAACTGATAAAACCACTGGGACTGGGGACATCCTCCAGAAAGTCTAAACACCACATACCTACTGGACTCTCACATCTATATATCAGAGAGATTGTGGGGATGGGGACACATTAAGCTATGCAAGACTCTCCAGCCTCACAGCTTCCCCACTGGAAGCCCAGGGTCCAGGATTAAAGCACTGGACAACAGGCAACCTGCCTGCATATGTCACTCTTTCTGTGCCGCTTGCTTGCTATGTTAGCTTTTCGATTTTCAACCTGTATACAAATGGAAACCTAGGCATCCTCAAAGTATCACAAGCAAACAAACAAACAAACTATGGGGGATGGGGTGTGCATCTCTTGAGCTACTTCATAGCTACGTCTATTTGGGATCTGTTTATGGTAAATCTTCTTATGACCCAGGTAATCTAATGATTCCAATCATCAGAGTGGTCAGGAGCTCAGTGAACAATGTGCCAGAGAAAACCGGGGCATTAGGGGAAGCTCAGCAGGAGAGGGTATCACTGTGTCTTGGTCCTCAGAGAATAGTAAAAGGAAGAACCAGAAGAGAGAGAACAAGGACTTCTGACACAGGGTGTAGCATGTGCATAGCCCACAGCTTGGATGGGGGCACAGCCACCAAGATGGTGAAAAATGGACACTGGTTGTGGTACAGGGACAGCCACATTGAAATGGAGCTGGAGACATGATCATGAGCCAAGCGTGAGGAGCATCACAAGCCATGTAAAATACAGAAGTAGCTCCTCGGGGAAGGAAAGCAAACAAGATTTGGTATAAAACTACAGTGCCGTCAGTTTGGATCTGGGAAGGGAATTCTTTCTACAGTGAACTGCCTTGGCCTGCTCGCATCTCTCAGTTCTGATTTGAGGAAGCTCCAGATCAGCTGCTCTCCATGGAGATGTTACCACTGAAGGACTGCCATAACCCAGGCCCTGGTGATGGCTGGGAGATGGCACGTTTGTTGAGTTGTTACGGAATCCTTGAGGAAACTAAGGCACTAAGTGTTTACAGCATGTGTGTCACCATCCCAGGAGACATCAGAAATCCCTGCCTCGTCATTTGTCCCTGGGAAGCTGTGACAGCTTGGGAGTATTTATTTCAGGCAGGCATGAGACCTTGAGTCTTAACTGTGAGATCCAGGGTGTGTTCTTTCCATTCAGCATCTTTTCCTTTATGACCTGTATTTAGACTCAGCCTGGGCCAGATTCTAGAAGGGATGTGTCAATGTCGACAGAGGCAGGGATTTGGCAAACACATCCCCCAGAATAAAGCTAGGCATCTCTCAAAGGTGCATTTGAAATATTTGAGTGCAGCCACTCAGAACACCAGCAGATCAGTTCATGAAATCAATAGAAGACAGAAACAAACTCTACTGGGAGGTCTGCTTGAGTTATAGTAAATGGAATTTCTAATGCATTTTAAAACATATTTCTGAAAGAAAGAAATGTTGAAAGTTGGAAAACAGCAAGAGGTACTGAAGTCCTCTCACGTTTGTGTTACTAGAGACAGGAGATCTTAAAACTTTGTGGAAAATGAGATCTGGTTTGTCAACATCAATTAAATTGGTGATGGGGGGGTCCATTTAGATATTCATTCTGTAATTGCCTGTGGATACCCAACTGTGCCAAGCTGTGCTAAGCTTTGGTGACCCAAACACTTTGCTTTTAATTTGTAGAGGCTTTGTTTGTGTTGGTTCTGTGGTGTGTTGGGGGTCAAGGCTGACATCAGGTGTCTCTTTATCTTTATTTACTGAAAAGGGGTGTCTCACTAAACCTAGAGACTGCTGGTTTGGCTAATCTAGCTAGCTTGCTAGAGGATACCAGCTCTGTCTCCCATGTGCTGAGATTACAGGTAAACCATCACACCTGCCCAGCTTGTAGATGGATGCTTGGAGATCCAAACTTGGCAAGCTTGGGCCTATTAGTCTACTTTTCAAAGTATCCCTGATAAACGTAGCACCCAGGTATGTACTGGCCTTTTCATTTGGGGATTTTTAAGTGTAAGCCTATAGTGGCCCTTCAAGAAGGTTTTTCTGATTTTTTTATTCCCCTGAATTCCGTGACTCTAAAACCTTCCTCACTATTCTGAGCCAGTTCTTTTTTGATCATCTGTAGGAGTTGAGTGACCATTCCCCACTGTCACCCCCACACACACCATCAGCCCATGTCACCCCCACCGTCAGCCCAGCCCAGGCAAAGCAGCTGCAGCTGCATGCACTCGGGGCTAGAGAAGTCACTGGCAGCTGGCCTGGGTGACCAGTTGTTCACCAAGGATGCTTGTGAAGGCCACTCAGCAGAGCTCTCTTTGTGGAACAGGATTAGATGGATAGATCGTGGATAGATCTCTCAGTCTGACAGCCGGCTGAGTCCTTCTAAGCCCTGCCCAGACATGGGTGGAGGGTTTTTGGCTATGCATTCTCTCTTCAGAACAGAGGAACATGAATACCAAATGCTCTTTTGCTTCCTCTGGGATTACATCCAGATAAATTCATCTTGAGTTGAAAGCAGTGTAGATTGTTAACATACTAAGTCTATGAACACTACCAACTGAAGACTCTTGACTGTGTCCCCTTGTGATAACATCGCTGCTGATACCCAGCATCTCCAGAGGACAAGTCACAAGCCCAGGGAAAGATTCAGCTTGAACATTTCACGTGCTGTTCCTACCAAGTACATAGTCCTATCTCACCTCACCATTAAATCCAGCGAGCCAAACACCCATCATAAAAGGGCTGTCTGAGTCTTCACTCACGATCTCAGACGTATCGTGAGTCTCTCGGACCTTACAAGCCAGGTGTGAAAAAATATCTGTGCCCTTGGTTCTCCCAGATGTTTTTAAAGAAAAAAAATTAGTTATGCCAGTAAAATTTCCATTTAAAATGTGTTTGTTTATTCAGGGTAGAGAGACTTTTCTGCCAACCTATTTCAGATCACTGATTGTGTTCGCATCGTCCTGGGCTGGCGCGTCTCATCCATGAAGAAGAAGGGGTGGGTAGTGACAGAGGGAGGCAGCCTGTGACTGTGTAAATGGCACATCCCCAGAAATGAAAACCTTTCTTCTCAAGCGACAGCCCCTCCCTGTGCGGTGCAGGCCACCGGAGTCCCACCCATACACTGAGACCTCTGCTGCACTTGGACAGGTTATTCACAATGTGCGTTTATGGAGGGCATTGGCCATAGTCTTATAAAACTGATCAAAACCATCTTTGTTCATCTTTATTTCCTAGCCTTCAGCAAACCTCACCCTAGAGCAGCAGTTCTCAGCCTTCCTGGTGCTGCCTTTACTACAGTCCCGCAGGTTGTAGGAGCCCCCAGCTACTTCATAACTAACTTTGCTACTGTTGTAAATCATAAGTATCCGTGTTTTCTGATGGTCTTAGGCGACCCCTGTGAAAGAGTGGTTTGGCCCCCTCCCTCCAAAGCATGACCCACAGGTTGGAAGTCACTGCTTTAGAGCATGATCTTTGCTTGCTCTCTGCTTGCACCATCCTCTTATGAGGAAAACGCTTCCAGACTATGTGTAACTTTACTTGTAGTGTTGTTGCTTTTGATGGTGTCTCTGTGTGTGTGTGTGTGTGTGTGTGTGTGTGTGTGTGTGTGTATGTCTGTGTGTGTGTCTATGTGTGTCTGTGTATGTCTCTGTGTCTGTCTATCTGTGTGTTTGTCTCCATAACTGTGTGTGTGTCCCTGTGTATGTATGAATATGTATATATGTGTGTGTGCATGTGTCTGAGTATATGTGTATGTGTGTCTGTATGTCTCTGTGTGTGTAAGTCTGTGCATGTGTCTGAGTGTGTGTGTATGTCTGGGTGTGTCTCTGGGTGTGTCTGAGTGTGTCTAAGTATGTGTGTATCTGTGTGTATGTGTATGTGATGTGTCTGTGTCTGAGTGTGTGTCTCTGGGTGTGCTTCTGTCATACTGCATCCTATCTCTCTACTGGGAAAAGGTACTAGGGGTGGGAAACACTAGAAGGAGGCAGGGTAAAGTTGAAATGGGGAGTCCACAGTGGTTCCCAGTCTCCACTCTGGGTACCTGCATGCTGCTCACCACTGGGAGAGGGAGTCGGGAACCAGGGGTCTGAAGTCTACCTTTCCCTCAGGGTGCCTGTGCATCAGGCAAAGGTGCAGGGGTGGGAGTTTCGATGGAACCCAGGATGAGCAGAATCCAGTCTGATTGGGAGCAAGGGCCAAGTGTACTAGAGGTGCTGAAAGAGAAAAAACCTTCCTCGGGCATCTCTTTAGTGGAAGGCCTTCCCTGCTGCAATCCTTAATGAAGCAGTTCTTTGAGACGATCCTTGCTTGTACATATTGTTTTATTTGATGGTGGATGTAAACACATACACTTATTCAGGGTGACCTAGGGACTATATACCTTTTGTGGGAAAGGAATATCCAGGAAGGGAAGGCTCGAGACTATCTAGATCCCTCATTAGACCTAGATCTGGTCATTCCAGACCAGGTACAGAGACAGTTAGGCTTCACTCTTACCATTCTCAAATCTCTGAGAATCCCTGGATTTGAGCTCATTCAACCTTATCAGTTCTGATGCCTGTCTGGTAGCATGGTCCCACGTGCTCTGTGTGTGTGTGTGTGTGTGTGTGTGTGTGTGTGTGTGTGTGTGTGTGTGTCCCAGTGTTTTAGTGGGCCAAAAAAAAAAAAAATATTAGTGCAGATCCCAGATGTCATGTCAACTGAATACAAGCCCCACCCCACTTCATTCAGCCACCTAGGAGGTAGATTTTCATCCTGAGGAAAAAGATATGTTTTATGAACTATTCCTTCTCCTCTCCATCTCAAAATCTAAGATCTTTCCTCGATGCCAGACACCAATAACAGGATGAAAATAGAAATCTCTGCAGCAGAGACAAGGTGTGAGCCTGCAGTTGTCTGATGTTGAAGGATTCAAGCAGATAGTATGTGTGGATGTACGATTCGTGACTTTGGCAGGGAGGAGTGAAAAACCAATGGATTTGTTTATGTTTGAACTCCACTTTCCCCTAAGTCCGTCATTCAGAAAGGTGCTTTTCATTGCCAGAGTCCCCAAGACTCTCCTTTCCTGTGGCTTCTATGAGAGAAGCAGAGACTGCAGTATTTCCCTCCCCCCGGCCTCCACAAAGGGGAGCTTCTGAGATCACCCTTAGACAACATTCTGAGGTTTAAGGGATGGGTGAAGGGGTCCTAAGCCATGTCCAGTCTCCTTGGCACTTGAGACCATAAACCCTAAGGAGCTCCAAAGCCAAATCCTCCGTGGAAGTCAGCCCTGTTGAAGCCCTGGTCGCAGTTGGGAAGTGACCAACAACTCTTTGCTAACTCAGTACTTCAAAGGTGACCAGCATTTTCTGAGTTAGAATTTAACCTATGAGGGACGCATCCGTGAATGTTTCAGTGAATGTGTGAGCGCACTAATGTTTTCTTTTTGACTTATGCACTCTTTGATAGACATGTGATATCTGATTTTTTTGTCTCTGGTGAGCGACCATTTCAAAAAGTGTGGATCGAATTTTCCTGTTGAAAATATAGGGACAACATGGCAGGTTCTAGCACACGTGTAATTATCAGGTGTCAGCCAAGGATGCCATTTCTACCTGCTATAGGAGTGATTTTTTTTTTTAATGTTGTGAAAGATCATCAGCTCTTTTGTGAAGGACTGCAAAGCTACTGTTCACACACCATGCCAGCGTCCATAATGACCACAGCACTGGACTCTACAATGGAAAAACGGAGGGAAGCAAGATGTCTAACTTTTGACAGTCACCACATCTGTGGAATCTTCCAGCAGCCATGAAGGCTCACAGCAGAACCCTGTGGCCTTTCTGCAGTTCCCTTGCCATTAGACATTTTCCTCTAAAGCAAAAACAGAGTTATTTTTGACGGTTTGCAAAATATTCTGAGGTCTTTGGATTCCCTCGAATCTGTATGGGTTTTTAGAGTCAGAGGCGCATTTGAAAAGCCACTCTCAGAACAGCAGCGACCTTGAAATAATCCGAGAGTACCACACCACCTCCCTCTAAGTAGCCACGCATCAAACCAGTGCCCAATGGCGAGTGGGCACTGTTCGCTCTCAGTTTTATTTCTGGGTCTAATTTTGTCTGATTTTGGCTGCTCTGGGCCTTGATGGTTGTCCTGAGTCCAGGTCCTGTTTGACAGATGTGTGCAGTCTGTGCCTCCCCTTTCCTTTGCCAGGATGGCAGCCTGCTGGTGTTTCCTGTTTGCTCATTTGGCTTTCTTTCCCTTTCCTTCTTGGGGGGGCCTGGTGGACTGGCAGCTCCGTGGTTCAGCAGACCAACTGTAGAGGTTCGGCGCCTTCCAGCAAGGGCGGCAGCAGCAGCAGCAGCGGCGGCAGCAGCTCCTCCAGCGACTCAGAGAGCACTTCCGGCTCCGACTCCGAGACGGAGAGCAGCTCCAGCGAGAGCGAGAGCGAGGGCAGCAAGCCTCCGCACTGCTCCAGCCCTGAGGTAGGCAGCGGCTGCTGACTGGAGGCCTGAGTCCCCAGCCCTGGCTTTCATCTTGCCTGCCTACCTACCCACCCTCCTGCTGTCCCCAGCCTGAAAAACCTGCGGGCCTTAGGGTTTCAGCTCTGCTCCCCACTGTGTCCTCTCCTCCCTGTCTCACAATGACACTGCTTCCTTTCACATGCAAAGCATCAGCTTTTACTGTCTAAAAAAATAGTTGTTCAGCTTCCAGAAATCTCCACACATGCTATAAACATCACTGACAGGAAATAACCTAAGGCTGGGGTCTCTCCCCCTCAGGGTCATCCCAGGCAATAACTAGGCAGAGAAGTTTGTTGCTTGGGAAGTGTGACCACCCGTAAATCACAGGCCAAAGAGTTTTATGCATCGGGCATGCTTAGAATATTACCTTTCTGCAGTTTGTCACGGATCAGAAGAACCGGGGCTATAAATATTAATAAAACTCCCTTTATAGTGTTTTTTCTTTGTGAAAATATAAAGGGGAAATTAGCAACCACCTACAAATAATAATGAAACCTTTTACAGTTGTGATCAGTATCTAAAGGGACGCTTTAGGTGCCTCGTATAAAAACATTATAAGGTACCAATAAAAACATTGCTGTTTCTACTTTCAGTGGAAAGGGGGATATAAAGGGTAATTCAGAGCCCAGAGGTTCTTGGGTGAGAGCAGAGACCCCGTTCCTTGGACCTGTGGAACTGAAAGGGTGGGCTTTGGTTTCTACATAGTGAACAAAAAACAGTTGACATCCCTGTAGGTTGTGGGGTGAAAGGCTTTGCACACATCCAAGGGGCCAAATTCCTAAGTGTGCAGACCCACTCCTGAAAAGTCCAGCGGTGAGAACAGAGCGCTGTATAGGGCATCCACACCCTGCGTCATCCAGGTGCCACACATGGAAATAGTTATGTCCTGGTTCCAGGCTCAGAGAGGGTTCCTCACACCCCTGCCAGCTTTTGTTTTATGTCCCCACACCCTCCCTTCCTCCTCAGCACCTCTCTGCTTCAAGGCAAAGCTTTCCATTCATCCTAAAATGAGCCTTCTCCCCAGTGTTTTCTCTCCTCTCCACAAAGTCCTCTCCTGTCTGCCCAGCTCTCCGTGCAGCTGTGTCTGCCTCTCACATAAGAGCAAAGGCCTCAGCAGCGCTAACCGATTCATTCTAACCTGGCTCTTCCCAGAAACTAAACCACGACCCCTCCCTCATTATTCGTTTATACATTCTGTATCCACTCAGTAAACATTAGTTGACTGGCAGCCACAGTGCTCCGTGTTGGCCTGGGAATGTAGCAGTTACCTGACTGAAAGTGTCCTGTGTGCCCAGAGCTAACATTCCCATGGGGGATATTTGAGATGGAAAAAAAAAAATGTAAGAATTAAAGAGAATAAAATCCAGGAGGTAAGTGAACTTTAAAATTATAGCACAAGTGTCCACCTTGTGCTATAATTTTTTGAGAGAGTTCAGAATATTGAATTATAAGAAATGACAGAGCTGGAATTAGAGCACTTGCCTGACATGTACAAAGTCCTGTGTTCAATCCCCATTGCCAGAAGGGGGAAGGAGAGAAAGAGGGAGAGTAGAGGAGATGAAGACGGTACTGGGTCCCAGGCCAGTGCAGGAGCTGGGCTGGGGGTGAACTGAAGGACATGGGGTCCATGAAGTGCCTCCTATCCAGGTTCCTCTTTGTGACTTTGCTGGTTAAAATCACAAGTGACAAGTCTTGGTTTCACATTGAAATTTGAATCCTGGAGCTCCTGGGTTTCCTAGAGTTTTGCTTGAGAACAGCAGGACACTCTAACAGCATCAACCCTGGAATTCTGGATGATGGATAGAGCCTCCTGCCATTTCTCTCTGAAAGTCTCAGGGGTCCCTGGCTAAAGAGGGGGACCTCTGAAGTTTTTAAGTTCTTAGAGAGCATATGAGGTCTCCACTCCCTTCCTACTCTGTAGAGAGAAGGCAGACGCCGAGTAATGCATTAAGCACACTACCCTGTGTCCCTTTCTGCTGGCAAGGGACATGTATTTGTTGGAATAAGAGTTGGATTTTTTTGAGCCTTTTCCCCAAGGTTAACGTAGACGCACGGCCTGTAGGAAGGAACAGTTTGTAGGTAGGTGAACATCACAGTGCTAAGTAGCAGTAAGACCCTGCTTCCTTAAAAGGTGGCTGGCCTACTCTGCCTGTCAGCATGGAGCCCTGTATTACAAGCCCCTCATGATAGACCAGCTCTGGATAGCCACACTCCCCGGTCCACTCCTCAGACCCACTTACACTGCCTTAAAAGCAAACAGCTGTGGCCCTCGCTTCTCTTCCAGACCACCCTTTCATGGGAGTAGAGGAAGCAGAAGCATTCATGTTCTGATGTACAAGTCTTCTTCCACTGTGGCAGTGCTTAGAAAACCCTGTGGGCCCCACTGAGGCCCCTAAGGTCCGACAAGTTCCTGAGCTACACTGGGCACTGGCGGGCCACATGGCTACAGCCGGGTGTTCTCACCTCAGCAGACTCTCTGGCCCAGGGCTCCCAAGGCATCTCCAGCTGACTCGCTAAGTTCCCTTGGCGAGTCATTGCCACACCAGACCCATTCAATGACCGCCCACCTCGAGGTTAGATATCACCATAACCAGTAATGGGTAAAATCAAAACTCTTGAAGTTTATAATTAACCATTCAGATTTATGTAACAATAAATTCTCAATTCACAAGATGCCCACACAATGATTTCAGAGCCAATTGATGATGATACAAGCTGCCCACCTAGATTAGACAAATTACCCCAATTATTATCCCTATATGATAGTATATCTACCTGTGGCTATCTAAAGTCATGGTGAATCTGTCCGTCCTCCATCTTGCTTCCTTCTCCCCTACCTGTCTGCTCCATCTCTGTCTCAGTCTCTGCAACTCTTCACTCCACCTCCCTTTTCCCTGTCCAATCACAGGCTTCTTGTTATATAAATAATTAAATTAACTGGACAGGGAGAATCCTGCCATACCTAAGAACTGTTCTTTATGGACATGATTGCTGAAAGCCGTTTCATGGCTTATGAATCCCTGAAGCATGGCCAGGCCAGGTTGCTGAGCCTGCACAGGAGAGTCTGTCAGCATGCACATCGCTCACGGTGAATCACCTCTTCGCTGGCCTGTGCTGAACTGATTTTTTCTATTGGTTTTTCTCTCAGGGACTTTCCTGGCATTGGACATAGTCTTATTCACACTAGTGCTTCTCCAGGGTTGGAAGCTGATTTTCCATGCCTTTGCCATGCTGACAGCACACAGGGTTTCCTGGCCCAGAGTTGCCAGAGTCCCTATAGAAAGACCCTGGTCACATCATGTGAATTCTTGGATAAAGCAGGTTAAGTCTGTCTTTATATTGGATAGCCCCCGACCTAGATATTGCACTAAACCTTTTTTTTCCCTTGTGGCTCTTCCCTAGTGGATCTGACCTATGCAGATCTTCAAGGAAGGCTTGAACGGAAAGTACATGTTAGAAAAGAACACTACAGATTCTTCTTTACAACCAGCAGAAGCATGAAGTGTGTTCCTCGTGCTAATGGATGCTCGGCTTCTTGTTAATCATATTCCTCAGGGGCACGTGGTGGTGTGTGCTGTAAAGAAGTAGATGGGGTGGGGATGTGTGTGGAGACCTTGTATGTGAATCATGCAGAAGATGAATCAGGGCAGAGAGCTGTAGCTGTGCGTGCCAGGCAGTGAACCCCCAGGAGACAGACGCAAACCCCAGGCAGAAACCTCAGTAATGCCTCAGAAAATGGGGCATCCCCAGTGCATGGTTGTGGGATAGGATTTGAAGTCTCGGGCTTTGTCTTCCCCTGATTACCTGATGTTTGAGATTCCGTGGCCTCCACCCACCGCGGTAGCTTCAGCTACAGCACTTCTCCCTAATCCGTGAGGAACAGAGCTATACGCAGTTCTTCTGAGAACAGAGGCGTTGCCATCAAGCTCCCAGGCCTGGCAGAGCTGTTGCGAGGCATGAAAAAGATCAGGTCCTAGCTGGAAAGCAGTGTGGACAGTGTTGAAGCTACGGGACGCTCGCACACCAGGAACAAACACCAGAAAGGCTATGCTGCTTGGCGAGGTAGAGGCCAACAGACATTGTTTGCAGGGGTCATGTTTTCTCCAACAAGTCTGTCTAAAACTCTCATTCTGGGTTCAGGATTGACATTTCTCAAAAGATTGAAATCCCTTACGGAAGGCTACTCAGAGAGTACTGGGGGTGGGGGCAGCTTGTGTGGAGAACTTGCTCTGTATACCTGGGAGGCAAGCATGAAGTTACTAGGAACCAGGCAGCCTTGGCATCTCACGGAGCACCTCTAAGCCTCATCCACAAATTACAGATAGCATCTCTTATCTGTAAAGATTAAATTGGATGATATATGCAAAGCGGGAGGCATATGTAGGTGCTCTGTCAATGATAAGTGATCCCAGGATGATGGCTCTTGAATGCCAGACTGGGAATTTGGGTTTTGTCTAAGAGGCAGTAGGAGGTTATTGGAGACCCTTGAGGAAGAGAATGTGATTTAGTGCTGTGTTGAAAATGATACTTCACACTGATTCATTCAGCTCTCAAGTACAAGGAAAAAAAAAAATGACCCCAGAGTACGTCTGGCAATGGGCCCGTGAAATTCTACAATTCACTATCAGTGGTCCCACTCTGAAGTTCCAGCGTGACTCTTCCCATATGCAGCTGTGTCTGCCTCACACAAGAGCTGAGAGCAGTGGAAGCCTGGGGAGGAAGGGGGTTGGGGAACCAAACACAGCAACAGGTTCCCCTTGGCAAGAAGCTGTTCTGTTCCTATCGTCCCGTTTGCTGCCATTGCAGCCTAAGCCAGGCAGGCATCCTCTACAGGCTTCTCTGCCTCCCTTTCTCTTGAGAAGCCACGAAAATAAAATAAAATAAAATAAAAATCACATGTAATGCTCAGAGGTAACAGGAAGGTAATAGCTTGAGTACCCAAATCCAGATGCTCTAAAATCTGCAACCTACTAAGCTCTGCCATGCGGCCACTGGTAGAAAACTCCACAGCAGAGCACTCAGTTGTATGTACACATTAAAACTGTGAAACATTACCACCAAGGGGCGGGGATAGTTCTGCAAGTGAAGTGTTTGCTGCATGAGGGTGAGGGTGAGGAGCTGAGACCCAGAACCTCAGAAAGTCTGGCATGGGGGTAACTCACGTCTGCAACCCTAGTCTTTCTGCAGAGAGATGGGAAGTGGACACAGGAAAATCCATGGGAGGAAGCTGGCAAGCCAGCTAGCCATGGGCAGCAGAGACACCACCACTTCTACCTGTGTCAAACAAGGTAGAAGATGGTTACTGACACCTGAGGTTGTCTCTGACTTCCACGTGCATACTGTGGTGTGTGCGTAAACACACTTGGACATGTACATGCATGAGCACACCCATACAAACACACACACACACACACACATACACACAAAATCAGGTATGTATGAAGTTTAAAGACTTCTATGTTTAGACTTTGGTTCCATCTCTAAATGATCTCATAATTATATACAAATATTCCAAAATTCAAAAACAACATAAAGCCCAAAGAGTTCCTGGCCCCAAGCATTCAGAATAAAGGAGATCAGGCCGATCTCATCTGCTAAGAACGAGCAGTGGGGTGTCCCTGCTCCCCACCACAGCTGTGGTTGGTGACATGCTCACTCCATCCCCTAATGTTATCAGGGGCTTCCCACCACCCTGAACCTCTACCCTCACCTCTACTACCCTTGTGTCTCAGACACAACTCTCCCCTGTCCACTTAGATCTCTAACGACAGCCAGAGACCCAGCTCTGCTGTCCATATATATGCACCTCATTATGAAAAATAAATCTTGAGATGAAAGAGGTTATAGTAGAAATGTCTTTCTCTCACAGAGAAGAACCTGACTGATTCTGCCTCTAGGCTTTTGACTGGAAAGTTTGAAAGATAGCTAAGAGACTGGAGGTAGGGATCAGGGGTATTGTTTGCCTGGAATGCGTAAGGCCCAGTACACCTTCTCAATGATAGATGATTGACAGGTTGGTGACAGGTGAGTGATGGGTGGACAGACAGACAATAAATGATGAGTACGGTAGGGAGACAGGTGGGTAAATAGGTTGATTGATTGGTGGTAGATAGATAGATAGATAGATAATAGGTAGATAGGAGATAAATGAGGAATAAGATAGGTAGATAGGTAGGTGATAGACCTGACCCAGACAGACAAGCTTGTTCTAGACCAGTAGTTCTCAGCCTATGGCTTTTGACCCCTTTGGGGATGAAATGACCCCTTCCCAGGGGTTGCCTAAGACTGTTAGAAAACACAAAAATTTATGCTGTGATTCATAACAGTAGCAAATTGCACTTATGAAGTAGCAATGAAAATAATTTTGTGGTTGGGGGTCACCACAGCATGAGGAACTGTGTTAAAGGATCACAGGATTAGGGAGGTTGAGAACCTCTATTCTAGTATCTGGTCCCTGGAGTAGCGAATGCCATGGATTCAGAGAGGAGAGACCATACAGAAACATTAAGGAGATAATGGCTGATTCTTCAAATGTTTGACCCATGTCATTCTCAGTCGAAGATTAGAAATCTGGGACTGAAGTTCCATGCTTTTCAAAAGGCACCATTTCTGTTTATTTTATTGAATCCTAACATTACAAAGTGAGCTTTTATTAGAAGCCAACATTCTCTGTGGAATCTTCATTTTTAACCTGTTTGGAACATAAATCCTTACAGACTCAGCTCAAAACTGTGGACCTCTTGGGGGAGGGGTGTCAACCCAGCCTTTCCCTATTCTGTTCCAGAGAATTCCATGCACCTTCTGCATGAGCTGATCCGTAGGTCGGAATTTTAAAACTGTGATGCCCACAATTTGCTCTAAGTTAGAAAACTGTCTCTGGGAATGGTTTCTGAGTCTTCTGTGTCCAGACATTCCTAGCAGAGCATGGCAGAGCTGGCAGAAGCAGGCTGGGGGCGGACTCAGGCTGCCAGGGCTTATAGGGCACACCGGGCATCATCTTCAATGTTGCTGCTGCTTTTGTGGTTTAATACCTGGGGCTTACTTGCTTCTCTGCATAAATTATACACTAATGGGGTAGGGGGCCTGGGTTCTGGGTTCAGAGATTTTCCCAAAGATAAGTAGTAAAAAAAAAAATGAAAGAAAGAAAGAAAGAAAGAAAGAAAGAAAGAAAGAAAGAAAGAAAGAAAGAAAGAACATTTTAATATTCAGGACCTTCCAGTTAAGTTCATAGAATCTCAGATTTAATCTCAAATTTGGGTGTATATGTGTAAATATACATCGATTGATGTATTTGCATACACATAACTAACTGTTTAACACTTAGAAGTTCTAGCGGTACGCTGGGGAGGTTCGTTGCTTTCCTGTTGTTTTATTAAGTGGACTTGAAACTGCTTCGTGGATACAGAGAAGCCAGGGGCCAGCTGGGCATCCTCTGTACCAGCAGAGCGCTGCCCCACATACCTGCGTTTCCGTTTTGTTTGTTGCCAGCCCATTCAATTTTCTTTTGCTTAGCAGAGAATGTCAAGATCAAAACAACCAGGGCCCCTTTCAAGTGAGCCTGTTATAAAAGCTGTGTTGTTTGTTCCGGGTTTTCTGTTTTCAGGCCGAACCTGCGTCCTCTAACAAGTGGCAGCTGGATAAATGGCTAAACAAAGTTAATCCTCACAAGCCGCCAATTCTGATCCAAAATGAAAGCCACGGCCCGGAAAGGAATCAATACTACACGCCGCCGGTGAAAGATGAAGGGCAAGACTGCGGGAAACTTACCGAGATCTGCCAAGCCAGCCTGAGGGACAAGGAGCTCAAGACCACCTGCAAGGAGGAACAGCGGCCGAGGACCGCAAACAAGGCCCCTGGCAGCAAAAGTGTAAAGCAAAAGTCCCCACCCGCTGCGGTGGCTGTGACTGCAGCTGCCCTCCCACCCGCGGTGCCCAGCGCACCCACGGAGAGCGCGCCTGCGCCAACCCGCAGGTCAGCAGGCAAGAAGCCCACCCGGCGCACCGAGAGGACCTCAGCCGGGGACGGTGCCAACTGCCACCGGCCTGAGGAGCCAGTGGCCCCAGACACGCTGGGGGCGAGCGTGGTGGGACCGCTAGAGCCCCCCAAAACCAGGCCCTGCGGTAACAGCAGAACAGGCCACCGCAAGGAGCTGCGCTCCTCCGTGACCTGTGAGAAGCGGCGCACGAGGGGGCTGAGCAGAATCGTCCCCAAATCCAAGGAGTTTATTGAAACAGAATCTTCGTCTTCCTCTTCCTCCTCGGACTCAGACCTGGAGTCGGAGCAAGAGGAGTATGTCCTGTCCAAGGCTCCGACCACCACTGGAAGCGAGCAGCGGCTGAAGGAGGCCGCCAGCAGCAGCAGTAGCAGCAACAGCACCTCCCGGGCTTCTGTGGGCTCCATCAACGCCAGGACCACCAGTGACATTGCCAAGGAGCTAGAGGAACAGTTCTACACGCTGGTCCCCTTTGGCAGGAATGAACTGCTATCTCCGCTAAAGGACAGCGATGAGGTTAGGTCTCTCTGGGTCAAAATTGACCTGACTCTCCTGTCCAGGATCCCAGAACACCTGTCCCAGGAGCCTGGGGTCTTGAGTGCTCCTTCGGCCAAGGACACTGATAGTGCCCCAGCCAGTCATGCATTAGACACACCTGCTGAAAAGACTTTGCCAAAATCCAAGAGGAAACGCAAGGTAGGCCTATAGAGTTGGGAGGAGCAGTCCATCTGTCTCGCTTTGCACTGGGGGGCAAGGGGTAGATCCCGGATAACAAGCTGCTGGTCTGGACTGTGGGTGTCTGCAGTTGTGTGTCCTCCAATAACTGCATAAGTAGTTGTTATAAACATGCAATAAGGAAGTGCCATCACACCTATAGCTGTGGATACTTAAGCACTGCCCCTGGCCTGAAGAAATGATTATACGCAAGATTTATTGCGTGTGTAGATCCAGGCAGAATGCAGGGGAAAGGGGAGACTGGTTAAATAAGGTGACTTGGAAGTAATGTTTATAAGACAACCCTCCTGGCCAAAATGAAGGTATTCCTCATTTTGGAAGGGTATATGTCAAAGGCATCGTCTTTCCTGGTTACAGTCATCTTTATTATCAGCAAGAGAATTTATGATTCAGACACAAAATGTCTTTCTTCACATAGTGACATTAAAAAGCTTATGCCTATCAAGTAGAACTTGAAAACCTTGGAAAAGAAGGACCACCAAAGGGGGGGGTAGCTTCTTCCTTTGTTCTTAATACGTGTGCAAAGGCTTTTACACACGCGTGCGCACACACACATACACATCAGGGTCAGAAGACAAATTTGTGAGAGTCAGTTGTTTATTTCCACAACATGGGTCCTAGGAATTCAACTCAGGTCATCAGGCTTGGCAGCGAGTACCTTTTACCTTTGCAGGACCAAATGTGTCAGTTGCCTGTCTGCCAAGAACAAGGGGACTAGCCTCCCATTCAGTAGAGAACATCACAGTCCCTATGCCACCCATTTCCCACGGGAGGGCTGGAGAGGGCAAATGACTAACCAGACTCTCTACACAGACTGGCGCAGCTGGGGCCCCCCTACCGATACTTCATAACTGACAGCCAAGGACTTAAAGTTGGCTTTGGACTCTTCATGGGGCCATTGTAACAACATGAGCTTTGAAGATCTCGGTGGCAGAGGCTGCATGACACAGTCCTGGCTAAAAAGAGTCGAGTTCTCTCTGGCTTTTACGCTTGTGTTTTCCCCTAGCAAACGCCCCCGCACAGCCCTGGGGATGCCACCCTAGATTAAGCTCTTGTCTCTCCAGGAGTACCACTTTGGGGAGTGGATTTCTATTGTACTCTGACACTGTAGAGTCAAACACATTTGTGCAGCAAGAACCCAACACAGGTTCTATCTTACCAAAAGGAACTTTTAAGTGTTTGGGGCCGGAAGTAAAGCACACCAGGCAACAGCCACTGCTTGCCGTTCACCAAAGGCACACATGACTTTAAAGAGGCAGAGCTGGGGTTTCTCACCATGGTTACTCCAACAAGCTTGTGCAGAGCACACTGCGTATACTTTATTCTGATACCAGTAAGGGGTGAGGGGTAGTGATGCCACAGGCTAATTCAGACCAGATCTAGTCTGCAAAGCTGAACACTACGCAGCCTTCATCATGCCTATTTTGATCACAACATGATATCTTTCCCTTCACTAAGTCACGCATAAACCCAAAGCTGAATGGCTTCTGTTTATTATCATCCAGTGCGACAATGAAGATGACTACAGGGAGGTAAAGAAGGCCCAGGGAAGGAAGGAGAGCGCCCCACGCCTCGCCACCTCCACTAATAACACCTTGGCTGGCAACCACTGCAACGTGAACGTCAACAGGTAAGCCCATTCCCCGGAAGGTAGGGGCGAGCTGAAGCAGGCCACTGAGTCTGAAAGTCACCTACTGTGTTGAGGAGACTGAAGAGCCTTTTGATTGCTCTGCTCTGAGTCTGTGGCCTTGGTCCCTCAGATTATCCTAAACTGATACTTAGGTCCAATGCCAGCCTCTGGCTCTGCTTTTGACAGCTAGGGCAGGTCCTTCCGTGTAACCAGAGACCAGCAGCCAGGCAGCACAGCTCTGAGCTCTGTACTCCCCAGAGATGATCCTCCCCCTCTCCAAATGTGATAACCAAATGATACAAGCTAGTATTTTAATATTAGCTGCTAAGGACATAAAAGCATAAAACCCCAAGGACGTGGGAAATTCGCACTTTGAGTCTGCAGGTGATGGACCTAAGTTCTTGGGCATAGACAAATTATGGACTTAAAAAGGATGTGTGCTTCCAAGGTCAAACCAGCACCCAGTGATTCCTCCAGAGGGACAGCACAGGCCCCTACACACCACCTCCCTCTGTGATAAATGGTCCTCCAGCAAGGCAAGGTCCCAGGTATTCATTAAAGCAAGCAGCTTAGCTTCTGTCATAGAGGCTTTTCCATTTAGAAGCGCCTCGGCCCAGACCCCGCTGTTCCTCTGCTGAGACACCTCTCACTCTCCCTGACTATACATAGAGGTCTTTAAAGAGGAGATTAATGGTTCTGCACAGCACATAAAAATGTAAACTGAAAGGTTGGGGAAGATATAGAGCAGCGCTGAGAGTCAAAGATGAAATTGGCGAGCAGAGGCACACAGGCCCCAGTGCTGTGGGGATCACCTTGTGGAGGCTGAAGCCCTGCACAGGAGGGAGCAGATCCTCAGTGCTCCCACAGCCCTCTGCCTTCTGAAGGACTAGGGCAATGGGGATGGAGGGACTCTGCTCCCCAAAATAGTTCTCTTTAATGTGCAGTATGTTTTATTTGCATTTGTCAGTGCATTAAATAACCTTCCTATCTAGTGACAGTTATAACCACTGCATAGCTATGAACATCAATGATATTTCAAGGTGTCTGCAACAACTATGGTATTTCAAGAAAGCATAGTGGTTTCTGCTGAGGCACAAGTGTGGGTGTTGCTAAGGTGACTCCAGCTTAACTGTTCTTCCAATCCTTGCCCTTGCTTGGAACTAAAGGAGATGCTCCAAAGAGAGCTGAGATGTTTGAGAGTGATGGTGACATGGAACCTCTCTGCCATCTGAAGTCATGGACCTCTAGTGTAGAATCTCTCGCCCTCACACTGTCTGGGAGAGCCTCCCATATCTGATTGCTTTGCTGACACTACGTAGCAACACACAATGTGAGTGAGAACACCTAGCAATACAGTGTTAACCAACTAAGTAGGGAAACAGTGTGAGCAAACAGGTAGTGTTCTCCTGGGAAAGGTAGTCCCTGAAGCTCTGGGCACTATGCTTCTCACAGTTCCACCAAGCTTTACCGCCTCAGGAGAGCCCAGAGCTGATCACCCAGGAAGCTCTCCAGAGAATGCTTCTTAGGTCCTCCTCTATGTAAGCTCGCAACGATGAAGAGGGAATCATCAGATAGACCCAGGATGGTACTTAATGTCATAGTTTATTCTTCATGACACATAAAGAATGTAAAGTTATAGATGCTTGGAAGCAGGGTTTTGCACTCCCATGTCAAGAAACGGTGGCTTTCAGGCTTCCAACCTCCACCCTTAACATCAGCATCCTCCTCTTCAGCAGACACTACTGAGACTCACCCAGAACAGTTGTCTATGACATGTTATAGACTGAGTACTTTTAGAACCAGAAATTCTCTCTCCAGGCATATCTATTGGCGTGATGTTAAAGAACTTTGCTGTTTAATTTAGAGGCCAGTGCTTAAAGTTCCCACTGTGACTACCAGCTAAGGAAATTGCTTTTGAAGTGACTTAATGGCTTGTTTGCTCTGATAACCAAACACATACAATTAACTCATCATAACCCCAGGAGTCACAGCTAAACCTTCATTGGTTTTACTGTTCTGTTGTGTAAATTGTATTAGGTGACTCTATGAGGCATCTTTGGTTAGCAGCGATTGAGATTGACTCTTTCAGGATAACGTATCCTTCACAAACAATTCTTCTTCCTAATTCAAAACACACAGATCCCCAGCAAGAAGTATCATCATAGACACGGTAAGACTTTAGTGTAAGTCAGTCTGTCTTCTCTGATGGTTGATTTGGAGAAATTCTGTTTAAGAATAAGCAATAGTCTTTAAGGTAAAAGTAAGAGCTAAGGGTCAGACTTTGTGGTTTCAGGTACCAGTTGCTTTGTTCTGTGTTTATTCTGATCCGTGCCTGGTGAATTCAGAAACTCAGTGGTTGGAAGGTGGCTCCAGCCCTTGGAGTCACCCTGATGTTCTGTGACTGTATCCTACAGACTCAGTCGCTGGTTGGTGGGAGCCCTGTAAGAAACTGAGTTCAGCTTACTGCTGTTGATGGTTGCTTGGCTTTTCCAGGCTGCTCAGGCTCGTGAGGAAAAGCTCGTTTATTCGCGGTGTTTGTAGACACCTTGATGAAGCACTGAGAATGTGGACGTGTCACTCTTCTTAGTCCTTCCTTGGCAGGAGCTCAAGATTACTGCATGTCCTGAGAAAGTAAAGAAACCAAGCATGAGATTTGTTTATTGTTTACTGTGATCCTGGTGCCATAAAGTCACTTCGCCAAAATAATTCCCAAGAAACTTCTTCCTGCCAACAGATGTTAAATGAGAGGTCGGGCAGTACAAGATGCACGGCCTCTCTTCCCTGTGCAGACTGGGACGCTCTGTTGCGGTTTCTCTTTTCAGCTTGGCAATACCAATAAACAAAAATGAAAAGATGCTCCGGTCACCCACTTCGCCACTCTCAGACACATGTAAACACAAATACGCCAGCGAGGACCTGACTTCTTCCAGCCGACCTCACAGCAATGGGTTGTTGACTTCAGCATCTTCCAACAAGGAGCCTAAGGCTGAGAGCCAGCTGCAGACGCTTGCTGGGGACCTCACGGTTTGTCAAGGCCCTTCCTTTATGAATAAACCCAGTGAAACTGTGAGCCCACCACTCTGTCCCTACCTGAGAAATACAGATTCTCACGGGGACTGTGGCAGCAGGGCACACCTGTAATCCTAGCATTCAGCAGGCTGAGATAGTTCAAAATCAGCTGGATTTACATATCAAAACCTTATCTGGCCGGGCGTGGTGGTGCACGCCTTTAATCCCAGTACTCGGGAGGCAGAGGCAGGCGGATTTCTGAGTTTGAGGCCAGCCTGGTCTACAAAGTAAGTTCTAGGACAGCCAGAGCTATACAGAGAGACCCTGTCTCGAACAAAAACAAAACAAAACAAAAAACAAACAACAACAAAAAAAAAACCTTATCTGGAAAGAGAAAGACAGAGAGACAGAGACAGAGAGAGAGAGGATTCTTAAACCCTACCCTAGATCCACTAAAGCAGAAGCTAAGCCAGCGATCTGTTTTAGCAAGCTTCCATATGATTCTGATATGTATCTAAATTGGGAAAAATACAAGGCCCAGGTCCTCCACCCATGGTTACTATTTGAACTTGAGAAAGTTGCCTAACCCACCCAGTCTCTTCTCCTATCCATGAAAGGAACATAGACATTTTATATATTGCCGTGGGAAAAGAATTGACAGCAGGTGCGGAAGTCCTCAGCTTGATCCCTAGATACACAGGCTGAGCATCCCTAAGCCACAGGGTCCCAAGATCTGAAACCTGCTGAACACCATCATCATTCCACACCTGACTTCCTCCTAGGATAGATTCACAAAACTGTTTTAAAACATACAGCATACAGTTGCTTTAATGTATATCTAATTACTACATTCGTGGGGAGAAAAACAGATGAGTTTCATGCTTAGACTTGGGTTCTACCTCCAAAAAAAAAAAAAAATCACTTGTGGTCCCCAGCATTTTGGATAAAAAAATACACAACCTGTGTTACTTTTTCTTTATTGAAACAAAATCACCATCATGTCTAGTACAGAACAGAGTGATATTCTATGGGTTAAAAGGTATCTAGTGGCTCTCTCGGCCAAGTAGCCGTGTCTCAGTGGCTTCTGTCTCATTTTTTTATTTAGAAAGCGTCTCACAACAGTTCCGAAAATGGCTCCCTCCATAGCAAGTCGAGGCCCCAGACGGAGCCGTGGTCTCCAGGTTCCAATGGCCACAGGGACTGCAAGAGACAGAAACTAATCTTCGATGACATGTAAGTTCTTAATATGCTGAGGAAAAAGAATATAGAAAAAGATCATTGAAAAAAAAAAAAAAAAAAAGAAAAAGATCATTGCCTCTCATTTTGATGCGGCTATTTGCCCTTGCACGATATGGTCATTTAAGTGTCCCTCTCAAAGGAAGCCCTAATTTTGTGGGCACCCCTGGGTAAACAGGATCACCAGGGATAATGGGTTTGGCACCCAAGGCCTCAAGAAACTGAGGCAAACTGAACTGATGGGCCTATTTCTTCTTTAATTATGTATGTATCTGTCTGGGTATGTGCCCGTGAGTGTGGGTATTCATGGATCGCTTGCCCAGTGTGGGTTCTGGGACCAAACGCAAGCCCTCTGCAAGAGCAGGGTGTACTCTTAACTGCTCAGCTCTCTGTCCAGCCCCTGGCGAGTCTTATTTCTAAGGGTATGGACTAAGGGATATCAGATTTACGGAACCAAAAGTGCTTCTTAGAATGGCCAAAGAATAATGTCAGTTTACCCCTGAATGCTGATTTCTGGCAAGATGTGGGTTCTTTGTAACAGCATAAACAGGCCTTATATAGAACAACCAGTCCCACATCCTCCGTCCACTTCTACTGCTACAACCTGAATGCATCTCCCATAGCCAGCGCCAGCTCACATGGAGAAAGGAGCGGAAGGTGAGTAAGAAGACTGGCCAGCCATGCTCTGGAGGCTGAAGATAATTTAGTGTTCCAGGGAGAAAGCAGGTGTCAAGGAGGCAGAAGGTGGAGTTTCATGAGTTCAGCTTGAATCCTGCTTTCAGTTGCTAGCTGACCCACAAACATGCAATGCAATGCATGTCCACATGAGGCAGGATAAATGAAGTCTCCAGAAACATCAGGCAGGAGATTCCTGCCCTCCGGTGGCTTACAGTCCAACTGCAGTGACAGACTGTAACCCAAAAGCCCTCTGAAAGTCAGACTATAAAGTGCTCTCAAGGTGTCGCAGCTCCTTCTCAGAAAGATCAATAATACCAGTGATGACTGCTTCTACACAAGCAGCAACATCTGGGGAACCCCAGGCACCCTGCTGGGATCACACACACACACACACACACACACACACCCGCTCACTGTTTGACAGCCCTCCCTCATCCTCACCCAAGTATAGAATGTGTTACCTGCTTCCCTGTCAGACCTATGTCGAGTGGTAATCTTTTACATATTAATGAGATTTTATACATTAACCAGGGCACAGAGTTCTGGGGTTGGAAGCCAGACGTGTCATTTAAAAATCACGTGCTAAGGTAACTGAATCTGGGGAGCAAGGTCTCCCTTCCTAGTCTGGCTCATGCAACTGCATGCCAGCTCCCTGCATGCAGCCCTCCCCTCCCGTCCCCTCAGCTGCTCCAGCACCCACTTTATTCACTTCCCCTTTGGTGAGCACAAGGGGAGGTGCTCATTGGCCCTTGGGACAGCAGTCAGGTGGTCAACTGCAGTCTCTTTCAGACTTTGTGTGGAAATGGTCCCTGTGAATTTTAGTCATTTTTGAAAACAGACACAATTAGAGTGATAATTAAGGTGATTGTGGGATTTGTGGTTTGGAGTCATAGCTGGTAACAGAAGTGTTAGACATTGGGGTGCCCAAAACACCAAATACTTCCAGTACATGATATGGGGAGCATACTAAAGATAAGATGAAAAAAACAAGTATGTATGAGAAAATAAGTTTAATGTCTTCCCCAGTGTTCAAAACAGAGGGCTGAGTCAGAAAGAGCAGCCCAATATCTGAAGTTTCTAGAACTTTTTATGAGTGGAAATGTTTCTCGTTATGTTCCTTGTCTGTACCAGTGAAGAAGCTCTGCCTGTTGGCAAGACATGTAGCTCTGGCTGTTGCCTTTGCTGGGACTGTGTGTTCTCTTAGGGATGTGGTAGAGTGAAATGGAAAAGCACTCTTCCACACCCCCTGCGCAGAGATTTGAAATCTCTGTTAGTAAAATAAACACACAACAGGAACAGCCGCTGGCCTAAGAAAGCTGTGGGAAGAGTCTAAAAACTCAAAAGGCGAAGAACCAACATTGTCTCTCCCTTTAAACCATGAAAATAGCTGTCCCTCAAGAGACCAAAGTCACCTGACATGCAAAATGTCTTACACACCTAGCTGATACTTACAAAGCACCTACTGTGTGCTAGGTACAGGCAACAGCCAGGATATAATGATGAGTTCATTCTGTTATTCTCCAGAGTCAGAGGAGAGAAGCCCAAGGTGGACCACTACGACCACCACTATTGTGACTGCTATGGCCACACCTGTTCCTCTTCCCGCCCCTTCTCTTCCCTCTTAGTTCCTTTTCCCATCAGCTTCTTTCCCTCTTCTTCCTCCTTCATGTGTGCCCCCCCCCCCACTCCCCTGTTCTTCCTTCCCTTCTGTCATAATTAACTTTAACCTGACACACTGGGAAGAGGTTAAGCAACTATCTCCATGAGAAATGGCCTGTGGCTACGTTTATGGGGCATTCTTTTGAGTGTCTGTTGGTGCTGGAGCCCAGCCCACTATGGGCAGTACCATCCCTAGGCAGGTGATGCAAATAAACCCTTCCTTCCCTCCCCTTTCCCATTGGATTTTTTTCCTCCTCTTTTCCTTCCCTCCTCTCACTTCCTTTTCCTTCTCTCTCACTTCCTTTTCCTCCTCTTTTACCTGACATTTTCTGCCCTGGCACCTTCCTGGTCAAGAAGGTCCTCAGCCCCTGCCACTTTCTTTGGCTTATCTTCACTGGGGCATCAATGAGCCCGGAGATGAACAGAGAGGCTGCCAGGAGAAGGAAGGGAGGGGCCAGATCATTAGGGCCAGAGCCACTGAGAAGCTGATGGGAAACAACTAGAATGATACAAAAAGTAACAGGTGCCAAGCTCTGGCTTAGTTTGTTTTCATTTCTTGATTTAGTTATTTACTTTGCAACCCAATCACATCTTCCCTTCTTCCTCTCCTCTGGGTCCTGGCTCTCCCCTGACCTCCCTCATCCCTCTCCCCTTCTCCACAGAGACAGGGGAGACTCCCATGCACATCAACCCAAGCTGCAGTCAAATAGCTTTTTTTAAAAAAGGAAATTCATCCTTTTGTATTATAAATACTTGTTAATGGTTGAATAAACATACAATTCAGACAACAACTGAATCCGCCAGGCTGTCAAGAATGAGTGCTGAATAAATATAGCTGAATTATAAATACCTTTCCCCGGAGAGGGCCTGGATCTTCCTATCTTTCTTTCTTTTTCCGTAAACTTGCATGAAAGAGCGCTTAGATTCATGTCTTCCACACCTCACTTCCTATGTTTCTTACCAATTAAGCAGCAGTTAGTGCTTTGAGGATGCAAATGAACTGAAGGGGATAGCTCTTATTTTAGAACCCGAATCAAGGTCGGCTTGCTCTTGGTAAGCTGCAGGCACAGACTAACAGCATTCTGACAGCCCCTCCTCCCCTGACATTCCACAAAAGCGTGAAAAGCAGGGACAATTACTACTCCGCAGCCTCAGGAGGAAGGTGGGAAACAGACTTTTCTTTCAAAAGACAGAATCTGAGAATTTATATCAAGGAGCATCAGTGCTTGGTTCAACCCGCAGCCTAGATGCTGGTCTTATTAGTGCAAAGCTGTGAGCTGTATATTATTTGGTGTTGTAATTAGTGACAGGGAGCTTTGGCCGAGGAGAATTGAGAGAGATGGGATGGGAAGCCTCAGTCCAGAGATCCTGAATTCATGGAGCTACGCAGTGAAAGGCTTGGCTAAGAATGAAGCCCGGCTCCTGCCAGCCGTATTGCTGTGTTGGAAGCCAGCGGGGCTGGAGGCCAGCACTGCCTGCTGCTCTCTGAAGGATGTACTGTCCCCTGCCCATATTTCCATGGGAGAGGCAGTCACGACCAGAGCACCCAGCCCATCTACCAAATGTCCCATCTGTCCCCATGATGCCAGGAGCAGGAGCAGAGCCACCTATCCCTCCTGAGCTGAATGAGGGCTCCCTGGGACACACAGTACTGAAGGCCATGAGTATGGTGAGTATGAATGGCAGGAAGGGACTGGGGCTTACCATGTGTAAGGTAATTACATGGCACAGTCTCCTAGCTAAAAGGATTTTAATTTTATAGAGAAGGGAAGATTCCTGCATATGAGAGGTTGAATCTCCCGCAGCATGACTTAATCAAAGGAAACAAGTAGAGTGTCTGCATAGGCCTTTTTGCCATAGGCAGGGCGCTCTGGGGACCTTTCCACAGCACTGCTGTCCTGAGGGAGACCTTGCTGCAGCAAAGCTGAACCCCACCTTTTTGTTCTTAGGGAATAGTTTCCATTGCATATTCAGGTTGGGTCCATACTTTATTCTGATGGATGGAAAAACAGAAAGGTCGGGTGGAAGGAAAAGGACATATCCTTCTCTTACCGAAACCTTTAGGCCTTGCTAAAATCGATTGTTAAAACATCCAACGCAGAGAGGAGCCGCAGTGAGACGGATGGTGTTCCATTTCAATAAAAGTTGCTTAAATGATTCAAACCTTGCCTGCCTTAGCCAGCACAGCCTGAGAAATGTACTCTGAGTGCTGTCAGAAATGTGGCGTAGGGTGCTTCCCCTCTGGAGACGCCAAGTTCCAAGCTCCTTAGGATTCCAGTCAGTATCTATCAAGGAACAAAGCTGCGTAGGGATCCTTACTGCTTAAACACTGTCTGGCTGTATCAACAGGGTGTATGCAGACAGCAACACCTGGGAGCCCCAGTCCCCAGATAGCCCCATCAACAGTGATGACTGGAGGGGAGCCGGAGGGAGAACACTTGCCTGGTGTGCGTGAAGCTGAGTTTGTTGCCCAGTTCTGCAAAGCTAGCACTACAAAACAGCTCGTGTGTGAAAAAAAAAAAGAAACATTTAACCTCTTGCACCGTCTGCCTTCTTTTGGAACAAGCACCTGAAAGCCAAGGACAGTTAGGGCATTCCAAATGATACCGGGGGTATCGCAAGAAAGAGAAATCTATTTGATACCACCATTGCTCCTCTGTCTGATGTAGATTTCAGTTTCTCTAAGCAAACCATCCCCGATTTCTCCACGCCCAGGAACCTGTTTTGTTCAAACACAGTAAGCTCTCATCCCTGCCATTTTGCGCAAAACAGGCTTGCTCTATGGAAGGACGGCCTTTCAAAGAGGTAGGAATTACAGAAAGCAGTGTGCCAGCCTCTCTGTGGGAGGCCATTCATCTCTCTGCTCCCTCAGCCAGGAAGGAGAACAAAAACCCAAGTCCTCTCTAAAGCTCCCGAGCTCAGATGTGTCAGGTCCTTTGCACGCGGCTGCCGCTCAGGGCCAAGGCTGTGTGTCTGTAGATCATGCTGATGGAAGAAAAGAAAAGGAAACGTCCTGTTTGGATCAAGTACACCAATGGCTTTTGTTACACTGACCTATTAGCACAAAGGTGCACACGGCTGAGCTCTGGCTCTGCCATTAGCCAGTCCCAATTTCTGTGGAGTGCTGGATGCTCTTCCATTTGCAGTGTTTAATTGCACGTTTATTGGCGTGTTCATGACCGTCATAAAACACTATGAAAAATAACACACAGGGTATTATTATAGAAGTGTAAAGACTCTAGATTTTCCCACTTAAAGACAGATCGGGTGAAAAATGTATTCTGCACTGAGACCATTAGTTTTATTTCAGAACCTTTGATATATTAGATGCTGTACCTCTGACAGGTGTAAGGACAATTTCATTTTTCCTACTGACTTGTATACAGCCTCGGAAAGAAGCATTTTCAGAGGAGGGTGAGTCCACAGCCACGCCGGACAGGCTGAGTGACGTCCCATTGGTCCCAATGGCTTTATAATGGCCTGGTTTAAGAGCACAGCAGCAGAAATCACCTGAGAGGAGAAAATGGGCCAATCTCCAGGCAATTTTCCGTGCTTAGTATAGTGAGCCCTCCATTATATGCAAAGCGGAGTCTAACGAGCGTGTTTGTAAATGGTCCATAGATGGCACCAGGTTTCCCTTTAACATGGCAGGCTACTGTTGTAGCTGCCAGGATCCCGTCAGAAAATTAAATGTGTTACTTACCCACAGGCACTGCTGTGTGTCCGTGACTCAGCCTCCACATCAGGTTTGAAAGATGCATTCACGTGCTCCAGATAAAAACAACATTGATTGAAGAACACACATTAGGGCCTATCAGCGCCTGCCATCTCTAAGAGTAACTTAGAAAATCTGTAAAATCTAAGATGCTATAGCTTATGACCGAGACAGTTTCCCCCCCCCCCATGGGAACAAAATGCATTTAAAAATGACAATCATTTAGTGATGAGGTCTACAAAACAGGACACACGCAACAAAATGACCAAACTTAGATACTGGAGTGTAGAGCAGATAATGATGTGGAGAATTTCGAGTTGCCATGGAGACACTCTCCGGCTCATTGGTTTATGATGCTGCACCCTCTCAGAAGGCAACACTCTTCCCTAAGCTCAGAAGAAATTCAGTACAATTCAAGGATGACTGTAGGCTGGGGAAGACCAAAGAGGTCAGCGGTATGGTCCCCGCTGAAATGTACCCGTGGCCAAGCTGCACACATGAAGTAACTATAGCCCTGTAAACTTGGAAGGCAATTAATTACCCACCAAGTATAGCACAGACAAGTTCTCTGAAGGGGTGGGGAAGAGTCAGAAGCAAGGGCTATGCTGATAGCCCCTGATAGTGGTCAGACTCCAAGGGGGGTAACCTTTGGTTCATGATAGGATTCAGCGAACTCTCAGTGAAGGAACGGAACTCACAACATTCCGGGCGGTGAAAAGGAAGAGCAGAGCTTCAAACCAGGAAGGCAGGCCATCAAAACTGATGGAGCCTGCCTAGACGAGGTTCAAAGTCCCTCATGAATACCTAGCCTGAACTAAGATTTGATTTCAGAGGCCCCAGAGTTTGATTTTAGAACAAGATGGTAACACAACAGAAGCCATACTTTGGAAACACTGGTCAAGGAGTAAGTTTCCAGATTGACTCTAAGGGAGGAGGAGTTAGAGCTCCGAAAACCTTGATAAAAAGCCAACTCAAATGGTTCTTCCTTAGCTGGAGAGATGGCTCAGCGGTTAAGAACACTGACTGCTCTTCCAGAGGTTCTGAGTTCAATTCCCAGCCACCCCATGGTGGCTCAAAACTATCTGTAATGGGATCTGATGCCCTCTTGTGGTGTGTCTGAAGACAACTACAGTGTACTCATACACATATAAATATTTTTTAAAAAAGAAAATTAAGTTTTAAAAAAAAAAGAAGAAGAGAAATGGTAAGAAGTGTGGACACATCTGGCAACCAGGGAGAACCGATGAAAACTAAAGTCACTCACACTGTCAGCACTGGGGTCCGAAGCTCGGGAGTCAAGTCTCTGCTTGGCTGCAGGCAAGTTCTAACTGTCTGTGTTGGGATGTGAAGCCAGTGACCAATCAGGGCAACAGCTCTGCCCCTGCCAATGCCCTAACAGCAGATGCGTATCATGGCACACCGTTCCAAACCCACGGGATCTAACCCATCAAGAAATACCCCTGGGGGCTAGAGAGATGGCTCAGGGGTTAAGAACTCAGGTTGTTCTTCCAGAAGACCTGGGTTCGATTCCCAACAACCACATGGCAGCTCACAACTGTCTGTAACTCAGATCTCAGGGGATCCAACATGCACATGATATACAGACATGGTATATAGACAAGAGTACCCATTCACATAAAATAAAGGTTAGGGGAAAAAAAGTAAAACTAAGACTTTGAAAAAGAAAAGAAATGACACGTCATCCATAGACCTCAGAGGGTCACCAGTGGCTTGTCACTTTACTTCAGGATGCTGGTAACAAGGGAGGTTATACGTGTGTGGGACAAAGGGCGCACAAAAACGACGTCATTTCTGCTCAGTTCCACTGTGAATCTTAAAAATGCTCTAAAATCGATTTGTCTGGAAGCAGAAGCAAGTAAGAAGTAACAGTGGAAATTGGCCAAGTCTGAACCAAGTTAGTCTGTAGCCAGAGGAGGAGCACTCTGTTAGGGCTACTAAAAAAGCATCCACATGGAGGTGTGGGCCGGGGAGATGAACTAGAAAAGCAGAGGTGTCGGGAGCAGGCCCTCTTCACGGAGGAAACCTTTAGCCTCCGCAGAGACCCACCAAAGGGAACAGCAGGCTTTGGACTGGATGGGAACAACGACAGTGAAGGAGCCATTGCTACCAGACAGACAGTAGCATTCAGGGAGTTCCTCAGCTGCCTTGCCACTTCTTTATGGTAACAGACCAACATGTCAGTCTCAGGACACTGCCACAACCCTGACAATATGTGTTAAATTTCTTTTTTAAAAAATACTTTTTTTTTTTTACAGTTCAGTCATTGTCCCCCCTCCCAGTCCCCCCTCCCACGGTTCCTCATCCCATTCTTCCTCCCCCCCCCCCGACTCCAAGAGAATGTCTCCCCCACTCCCACCAGGCCTCCCCACTCCCTGGGGTCTCATGTCTCTAGAGGTTTTGGCGAGTCTTCTCCCACTGAGACCAGGCCAGGCAGTCCTCTGCTGTATGTGTGTGGGGAGCCTCATATGCTGCCTGGTTGGTGGCTCAGTGTCTGAGAGATCTTGGAAGTCCAGGTTAGTTGAGATTGCTGGTCTTCCTATGGAGTCACCCTCCTCCTCAGCTTCTTTCAGCATTTTCCTATTCAACCATAGGGGTCCCTGGCTTCTGTCCATTGGTTGGTTGTAAGTATCTGCATCTGACTCTTTCAGCTGCTTGTTGGGCCTCTCAGAGGGCAGCCATGCTAGGCTCCTGTCTCTAAGCACACCATAGCATCAGTAATAGTGTCAGGGCTTGAAGCCACCCATTGACATGTATCCCAATTTGGGCTAGTCACTGGACCTCCTTTCCCTCAGTCTCTTCTCCATTTTTGTCCCTGCAGTTCTTTTAGACAGGAACAATTCTGGGTCACAGTTTTTGACTGTAAGATGGCAACCCCATCCCTCCACTTGATGCCCTGTCTTTGTACTGGAGGAGGACTTTACAAGTTCCCTCTCCTCACTGTTGGACATTTCATCTAAGGTCCCTCCCTTTGAGTCCTGAGAGTCTCTTTTTATTATTATTATTATTCCAATTTTTTACGGAGAACTAATTATTTGCTTTGATACTGATTTTGTTTCTTAGTTTGGTTAATTAAATGTGGTACTAACCCACAGTTTACTATCATAGCACATACTGATTTTTTAAGCACCCTGACCTCTTTGCATTAAGGAATGTTCTGACCTCCTGGTATTACAGTGCGGTAAAAGACCCATTAGAACCTGAAACAAGACAGTTTAAAATAAGCATATCATAACAGGTTAAACAACCATGACGAATGTCTCTGCTGACATCATAGCCCCGACTGGTATTCATGAGAAGGTCAAGTTTATTGATCACATAACACATGGAATACAAAGAAGTTTATGCTGATGGCATCTAAAGAATGTGAAGGTTTTGTTTGTTTGTTTGTTTTATTAATCTATTAGACAATGCATTTTTAAAGGCACCATCCTTTGCATAGCTTTTCTATATATGTGACTCAGGGTTGTTATGCACATGCAATCGGTCTCGGGACAAATTACCTTCATCTCCCAGAACTGGCCATGGCCAGGGCTGTTGCTTCCATATTACACATGTCTAATGCTTCTGTTCACCAGCATAATCAGCACTCCAGTCGATACATGGTGTCTCTGCATTGTTACAAGGTAGACATCATCTTACAATTAACTTTATTACAACTGGAACATAGTCACACTGCATCACAGTTCTTTCATTTCACTGTGAGGCTTTGAGATAATTAAATATATGTGCATACAATTCTAGGTACCATTTCTATAAATGGCACACTCACAAGAACAAATAAATATTCACCCATACATATCCATGATATTATCATCAGATATATTTACAGTTTTTAAGTTAAAGTGGGGATGGGTTTCTGTAGATACTATGCAAAATAAGATTTTTTACTTTTTTCTTATCCATACAAAAAAAAAAAAACTTGTCCACAAATTAGGCACTGAGGAATCACATTAAAATAACTATAAATATAGGCTATCTGCATGTATTGAGTGGGCTCTGAATTGCTAACTTAGAAGAAAAGTAATGTATTTTATGTACAGGCTATAATTTGAGAGTGCAAAATGTAGGCCTGATTCTGTATTAAGCAGAGTTTTTTAAATTGCTCTTTATGTTTGAATGAAAGAAAAGCGTATTTCCCATAGATCTCACACTTAAGCAGTAATGGCATCTGATGTTCTCCTCTTGCAGGCCTCGAAGTGCAGATTATTTTATGCGAGAAGCCAAGCGGATGAAACATAAAGCAGACGCCATGGTAAGACCCTTTCTCTCTAGACTTGCTAGTCCAAACTGTTTGTACTGCGGCTTCGTCACTGGGGCAGTATAGCCAGGGCAATTATAAAATCTATTACAAGGATGGCTGGGCCTACTAAATGGGAAAATGTTTATATAATCAAAGGCTCATAGCCCAATAAATTATGACTTCACTCGGCAATGTCTAACTGGAAGAAAGCCCTGGATAAATGAATATTGCAATTTACTCTTAAGGATTGAGTAGTAGCCAGCGTCAGTGCAGTCAGTGGGTGGAGCTATTAGGAACAAATTAAATTTGCATTTTACTCTCTGGCTAGTCTGGCTGGCTGTTCCTTGGCTCAGGCCCACGATCAAATCTCTTTTCAGGAAGACTGGTGTTCCTCGTGTGGGGGCCAAAAAAAAAAAACCCACATCCCCTCAAGTTTTATAACATAGAAATGATCACCTGGACTTAAAACCTCAGGTTGCCATGATCTGATCTTTTCGAAGAATAACTTTTCTGACTTGAGCAATCTCCAGTTTTGGAGACCTTAAAGCTTTCAAGCGAGAAATAGAAAGACTTGTGGTTTGTTTGTTTCTACCTTGAAATTCTAGTTTTCTTCCCGGCTGGAGTTCATAACAAGATCAGTCAGGGGGCTGGAGATGAAGGTGCCGTTTCAGTTACCTTTCAGAATATGATTCCAGTGAGGAAGATACGTAACCCTCAAGAGGCGTGCTCAGTGTGCCTCATGCTGCCCACCACAGTTATCACCTGATGTCACCTGCTGAGGAGCACTGGGATAGTGTGGATACCGGCAGCAAATATCAGAACATAGAAAGGATTGCAAGGGATGGCTCTTGTCCTCAGACAAGTGCAGAGTTTAGGTCATCCAAAGAAGCTGATGTGTGGATCGCTCTTTCCATAATACTGAAAAGGAGGACAGAAGGGAAGGAAGGAGGTTAATTAGTGAGTGCACATGCATGGCCACTGCTAAGCAAAATCACACTTTGTTTGGTTTGATTTGGTTTGGTTTTTTTCAAGACAGAGTTTCTCTGTGTAACCCTGGCTGTCTTGGAACTCACTCTGTAGACCAGGCTGGCCTTGAACTCAGCAACCCACCTGTCTCTACCTCCCAAGTGGTGGAACTAAAGGTGTGTGCCACCACTGCCCAGCTGCCTGTTTTGATTTATAATATATTAAGTTATTGATTTGTTAACAAGAGGTTTGCTCTGCAATCATTTTTCAAAGTTATCGTTGTTAATGAAAGTTTGGGAAATTATTTATTTAGTTTTAGTGGTGGGGCTTGAGAGTAAATGGGAATTAAAGAGAGTTAAAGGGAAGGTCCATGAGTTTGTCTTTGATTAATAAATCATGGGAAAACAGAGGTGTTTTTTTTCAAGGCAAGAATATGTGGTTTTCTGGAGCAGCATTCACTGTCTAGAGCCAGAACCTCAGTACAGAGTCCTAGACTTGGGAGAACTCGGGCTATAAAAAGCTGGCCCATGGCTGCTGCATCTGGTGTAGGGAGCCCCATTTTGCCAGGTGTGTTCAGCCAAACTGTCGGTGCTATGAAGTTGGTGCTGCTTAGCATAAACGTAGGCCATGTGGATAACCCCCAGAGTTGTTCTGGCGGTTGATTTTCAGCTCTGAACCTTGGGTTGACCCCCGCTTTGTTCCTGTCCTCAATCATCAGTGAGGCCCTCCCTCTTAGCAATGAAGCCCAGGAGGGTGGGCATCCAGGGGGTATAAAGTCACAAGTAGCCCATGAGGCGGTAATCAAGGCTCAAAGACAACCATGAATATCTATGTACAGAGCCAGAACTTTGAACTCTGGCACACGTTTAGCACCGTGTGGGGGTAAATTTGCCAGACCACTGGGGAGAAGGAAACAGAAATCTGCAACTTAGCCTTGAGCCGCACTGACGGCTGTCAGTCACGTGACTCCGACGTGTAGGCACTTAACCTGCCTCAAATCCGAGGCAGTCTGAGAGAATAACCGGAAAGGACTTGTACTGGTTGCCTTTTATCGGTGGGAGCTGGGCTCCAAGCTCCGAGCTCCCCATATCGTTCCTTGAAGCTGCAGATTATCCAAAGCCTTATGTGTACATTTTTCATATGCATCCATGTTTTTAATATGCAGTAAAGCACAGAAAGACATTCACAGTGACTAGTAAATACTGATCATGGAGAACAATTATAATAGAAAACTATGATTTAAAAAAAATAAACTACTGTATATTTCTGGAATTTTCCTCAGAACATTTTAAAACTGTATTGACCACAGGATCCTGAAACTGTGGAGAATGAGCTATGGATGGCAGAGAAAACTACCTCCCTCCCCACCTCCCTCCCTCCCTCTCTCCTTTCCCCCCACCCCTCAGCTCAAATCTTAGAGCTCAAAACCTGTGTTTCTCAAAGCATATAAACTCTGTGGAAATTCCCCCCTTTAAAAAGCTCTTATGAAAGCTGGGCATGGTGGCACACGTCTTTAATCCCAGCACTTGGGAGGCAGAGGCAGGCAGATTTCTGAGTTTGAGACCAGCCTGGTCTACAGAGTGAGTTCCAGGACAGCCAGAGCTACACAGAGAAACCCTGTCTCAAAAAAACCAAAAAAAAAAAAAAAAAAAAAAAAGAAGAAGAAGGAACACATAACCGGTTCTGTTTGTCAGGTGGAGAAGTTCGGGAAGGCCCTGAACTATGCCGAAGCCGCCTTGTCCTTCATCGAGTGTGGAAACGCAATGGAACAAGGGCCAATGGAATCCAAGTCTCCGTACACCATGTACTCGGAGACAGTGGAGCTCATCAGGTAAGCAAGCCCTGCTTCCAGCAAGGGCGGGGTGGGGCGGGAAGTGGTACACATAAGCACATACTAAGAAGAGAACTGTGGCCTGCTCTAGCAGCCATTGGGAGCCAATGCTCCTCTGTAAATGGTTTTTAAATGTTATTTAATAACTATTAGTTATTAATACAACTCAACAAGCCCCCCAATAATCAAGGCAGAGTCCTATGGATTTTTAAAATCAGTGTTAGCACAATTACCGTGCCAATTACCCCTAATCTATTTTTCTCTATGCTTGACTGTTAATTTCTCACTTGTGCTTGCCAAGTGCTTGCTGTTTGAGTCTTGGCCCAGTTATTTCTGCTCTGTCAGTCTGTCCGTGGGCAATTTCATTCAGCCATGTGCTCCTGGTTCACCATGTCTAATGGAGACCTCTTGTTCTCTCTGTCTTTTTCCCCTTCCCCCTCCTTCTCTCTCCTTCTTTCTCCTCTTTCTCTCCTCCATGTCCCTACCTGCGATATCCCTAAGCCAATAACTAAAACCCCACCAGCCTCTATTCTCCCCCATTAATTGGTTGTAACCACTTTTATTTAACCAATAGCTTTAAATTGGGGAGCTAGGTTTACATTACAAGGGCTAGTATACATGAGCATTTGCTTGTGGGACTGCAACCAGTTCAGAATTTAGCATTTGTATATACTGCACCAGACCAACTTCCAAACATTACTCCCCCAAAATAAGAATGGGGAGGGGCTTTCAACTCTCCCTTGGCTTGCCTTCCTGTTTCCTATGTGAGGCAGGGTACCTCTTGCGCAAAGCCTCCCTGGCTGTCCAGAGTGAGGGGGGGGGGGTGTCCCCGTGTCCTTCAGATAGGTCGTGGGAGGTGTTGAACTCATCTCTTCTATAAGTTGGTTGAAAATAAAAGGTCAGTAGGGAAAATGGAGATTCAAGCTTATGGTAGGCCAGTTAGCTGTACAAGCCACTGGGTTTAGTCCTTGTCGCTCAAATGAATAAATGTATTCACTCATTCTACTTCTCAAGAGTAGTGAGAAGAAATGACAGTAGTAACCTGAAATGTAGACCTAAGGAGGTGTTTCTTGGAAGGAAACCTACGAAGGACCGTCAGTATATCGCTAAGCAACAGGGAATTAAAACTATATGCAGACCAGGTGTGCAGTTTGTGATTTTTAAATATCGGACACCACAGGGCCTACAGTGAACTTCAGTGCTTAAAGACATCATGCTGTAAAGTGGACAGGTGAATCATAGCCACAACAAAGCCCATCAAACACAAACACACGGGATGTAGATATGCCGCCTGCTGCACCCACTGAGGTTGGCCACCTGGCCCAGAGAGAGCACACTTCAGAATGAGTAGCGCCCCCTCAGTACCCAGAAAGTGGAGGCGAGGGTTGTGTTTCAGAGGAACAGTATACAGTGTGAATGTGTATCACATGTCAAATTGTACCCCATAAAATGTAACCAGTTATGAACTCTGCCATGATGGGATTTGTAAAGGAGCAGTGGCTATTTTGCCACTTAAATCTGTGCCTTACTCAACAGTCCTAGCTCCCCTCTCCCTAAAAGACACTTGGGAGCCAGGGCATGGGCATCTCTCGACAAGGGAGAGATTTCCTCCCTCCCCAGGGCTACAGAGAGCAAAGGATCATAATCAATTCAGGGGAACAAAGCCACCTTAAGATTCTTTCTTTCTCTCTTTTTTCTTTTTTAGTTTGTTTGTTTGTTTCAAGACAGGGTATCTCTGTGTAGCCTTGGCTGTCCTGGAACTCACTGTGCAGAGCAGGCTGGCCTCAAACTCAGAAATCTGCCTGCCTCTGCCTCCCAAGTGCTGGGATTAAAGGCCTGTGCCACCACTGCCCGGCCACCTTAAGATTCTTGCCCCTGAGCACTGTTAGCTTGAGAATCACTCCCAACTCATGAATTTCCAAGCCACTACAAACGATAGCAAACATAATCATTATCACAAAAGATCCAACTTTGTACATGCATGCATGTATGTGCATGCATGTATATGCATGTATGTGTGTATGCTGTGTATGTATGTGTGTATGTATGTGTGTATGTGGTATGTGTATGTATATGTGTGTGGTGTGTGTATGTATTTATGTGTGCTATGTATGTGATATTGTATGTGTGGTGTATACATGTGTTTGTGTGTGTGGTATATACATGTGTGTGTGGTGTGTATGTATATATGTATATGTGTGTATGTATACGGTATATGTATGTGGTGTATGTATGTATTTAAGTGTGTAGTATGTGTGGTGTTATGGATGCATGTGTATGTATGTATATGTGTTTATTTGTGTGATGTATATATGAGTGTGGTATGTATGTATGTTATGTGTGGTGTGTGTATGAGTGGTATGAATGTGTGTTTATGTGTATGCTATATGCGTGGTGTGTGTGTATGTGTGCATATGTCTTTGTGTGTTGGGTGTATTTGTTATGTATGTGTGTGTATGGTATATGTGTGGTGTATATATGTGTGTATGGTATGTGTGTGGTGTGTATGTGTGTGTATGTATATGTGGGGGGCTAGGGTATGTGTGTGGGGATGTGTGTGTATGTGGGGTGTGTGTATGTATTTTATGTGTGTGGTGTATGTATGTATGTATGTGGTGTATTTCTGTGTATGTATGTGGTGTGTGTGTGTGTGTGTGTGTGTGTGTGTGTGTGTGTTATCACTAGAGCCCCAGAATGAGAGGAAAAGAGAATGGGGCAGAAAGAATAGTAGAAGACATAATGGCTAAAAATCACTGAACAAAAGACAGATTCAAAAAGCCAAGAAACCCCAAACAGGATAACCCTAAAGACACACCAAGACATGCCAAGACACACATGACAACATGGGACTACAAAACCCAAATCCTGAAAGCAACCAGGAAGCATGGCATGCTGTCAGTGTGGGGACAGCAGTGGTCCCCTCTCACTGGGGCATAGAGAGTTTAAAAACAACTGTCCAGTGCTCAAGCTGGAGTCAGGCTAAGGGAACCATAAGCCGTTGTCTCTAGCTGACCCACAAGTAAAGAGGGAGAAGACATCTCTCGTTTCCCTCTCCCATTCTCAGAGCACAATGGAAGGTTGGAATGGAGATAAAACAAAAACAAATTGTATTTGGAGAGTGTCAGAATACAACCTAGTTATTTGTAAACTAAAAAAAAACAACTGAAATAAAAAATATATTTTTTAAGACTGAAGGAACTTCCTCAATAAAAAAAAAAAAGATGTGGTGGAAAAAGGAATCTTGGTGTGTCTAGGAAGAAGAACACTTGTAGCTGTGTACACAATAAACTTCCTTCCAGTGAGTTTTGTAAATCATTTGATGGTTGAAACAAAATTTACACCACTGTCTGGTGCTCAAGTTACTATTACTTAAGAGAAGGGAGGTAAGGACGTCTATGCCTCAGTCGGTGTAAAACATTGACACCATCAAACTGCAGGTCACACAGACAGGGTTTTACCCAGGGCAAGCTTTGGGGTAAACTGCAAAGGGCTGCTGTTGTAGCTTAGAGATTCTGCAGCAACAGGATTACTTTCTCAGCCGTTTTCAGCAAGCCACTTGCTGTGCCAAGAGCTTCACAAAGTAAAACCTGAGCGCTGCCCTCCACGAGGACGTACCAGGGTGACCTCAGCCCCATCCTCAGTGACTCCGTGGGAGAAATCCAGGGGAAATGACGCCTTACCGTATCTGCGGATACTTCTCGAGCTTGCGGCACTCCTGAGAGTTGGTTCTGTGTCATTAAAGTGCAGAGGATAGCCATAAAAGCCATCTCTTCCCAGTGGGCACGGTAATGCCGTCGGCTAGCTTTTAAGGCAGGCTTGTCAGCACCGTGAGCACCTACGTACTCAGGTTGGGTTCAGTGGTTAAGAACACCCACTGCCTGTGCAGAGGACCCAGGTTTGAATCCCAAAACTCAAAGCTACTTTGTGACTTAGGCTCCAGGGGATCCAATACCCAGTCTGTCCTCCATGGGCATCCGCACCCATACATGCCCATATGTACATACATGTACATAACAAGACACACACATATACATAAAAAGAAAAGAAAGAACACCTGAGGGTGGGGTGGAGAACCATAGAAAAACTTCTGTTGACACCCAGAAAGCACTTTTTAATTCCTTTGCTTTTTTATCTCTTTCTTTTTTTAAGGTATGCTATGAGACTAAAAACCCACTCAGGCCCCAATGCCACACCAGAGGACAAACAGTTAGCTGCGCTTTGGTAAGTATAACCCCAGCTCTGCAAATGGGGTGCTGAGCTGCCCTGTGCTTCCTGGGACCTCCAGACCACTTTCCCCTAAGGTACCCTGAGTTCATGGTAACCACATCACGGGGAGAGAATGGTGACCGTAGTCAGTCCAGGTAACCAAAACCAGCAGCCCCCTGTCACAGGGAAATAAGGTGGCAAACAACAGACACGCAGTGTGGACCTCTGGTCTTTACACAACTATGGGTAGGCATGAGCACACACATAAACACACATGTGCACATGCACAAAAGCGAAGTCAATATAACAGGCCCCACCTCAGGCCTTTGAACATGAACTGTGCTAAATGGAATTTTCCTTATACCAAACACTTTCCATGCAGTCAAAATCATGGACAAGTACTCTGCATGCCAAATCAGTATGCATGAGTACCCACAATCCATTAGAGTTATCAATACACTGAACAGAGGGGATGCTCGTCTTACTTAGGTAGTAAAATAATTTCCTTCACACTGGCTAATGGGTAATCAATCTCCCTGCACTTAGGATTGCAGCAGTAAGGGCTGTGCAGTGATAACTCTCCCCACAGCATCTGCTCTGCCACTTCTATCTCTCAAACTGCACGGCCCTTCTCTTAGTCTCTCCTGTCCTGTGAATTCAAAATGGTGTGCCCTCAGCAGGTTCCCTGAGCTCTGGGTTTAATCTGTGAGATGGAAGATCTAATGGAATCTCACTCAGACGGCCTAACCGCAAGGTAGACACAAGATGATCCTGAGCTGTTTGACGTGATTTCCTCTGGATTTTGAGGTGCTAGAGAGGCGGATCGGTTTATACAGTGCGCCTTGTGATTGTAACACATACCTGATCTGAGCTGGGGAAGAATTACCCGTGACAAGCACCAGGAGAGAATTGAGTCTCAGGAAATGCTAAATATGCCCTTTTCTTTATTGAAGTGCCGTGATGGGATTAATAAATTGACGGTGATTAATAATTAATGTTGGAATATATGTAGGATATAAATAATTATACAAAACATTGTAGTAAATGAGCAAATGTAACTAGCCTCAGATTAGTATTTCTGTTGTGGTTGTAATACGCTTTATTTGAACTGATTACAATCTAGTAAAGCGTTAACAAGCAGAGATGATAAAATCTGTGAAATTGCTGTCCTGTCTGCGAGGCCAATAGCTCACCCCATAAAGCAGTGTAGACTGTGTTAGCACTCCCCCGGGCTGTAGTGGGGAGACACTGCCCTCTGGTGGTGGAAGAAGAGAGTGGCCTGACCCTGTTCACAACAAAGAGCTCTTCAAGCTGTTATTACACATCATCTGGTGGTAAATGTAGGTATAAGGTCCTCCTTGGAGTCTTAAATAATGTTTGTTGAACAAAAGGAACATCAAATACTCATACACATACTTAAGATGGGAACATTTTAGAGGTATAAGTGTGATCAAAATATTGAGTCAGAAATGGCAGGATTTGTTCTGGAGCTTCGCTGTGAAGGACACACATTTCTCTTCTTCCCCTGCAGTTACCGATGCCTGGCTCTCCTATACTGGCGGATGTTTCGACTCAAAAGAGACCATGCTGTAAAATATTCAAAAGCACTTATCGACTATTTCAAGGTACTGTGTAGCAAATAAGCACGGTGCCTCCTTGTGCTAGGCTCGCTCCCTGGCAGAGGCACCTCTGAAGGGCCTCATGCACCCATTGCCTTGAGGCTAAACCTGCCATCTCTGTTGTCTAGAGTCATCTCATTTATGACACACTTGTGGCTTGTAGGCCTCCAAGAATGGGCCTTGAGAGCCCAGATAATTTGTCCCCCTGTCTTCATGTCCTTATTTTTATGGCCTCTAAACAGAGAATGTCCAATTTGTCCCGTGTCCAGGTGATAGATCTGTCTTTAGAACAGATGTAATTCCTTATCTCCATGTAGAATTCTTGGAAGTAACTACTTAGACCCACTCCCCTGAGTTAATCTCTAGTAGCTGATTTAATCTTTGATTGAAATGCCATTTTTAAGGATAGGAAATGGCTCGTTATAGCTCAGAGACTCTCAATAGCAATGTGTGGTGGTGATACCGATTGAATCATAGCCATGGCAACTTTTATCTCAGAAAATTCAATTACTTTCCTGAGAAGAATACAAAACTAGCAAAACAAATGAAGAGCACCTCTTTGCTGCACTGTTGCAAGTGGACCTGAAGTTAATCATTTGTTCAAAATGTCTTGTTTGTCTGAGATTACACCGTCCTTGTCTCCACTCCTCCTTTGTCACACACATGCATGTGCACACACACGCACACAAACACACATACACATACATATACACACAAACATATACATACACATACAAACACACATAGACACACACAGACACACACATACAAACACACACTCACAAATACAAACATACAGAGAGATACACACATGCAAACACACAGTCACACATACACACGCTAACACATGCATGCGCACATACACGTACACACATACACATACATACACACAAACATATGTACACATACAAGCACACACACATACAAACACACACAGATACGCACGTACAAACACACACTCACACATACAAATACATACTAACACACATATACAGATACAGACACACAGACACATAGAAACAAAGACAGACACACACATATACAAATATAGATACACACTGACACACACATACAAACATGTACACATAGACACACATATACACAGACACACATAAATATAAACACACACATGCACATACACATATACAAACAGACACACACACAGACACATGCATGCATGTACATGCACACGCACACACACACACCTTTTTTAGTCCTTTATTGCCAACCTGAACATATGAGAGACCAGCTGGCTGGCCAGGCTATCCTGGTGATGCTCTGGTCTGTGTCTGTTGCACTGTCATTTTCTAATTGTCCATATGGAATGACTGCTGCAGAGCATTGAGATAGCCTGGTAGGCTTGCCTGTGATCCCAGCACTCAGTAGGCAGAGGCAGGAGGATCACTGCAAGTTCCAGGCCAATCAGATCTATACATTGAGACCTGTCTCAAACACACATAACAGATATGGGAGTGGAGGCAGAGAGAGTGATTTTCAGGAAATCAGAGTCTAAGGGATGAATTGCTATATAGAGTAAAACCAAAGATGCTTGAATAAAGGAGTAAGCTGAATTCTGTGATCCCAGTGAGTTCTGGCAAGCTTTTAAAGGATTGTTTTTATGTGTGTATCCAGTCTGAAAATATGAACAAAAATGGACAGAGAAGGGAACAGAAAATCAGTTTCTCTTCCAGGAGTTACAGGCATTTGTATATTTTTAAGTATATTTCAAGTGGCAGGTTACTACTAATAGTGTACAGTGTGGTTTGTTGTACCCTGCACCTGTTAAATGCTGCCACCATCTTTGTGACAGCACATCTCAGATCTGTCCCTCTCTCCGAGTTCTGACCACATGCCTTCAGGGGACCTCCAAAACTTGTCCTTCTTGTTGAAGTTTTGTACCTACTAGGTGCCCTTTGTGCCACACTCCAAGGATCATTTAAATCCAGCTTGGGGCCTGGAGCCTGAAGGCTACTGTGATAATGTGGCTGTGGAGAACATGCTTTAGCAGTCAGTATGTGCTGTTTCTGAGGAGAGACTGTCTCTACCCGTGTCGTGGTGCTTACAGACTTCCATCCCATTCAGAATCTTTCGGAAGCTTCCTGCAACCCCCAGACGTCTTTCCCCTCTTCCATGTTGTGTTCTCCTGTCCAGAATGTTGACGTGAGGAAACACAGCTGAAACGTCTCACGTCAACTAGGCATGTCGGAACCGTTCTGGCCGGAAAGAGAGGGAACCCCCTAAGGTGGTATTTTCTTCCCGACTTTCTCCATGAGACACGTGAAAGTGGCAGTCTGTGACTCTGTCCTGTGTCTACACTTGCTGAGAACCCGGAAAGCCAGTTCTTGTCATAGTGGTAGCTTCTGCACTAACGCTGGATGGCCAGTCACTTCACGAAGCTCCTTCTGCCGGAAGCACGTTCTTAGGAATTGGCAGGCATGGTTTCTTGTCCCTGAAAGGAATAAATGGCGGGACCCTCATTGTCCTAGCCTCTCCTGGTGTAGACTACCCAAGAAGGCAGGTCAGGCTCTTAGGAAGCCCCCTGGCTGCACTTGGCAATTTCTCTTGGTAATTTAACTTTTGGGGCTGGTGTGCTGCCTCAGAGGCTAGACACGTGGTGTCCAGCTGCCTGATGATTTGAGTCCCATTCCCCCAGGACCCACATGGTAATAGGGTGAGAACTGACTCCCACAAGGTGTCCTCTGACCTCTACACACCCATGGCATGCTCTCACATGCAGCCCTCTACACACACACACACACACACACACACACACACACACACACACACACTTCACACACAGGCACATAAAAATTTTAAAAATCACTCTCTCTTGCTTGTTTATATGTTTCTGCTTTGTTGGGGTGCCTGGAATTAAACTCGGGAGCTTCATATGTCAGCCAAGCAGTGTGACTGAGCCACACCCCAACACAGGGGACCTTTAAATGCCTGATGTAGATACCTAGCCCATGAGATGTAATATCCAAGCCAGACTACCTATGGACGTCAGGGGCCGAGGATAGAGCTGCGCGGCAGTGAGTTTTCCTGTAACACCTTGGGCTCAGTGCCCAATACCACCAAAAAAGGGGGGGAGACATCTCAGTACAATTAATTGGGTTAGTAATAAGGTAGTAACAAGTGTCAGAATTTCTAAATTTTCCATTAAGAAATACATTTGAAGCTATTACTTTAAGAATATTCTCTTATTCCTTTAAGAGAAATAAGTTGTTGTTGTTGGTGGTGGTGGTGGTGGTGGTTGAGACAGGGTTTCTCTGTGTAGCCCTGGCTGGCATCAGACTCCCTGCTCATCTCTGGAGTATTAGAATTAAAAGCATGTGCCACCACACCCAACATTAAAAGAAATAACTTTAAACTTTGTAATTCAAAACAATGGGGTTTAATGACACTCTTCTTTTAAAAGCCTCTATAAATGATCTCTAAAGTTAGATGGAAGGCGTGCTCGCTGTGGAGAGGGGAAGAGTTCCTACTCTGTCGAGGGGATTTAGACTCATTTCCAATTTAAGTAAGTAAATAAATAAATAAACAAACAAACAAACTCTGGATCGGCTCATCGTTCACCAAACCCTCATTCATACACACTAGTGTCCATGGAAGAAGAAAAGCCCCGAGATTGTAACTCTCCCCCTTCCCCCAATCTGTGTTTAGTGATTCTGCGCTGATCTATAGAATCTTAGTAGTTATTGTCACAGTCGACTGAAAATATGCTGCTGTCACTTAGCCAGTGCCACTCACTGTACAAATTTTCATGTCCCTGCAGAATTCATCGAAAGCTGCCCAAGCCCCATCCCCATGGGGGTCCAGTGGCAAGTAAGTTCACTTTCCCCAAATGCAGATAAACCACACGTCCACATGACGAGATACCCGGAGGGAGGGGCTGCCCGCCCTGCCTCGCCTGCTCCCAACCTCTCCACTCTGGATTTTCTACCTCTCTTCTTCCAGGAGCACTGGAAGCCCATCCCCCATGTCTCCCAACCCTTCTCCCGCCAGCTCCGTGGGGTCTCAGGGCAGCCTCTCCAGCTCCAGCGGCCTGTCCCCATCGACCATCGTCAGCATCCCCCAGCGCATTCACCAGATGGCGGCCAATCACGTCAGCATCACCAACAGCATCCTTCACAGCTACGACTACTGGGAGATGGCTGATAACCTGGCCAAGGAAAACAGAGGTGTGTGCACAAGCCCTGGAGAATGGGGACCCGCCCAGGCACAGGCAAATATGCCCGAGGGGCATTGGCGATCAAATTTCACGGTTTACAAAAGCAGAAAGAAAAGGTTGGCACCTGCCACCTGGGCCGGCTTTTACCCTTGCTGTGGAAAAGCAGGTGGATTCAAATAGACGCGGATACACACAGATGCAGGTACCAATTCAGGCGCAGATGTACATGTACAATCATGGGATTTCCCAGTGAGCTTCTTGCACATAGACTATATTTCATTTTAATTTGCTTCTCCCCCCCCCACCCCATGCCAAGATCTAGCGTAATTCCTAGAACACAGATGGGGCTCCAAAAATATTAAATATATGAATGAGCGTTAGCAGCTCTTTACCGTCTAAGCTGCTAGCCAGGCTTGGTGGCAGAATCCTAGAGCCTTGGTACTCAAGAAGTTGAAGCAGGAAGATTTCAAGAAAGTTGAGTCCAGCTTGAGCTACAAAGGAAATTCCAAGCTAGCCTGGGCTATGTAAATAAGACCTGTCTCAAAAAACAAAAAACAAAACAAAACAAAACAAGTGTTAGTGCTTATATCTTTATATCTCTCAAGAGGATGTCTTACACACAGTTGTGAATTAATTACCTTTAAAAGAGTTTTGCTGATGACAGAAGTAATAGGGGTCGCGGAGAAGGCTCAGTGGGTACGAGCCTGACAGCCCAAGTTCACTCCCGGAGCCCACAGTAAAAAGAGAAAATCAAATCCCAAAAGTCGTCCTGTGACTGCCACATGGATGCATAAGTACCTCTCTCCTCTCCCCTTCCCTCTCTCAGACATTCTCTGCCTCTCAAACAGTAATAAGACTGCAACAGAGCAGTGGGTGCTTTCCGAGGCTAAGAAGATGGGAAGGGAAAGGTTTTTAGGTCGGTAGTAGGTGGTCAGTGATCTTACCACTGGGAACTACCTGCTGTTGACAGTGACGGGTAGTATGCAAACCTGGCTCTGTTCACCCATGCTGGCCGGTCCCTCCTCTGCTCTGTGCCTGGATTCCTCTTCCCACCCCCGGAACCTCTGTTGCCTTCTTAGAAGGATGCCACTTTGACCACGATGTCTCGGATGCTTCCTCCCAGGGAGCATTACTTGGTGACATCTATGTGTCTCTGTTCATCACACCTGTGATTCATCTGCCTGCCCTTCCCTCCCCCTCCCCAGTGCTCCCCACTGCTCCCAGAAAGTACCGAGGTACAAAATAAAAGGAGAGAGCAAACAGAGACCAGGAAATAACTTCAGCAGAGGTGACCACTCGGTGCAGACCACTGACTGACCCACTGTCCTGGAGCCCCGCTCCTTGGACCCCCTTCGAAGGCTCGGCCCATGACAGTTGACAGGGAAATAATGGAGAGACAGTCGTACAGACTCTGAGTGAAAACCATTTTTTCTCCCAGGAAAATGTAACTGGATCATACAGAACCTTGGTTATTTGGGAACACAAGTATGGCAAATAACAGTGACTTGGGTGTAGGACTTTAATTGTTCTAGGGAAAGGCCACATACACAATGGTGAATGCTTGAAGCCGTGAATAGATTGTGTCTGAAGTCACGCAAGCCCTGACTTCCCTGTAGCACCCCTCACACATCTCTCTGTCTCCTAGAGTTCTTCAATGACCTGGATTTGCTCATGGGACCTGTCACCCTGCACAGCAGCATGGAACACTTGGTCCAGTACTCCCAGCAAGGCCTGCATTGGCTGCGGAGCAGCGTACACCTGTCCTAGGGACCACACCTTTGAGCCAGACTGTGTTTTCTTCTCTTCAGTGGCTCAATGTTTCTGGACACTGTGCTACTGACATTCCCAGCCCAAACACCACAGTGAACATCTCCTCAGAGCCTAACAACGATGTTTCTCTGGGGTGTGTGTGTGTTTAGATGTGGGTTCGTACAAAGCTGCCTGTGTATGTGTGTAAGATCAACAGCTCATCAAAATGTACTCCCTTTGTCTAGTTTCTATAATCCCAGGCTAGACAGTGGTTTGAGGTTCCTCACTGGAGGAAATCCATGCAGTACACACGTGCTCACACACTCAGACACATCCCCCCCCCNCCCCCCCCAGTGCTAAGCCGTTGCCTTCTTAGAAAGTTCCACCGAGATCTCATGCGTTGCTGAACCTGGTGCACTCCTGCACCCGGAGAGCGTAACTGCCGAACCTTTCTCTTATTATTGGTTCCTTTCAGTATTATATACAATGCCCCGATTACTTTTGGTTGTATATTAATGAGCAATTGATGAAACAAGCCAGTTATTTTTGTGCCAGAAGTTCACTAGAGTGCATGTTTCCAAACGCCTTGCCCCTCCCCTACTACCCTCCCCAACCCCTCATTATCTACCAAACACATTATAAGCCAATGGAGGCCCACAAGTGTCCCTTGCCTTGTCCCCACATCTGGCACCAGGATTCGGTAAAGGCTCAGCAACAGTGACTGTTCTGGTTCGGAGTGAAAGTCTTCACCAGGTGGCAGTGAGTCCTCCAGGCATGGACATTCCCTCTTTCTGCCACTGTGACTCTGTGGCTGTGGTCAGCCAATCCATTTCAAGTCTCTTCTTTCTACAGTAGCTTTCTTGCAACTGTTCTCAGCCAAATGACAACAGTGTCTAGAGTATGCCGTCCCTAGAGTTGGCTGTTGCTTTACAGACTCAGACACACTCACTGTTGTCACCTGCCTGATTCTTGCTCGTCACACACCATGTGCGACTCCAAGCCTTGAGTGACATTTTGACTTGGGGGACTTTTTTTTTCAAGCTTTCATTAACAAGCTGCTTACAATGCAGGGAAAGTTATCCCTGTGATGATCAAAAATCGGTTTGGAGTAGCAGCAACCAGAGTATCTTGCTTCTAATCTTTGTATTTGGTGTGTTTTTGTCTTGACCATGGGTCTTGTCTGTTTTTTTGTTTTATTTTTTGTTTGTTTGTTTTTTTTAATTGAGTTTGTTTTAGTTTTTCCGCATCTCATTTACAGTTATTGTCTGAAGTTTGTTTTCTCATGTTTTTTCACCCCCAGATGTTAGTCTTCTTGTTAAATATACGTAGATCTGAAATATTAGTATAAAGAAACAAGTCCTGTAAACAAGGTACATCTTACAACACTTTAAGAACAAACCATTGTCCTTGAGTTACTTGACAGAACTATACCAGGTCAGCCAGAGGGAGATAGGCAAGGCCATCTGCAGAGCCCTGCATTGCGCAAGGTGGCCGTGGTGTCACAAAGTGTGTGTCCTGCGGTTCCTTTGTCTCCCTGTGAGCTTGACTACATACACATACACATCACCATCTGTCAGCTTTGTCAGTGGGTGGCAAATAAGATTACTCTCATTTCCCGGCTCCAAGCGTGGATTCAAAACTAGACAAACAGTCGGGCATGGTTTGGTGATTTGCACCAAAGTGGATTGTAGAATTTGCATCTGGCTTTTGCCCTCAAACACTTGAAATTTTTAGCAGTATGTTGACTTCAATTGTTTGGGACCAGAACTGTTTTTATAAGACGTTAGAATATTTGTGAATACATGATAAGGTATCTTGGGGGAGAGGATTCAAGTCTAAACATAAATCTCATTTATGTTTTATATAGACCCTGTACACAGGAAAGGAATGTCTGCAATATCGATTGTAAGCCATCCCAAGAGGTCAGGCATGGGATTTACCACTGGTATCATAGCACTGTACAAGAGGTTTTAGATTCTGGAGCAGCTTAGGTTTGAGATTCTTGAAATGAGAAGGTTTTACCTCTGTTTCCATCTTTGTATTTATCTCTACAACATGCTCCTTGCATCCCTTTCTCTAACTGTTGGCAGGTCTGTGATTCCATCCTGGGTTTAAAGTCTGAATATATGAAATTGAATCACCTTGTGTGCGGCACTGCGACTTTGTTCTAGTTACCCTTGGTGAATTCTGGCGAAGAGTCCCAACTCTCGTATAGAGCCGTATCCTCGAGGGTCTCTATGCAACCTTGGGAAGTTTCTCTGCTCCTGCCTTGCTTAAATGTTACAAGCTCGGTCGGGACACTCTGCCATCCGCATCCCTGGGAAACCCATTAAATTGCAAAGGTGACTTCTGGCTGACTGTGCCAGCACAGGTTTGACCAACACACTGATGACTAAACAAAACTTGTAGAGACTGGTCTGGGGGCTGGGGGGGTGGCACATAGGGTGGTGGTGGTACATCGTCAGAGCGTGCAGGTCCTAGTCAAGTCTCTTGCCCCGTCCATGGAGCAGTGACAGGCCCAGTGTAGATAATTTTATTAAGAAACCCTCTCGAATCTGATGAGGCTCAATGTTGGTCAGTCTGATAAGGGACCGTCTTCCATCAGTCTGGTAAGGGATCGTCTTTCCACTTGATGCCGTGAAAGTTCATCCACAACATGTTCCTTGTCTGAAGTTGGATTGCAAGTAGAAACATCTTTCTTATGCTTTTTTTTTTTTAAGATTTATTTATTTATTTTATGTATGAGCACACTGTAGCTGTAGTTGTGAGCCTTCATGTGGTTGTTGGGAATTGAATTTAGGACCTCTGCTTGCTCCAGTCTGCCTCACTCCCACCAAAAGAGGGTGTCAGATCTCATTACGGATGGTTATGAGCCACCATGTGGTTGCTGGGATTTGAACTCAAGACCTTTGTAAGAGCAGTCGGTGCTCTTACCTGCTGAGCCATCTTGCCAGCCCCTTTCTTACGTTTTATGACTATAAAAATCCTACGTGTTCATTATAGGAATTCAAATAATGCTGAAATGTAGAAGGTGCAAGCCTGTGGTTGCCTCACCCCCTAGATGCCCATGGCTCAGTGATGCTGTGTCTTCCCAGAGAGTTTTGCATGTAAGCATAACATCTATTACCACTTGTTTCCATTGGAAGACGCACTCTGACCTCAGCTATCCCACCAAAGTTCAGCTGATCTCCTCTCCCGTGGCCTGAGCAGATGCCAGCCTCTGTCGCCGTGTTAGAATTACCTTTGAAAGGGAGCAGCTTAGATATTCCTGAGCACACTTTAGCAATAGTTGTTACCCTGGGGGTCTCACTCTCTGGTGCTGATGTGCCCAGAGAGAGATCAGTTAAAACTGGCTTTTGGAGACATTCAAATGGAAACTTGGCCCCACTCTCTGAGAGGATGCACTGGAAGAATACAGTTGACAGTTTGTGTGCTAGATTGAACACCTGGAATACAACGCAGTGAGACTTTCTGCACTAAAATGTATCCCAGTGTGTGCAACAATGATGTGTGTGGGTGTGGTGCCGTGGAGCAGTGATGTGTACATCTCTGACACCCATACAGAATAGACACAGTTCATACAAATGCATACATTTAAAATATATATATATATATATATATATCACACAGCTAACACAGAACTGTAGTACACTTGACAGACAGGACTAGTGCCTAATATTGAGTCACTGCACGCTCAGATCACCTTGGAAATGCAGTCATTATTATACAATCAATACAGTAGTATTATTTATGAATCACACCTTTGAAACTGTGCAGTAACAGTAACATATCCGTATATATTTTTAAATAACATTTTTTCACAGTTTTCCAGCCTTACTGTTGAAATTTGTATCGCCAAAAAAAGGAAGAAAGAGAGAAAAATGCAAGATTTTTTTTAATGATGTAGGCACTCTTCAGACCTAGTAATTGGCATATGACTTCCTGTTTATAGATATTTAAGAGACTTTAGCAGTCACCAGCCTTAATGCATGTACAGGATATTATTGTGACTTAATTTATCTGCAGTTTTTAATCCATATAACATTGGAGTTTATAAACAGACTTGGATTAACTATGTCTGCCTCTCTGAGGCTGCAAACGATACATTAAATGATTTATGTTACATGTGAGAGAAACTGAGTTGTACATTTAAAAAAAAAAGTTCACCAGTTTCTGTTAATATTTTATGAGAAAACTTTAGAACTTAAATATTTTCCAAGCAGTATTCTCATTCCTAGCTTGGAAACTTGGAAGCAACCTTGTTTCATGCATGTTCTCTTCCTTCCTTCCTTCCTTCCTTCCTTCCTTCCTTCCTTCCTTCCTTCCTTTTCTTCTCTTTTCCTTTCTCTCTATTTTTTTTTAAATCTTAGGTGTTGAGCTCAGGGCCTGGCACATGCTATGCAAGCTGTCCACCGGAGCTGCACCCTAGCCCTTCACTGATGCTCCAGTGTAGCTTCTATTGTTACTACTGTTAAATCGGATATTTTTCAACAGAACTTTAGTTTCCTACTTCTGTTTTCCATACCCAAATATGTCCATATTTCTCTTCTGTCTCTGTTCCCCCCCCACACACACACAGGTTCTCCTCCCCCCCCTCCCCCGTATCCCAAAGACTGCTCATGAAGAAAGGGCCCCGTTGATGATGACATAGATGGATGCCTACGAGTAGTAGCCCTGAGAAACTGCTCTAATGGATACATGGCACTCGTCGTCTTCAGTGGCACATGTCAGTTCCATGACTACTTGTGCCAGGCTTTTCCAACGTAACCTAGTGGCATCCTTTTTTCGATCCTAACTGGAGAAAATAAGAGAATTCCGAATCAAAGAGCTGAAGTATTAAAGCAATGGCCAGGACCTGTGCAGACAAGGGTCTGTCAATCTTACTTTGACCTTATCTCCCTCCCTCTTCCTTCTCCTCCTCCCCAAGCTGGAGATGCAGGAACAACAGAAACAGTGTGACCTCTTGGCCTGATCCAGTCCATATCCTCAAGTTCAGGCATCTTTTTCCCACCACACCATCTGACAGAGTCCACACAGTCAAGAGAAAAAACACAGGAAAGGTTGGTCATTTCAGTTCATTCCTCAACAGCTGAGCAGCAGGAAAGGAGCCCTCTTGGTCCCCAGAGGTAGCTAGGATAAGGGACTTGTCCTTACTAGCTCTGGGGACCACTAAGAGTGATACTTTTTCAGTGGTGGACTAAGAAATCCAGCAACCTTCCCAACAAGAAATGCCTTTCTGTTGGATAACTTAGGCGACACCATTGGCATCTCTTTTTATCAGAACCCTGTTGTAAAATGTATCATCCCATTTGCAATCAAGCCTAGACCACTGGAGTGTTGAAAGACAAGTTCAGCTGGTGGGGGGGGCGGAGGGAGAGGCTGACCACATAAGCTGCCTTTTCAACTGTTTGGAGGCAGAATTTTGTTTTCCTGTTACCTTTTCCCAGAAGGACACATCCTGTCAGACAGCACAACGATGTTTCCGTGTGAGGGCATTGTTCTCCTGGTCCACATCACTGTGTGTGCCATCGGAAGGGTTAACTTGTTTGCCTGGCATGGGGCGTGTTATAAAACTCTATTCTCAAACTAATTACATCTGACCACGGTTTTGGTTTTTATTATTTAATTGGCACTTTCAACACCAAGGGGTAAATTTGGGGTCAGCTGCAGAGGGACCTACAGTCACAGCTCTTGGTGATAATGGGAATCGGGGGATTAAACTTCCCTGTGTTATTTGGAAAGCTCACCTCTTAGGGCCAATTTTAAAGACAACGATCCAAAGGATGAATTTAAGACATCAATCTCAAATCAAAGCAGAGAACTAAGCATCCAAGACATGGATGGGGCCCCCAGAGCGTCAGAAGTACCGATGAGACCTGGAGAGCCAACTCAAGCTCCTGTCTCCTAGTAACTTTCAAAATAGAAAAGGCTTGGGGGAAGTGGTTCATTCCCCGGGCGAGATGTAAAGCATCGTGCGTGCTTAGGGTTTTCAAGCATTACCTGTGCTAATGAAAATCACTGTGACATTCAACTGATATTTATGAATTCTATTTCAAGACGACCAAATGAATACGGAGAAAATCCCCAACCCAGGAATATTTGTGACTCGATGGAATGGTGTTCCACCCACTGTAGTCAAAGGTCCTCAGTGTCTGAAGCAAGTCTGTGAGCCTCCTTTGTTACCTTTCCCTGAGAGCCAGAGTAACACAAACATGCCCATGTCATTGAGAAGCCAACGACTGGAAACGCAGAACCTGGTGGTCTTTTTCAGCACATCTCCCACCGGCCATTACTGGGTCCCTTTCCAGTAGTGCTAGGAGTCCCAATACTGGTTATTCATCCCCTGGAGTTCCAGGTCTTCCAGCTCAACTCCAAAATGCCCCCTTTTGATAACTGGATTGATTTCACTGTAACTCTTGGGGAGTTAAGTATGTAAGTCAGATTTAGTATCTTGTCACTTTAATAGAACAGTTCCAGGAGACAGTGAGATTTAAAGAAAGGAAACTGCAAAGCAGGAAGTCCCTGCTGCTGGAGACCACGGGAGAACAGTTGCCAGCCGCCTGAGCACTTTCCTCCAGATACATCTAGCCCTTGGAGAAAGCTGAGCTTCTCGACTCACTGGCCTCTGTTGACATGTTCTACACATCAGCTACCCTGCTTCGTGAGCATGAAGATCAGTAGATTGGGGTACATGTTCAGGTCACTCAGCAGGGTTCACACGCTACCCTATACCAGTATAGTGGTACCTCTCTGTAATTTTAGCACCTGCAGAGCTGAAATGAGAGGATTGTGAGTTCAAGACCAGCTTGGGCTCTATAGTGAGTTCAGTGTCATCTTGGATGCATAGCAAAAGCATCATTGTAAGAAGAGGCCAAGGCAATACACTGTGCAGGCATCAGGTGTGGCCTGTAAGGTGGGACTTTCTTGTGGGATCTAGAGCTAATAGCAAGGTAACCACAGCCCCACCTACAAGCCCTTGAGACAACAGCAAGGGCATCCAGGGAAGGTGGTTGCTTGAGAATTCCCCAAGTGTGTTATCAAAATTAGGGGTCCTTCCTGGTTGTAGGCAGTGCTCTATCAGAACCATAGGGGTCATCACAACTGAGTTCTCACCCTCTTTACCACTCAGCTCTGGCTTTGGAAATCATGGGATCCAGATGGAAAGGGAGAGGAACAACTTGGGGTCCATGATCTGACAGCTCCCATGAAAAGTACCACGACTGCCAGGATGGAGGCCAGCATTCACAGCCCTTCTTGTTCCCTGTTCTCTCAGGTGTTTCCCCTGGAGATGGAGAGACTGAGTTCTCTTTCTGTGTATTTTATACCTCTAGTGCCTGTCATGGGGGTGGCAGCTGCTCTGGGAGGCTTGTCCTCCCCAGAAAGAAGATCTGCCATAGGGGACCTGGGAAGATGAAACCTCTCACGGGAGAGGGGGTGGTTTTCTCTAGTGGGCTAGTGGCTGCTCAACATAATCACTTAATTACAGGTGAAATCTTAGAGCCAGGGAAGACAGGAATGTCAGCTTTCCCAGAGCTCAGTGCTTTCTGTGGTACCCAACCAGACACCAAACATTCTGACCCCAGCATCTGGACAAACCACGTAGATCCAACTGATGCTTCACACCACTAGGGTCAAAGCCCTGCACATAAGAATATTTAGTTCTTGTCAAATATTAGATAGATGCAGGGCCAGTGTGTCTCCCATGCATCTATAAACCACTGCTTTGAGCTTAACCAAAGTAAGCGTGAAGTGCTCAAAAAAGCCTCCCTTTATGCTCCCTAGAAATCCCTCCCCATTCTCTTCCCCAGTGAGAGCAGTGGCTAGAGCTGCTGGGAGATTTAGTCTGATTTAAGTTCAAATAAATACTGCTTTCATGCCACGATGTCATTGCCAGACATTGGCTGGGGTGTGGGGCATTCAAGGTATCATATTCTCCTTGGGGGAGCATAGCAGCTGGACCCTCAGCTGGCCATTGCCTCTTCTGAAGCAGGATATGGGGAACCCATTCCTCTGAAAGGAGAGCAATCGCGTGTTTTCATGGCTCTGTAAAAGTTTAATGTTTTGCCTTAGTGGTGAGATTTAAAACTCCGCCATTTCCCTTATTATGGAGGTATCAGCTGATCTGGGAGAAACAACCATTCGTGATTATTCCCTGAGCTCAGATTTGATATTCTAAAATCAAAAGGCTACGCCACCAAGCCAAAAACCATCTCCAAGTCTGCATCTCAGTCCTGGGAAAGCCGTCGACTGTGCTCACACCGCACCAGACTCTGCCAGTGATCTATCTAAAACAGCCACAGAAGCGAGTTATAGGGCCCTCATCGGTGCCTCCCATGCAACCAGCCTGAAGATGCTCTAAGGGACTGAAGAGAGTTTTAACAGGTCAATTATTCTGTATCGCGAAGAGACTTGTGAAAGTGTACACACAACAGTGCCAATAGTGCTGTCGTTATATAGTCCGACATCTCTGTATTTTGTCCAGTTGCTCTAAATTAAAATATCTCAAACCCATCCGTGCTATGTGACGTTCATTTGCTTCTTGGTATGTTTGGATATTGTTAAAGTCAGCAATCTGTGATGGTAGTGGATCACTATTTTATCCAAGCAGTGGTTCTGTTACACATCAGCCTTTCAAACACTGCTGATGAAGTTGTGCACAGTTCCCTGTGTCTGAGTGTGTGACCAGAATCTTAACACAAGAGACTAATAAAGACCAGTAGTTTTAATGAGGAGCACTTGCTTCCCGAAGCCTGTGACTATTTTTCACAAGGCCAGGTGGATCTTGAGGAGCAGAACAAGCCTGCAGGGCTCTCATCTCCCAGGATGCTTTGAAGATGCCCACGTGCCTGGGGTCTGGTATCTTCATTTGGTGGTTACTCGGACCTGCATAAAGTGGTGCAATGTTAAACCTCCTTTTTGGTTTCTCCCACAATAAAACTTGTTTCCACACAGAGGAGGCAACCCCCTCTCTCAAAACAAGAGTGGCTTGATTGTGAATGGAGCGACAGAAAACACATCTACTGCTAAGGTCCTTTCCTTTCTCTTTTTTTTTCTTTTATTTCTTTTTCTTTTTCTTTTTCTTTTTCTTTTTCTTTTTCTTTTTCTTTTCTTTTGATTCCAAAATAACCAGGAACAAAGACACCAGAGCATCAACCCCATGTGTTACTGTTTTTAACTATGTAGAGTACTGTCTTTGTAATTAACAAAAAACCCCAACAGCAAGGTTTCTGGAATGGATATTAGTCTTACTATGCTGCAAGAACGAGCCTTGGGGGTTTATTATAAAGTTTTTATATTTAAAGGTGATGTTGGCTCACCATCAACATGACTTTTCCATGTCTTAATAAGCCTTGACTTGGCATTCTGTCTCAAATGCTTCTTAGCATCTTGAACTTCTTTCCAGTGAGATGTTTGTTCTCCTGTGGTACATCTTACTTTAAAGATAATCAACCAGCCAAGTCAATCACCTTCTCACCAGAAAAAAAAAAAAAAAAGTTCGGATCCACGCAAATGTATACAGCAGATGCCAGAGTTTTAAGGAAACACGCACCAGTCTGACAATGTTCTCTGCTAGGAACATCGTCGCTTCCGAGTGAAAGCAGAATGAAGCAACGTTTGGAGATCCAGGAGCATTCTTGCTAAGAGATCGTCTCTTTGCACGGCAAAGCTTTGCTTGCATATTGCAATACTAAGTGCAAACCATTACTAGTCCACAGTACAAATGCCAGACAAACACAAAAGGCTCACTGTTGTTTCTTTTCCTGTTGCTGCAGTAAAATACCCTGGCAAGAACCAACTCCAGGGAGCGAAGGTCATATGCACGAGCTTGAGGCAGCTGACCACACGGCACCCACAGTCGGGAATCAGCAAGAGATGAGTGTGGTGTCAGCCGCCTTCCCTGTTCTCTGCGGTCTAGAGCTTCAGCCCATAGGAAGCTAACCCTCACACTCAGGGTGTGTCAGCCGCCTCCACCTAAATAATCTCTCGCAGGCAAGCCTAGCAGTTGACCAACTCTAAGCCATCCCTCACAGATGTGCCAGGGGCTTCCTGATTCTCAGTGCTGTCTGGTGAATAACATTAACTGCCATTGCACTTCTTTTAAAAAGATAATGAAGTTGATTTTGTTTATACCTCTATACAATATAGACATATAAAACCTCTCCTTAATCCCCACTCAGTTTTACTCAAAGATGGCTACCTTGTCAACTGGGTAGGCCTGTCCTTAGTCATTGTGTGTGTGTGTTTGTGTGTGTGTGTCTGTGTGTATCAAGCATTTTTAACCTTTATGAAGTCTATTGGAAGATGTACCTCCCGTGTTTTTGTGCCATATCTAAGAAGGGGTTTTACAACCCAAGTTAATGAAATGATATTTGTCTATTGTTTTTATGACCTTGGAAAGTTCTGCCCCTGGGTTTTAGATTGGTTATCCATTTGGGTTGATTCTGTGGGTGGCTAGCTACCCTCTTGTGTGGATGCCTGCTTGACTCAATATCATTTGCTTCAAGACCCTCCCTCTGAATGGTCCTAGTGCCCTTGTCCAAATCAGTTCAGATTTGATTTTTTTACATTTTTTTTTCTGAGTTTCTGAAGATTGAACTTAGGACTCTGCCCCTGAGTTCTACTTTTGTGGTTTTACTTTTGTGGTTTCGGGACAGCGTCTCACATATGAACTTTTGCAAGCAAATGTCTATCCACCTCGGTTTAGAAAACAATGTTGTGTATCCTCACAGTGTGACTAGAAGATCCGTGGAAAGAGCAGAATGGCCCCAGAATGTTTGAGGGACCGGGCCTTATGTTCAAATGCCCCCACTGCCCCGCCACACCAGCCTAGAGCATCTTAAATGTGCCCTTTTCACTGTCATGGCGACCTGAAGCTTTTCAGGGTTCTGGAGCTCCAAGCTCTGTCAGTTTTCCGCCCTCCCTCTCATACAGCTGCACCCAGCATGCACCCCCTCTGAGGTACCGCTTGGGTCAGGTCTGCTTGAGGCTGTTAAATCTCTACTTGTCAAAGAGACTAGACAAGGACTAGTTCCACTTGTCCTTGGAAGTTCTGCCTTAGGACTTTTATATTTTTCCTGGCTACTTTCCCTGATCTTTATAGTCTAATGATGTCTTCTATGATCAAGAAGAATGTATATTGACTCATTGTTATTACACAGATACATCGAGTGGGCAGAATAATCACTGGGTCCATAGAGAACGGTGAGAAAACTACTTTGTACTTCCAAGTATTGTCCCTACCCATCACGGTCCATTCAGAGCCCTTCCGGATTCCTTCTGGGCGCTTCCTACATTACAAATCTCCTCCATACACAATAGCCATCTTATGTTATTCCTTAGAAGGCTGAGCCAGGATTAATTCAGTTTTGGGGAACGCTGACTCCTCTCAAATCATCTCAAGTGGCCACTTGGCTAAGAGGGGTGTTTGACCTAAGAAATCTTCACCTTGGTGGTACCCCCTGGGGATCCCAACACCTTCCAGCCTGCGGCAAGGGGAGGGGGTCCTGGCCTACATATACCTAGGACTGAATTCCTTGCCTTGCCTTGTCCTTGAGGGGTCTTTAGAAGAAAACCACTTTTCTCATCCCGTCTCCCCGACTCCTACCCATGGTTCTCCCCCATACTGGAAAGAGAGATATGTGTGATAAAATGTATGAGTTGGAGATATGCCCCCCTCAAATTCAATATGGAAATCTCAGTGCCTAGTCCCTCAGAACATGACTGCATTTGGAGACAGAGTCTTTAAAGGGTAAGTGAAAAAATGAACCCATTGAAATGAACTCTAATCTGAAGTATTATTGTGGGCGTGGTGTGTGTGTGTGTGTGTGTATGTGCAGTACAGGCGCACACACCTGTGCATGTCCCTGTGAAGAAGTCCTCTGCCTTCCTTTATCACACTCTACCATATTCCCTCGAGGCAGTCTCTTGCTGAAAGTTAATCTTGCTGTTTTAGGCTGATGAGCTCCTGGGATCTACCCATCTTCCCACACAATACTACAGTTATAAGTATGCTTATACTTATAACTTATGACAAATGTAACTTTTTACATGGGTTCTGGGGGAACTCGGATCCTCGGGATGAAGTCCAAAGTTAAAGATTTGTGTCTGGTGGGAGCTTTCATCTTGCATCTTAACACGGTAAATGTCCTGTGTGTCCAATGTCCTTTGAAGAAAAGATCATTAGCACAGAGAGAGAGCCATGCCTGTGTAGGGGTGCTCAGAGAAACAGGCACTTGAAAAGACAGTATCCCAGCAACCATCTGCCAACCAAGGAGAGTCTGGAGCAGGCCCTTCCCTCACGGCCCTCATAAGGCAGCAATGCTGTTCCCACCTTCCTCTTGGTCTTACAACCTCCAGCTCTGCGGGGCTGCCAATTCAAGGTATTTAGGCCCATACATACTCTGTGGTCTCTGTTATGGCAGCCCTATGGAGTGGACAGTAGCTCTTCTCAGCATCCAGAAGGTCCCAGCCCCCTGTGACGGAGGCTCCTCACCCCTCTGGGTGGAATCTCAGGTAGGACTGGAGATTCATGGGAGGACAAGCTCAGATCCAGCATCTATGGCTCAGAGCCCCATCTGATCTATGGGAGAACACATCTTTGACAGAGACACAGGAGGACAACGGTCACCTCTCAAATATGGCCCTACCCCTGCTGCCGTTAGCCCATTTGACACACACTTCCTGAATACATAAACCTACAAGTTTGAAAAACTATTGTGCTCCCCAATACAGAGACCCAAGCCAAGCTGATTTTATGTCCACTTCCCATGAGCTTCAAGCTGCTGCAGACATTCTGGTAGCTGGGGTTAATGCATACTAACCAACATTCCTGGCCTTAATTCCAGCCTCCTCTCCAGCTTCTTCTACAAATCTTAGAAGATAAGCATCTCAAAATCAGAAGAAAGAGAGATGACCCTGTTTAAAAACTCCTATTAAACTAGAATTGAGACCTGGGTAATTTTGAGCAAGATGTAATTTGAGAGGGAGCCAGCAAGGTGACTACCCTTCAAGCAGAGAACGGGCCAACTGCCAGGCATGAAAACTGGTGCAACTTCTGGAGAAATAGTTTCTTAGGTCCTCCTCAGTAAGTGAAAGGTATTTTCCAAGTGCCCCAGAAATTCCACACCTAGCACATGGGCATATATCTGAGAGAATTGGAAAATAATCCTTACAAAAACATTTATGTGAATTTTCATAACAGAATCATTCTTAATATCATCCAAACATCCAGCAACTGACAGATAAGCAAACATTTATATCTCTACCCATCAGCATCCCCCAAAATGTGCATTTTAACATGCCACAGTATACATAGATTCTGACAGCATCACATTCATGGCAGGAAGCCAGACACAAAGCTACACATTCTAGAATTCTATTTATATTAAATGCCCACAATGAATAATGCCAGAGAAAGAGAGAGAGAGAGAGAGAGAGAGAGAGAGACAGAGAGACAGAGAGACAGAGAGACAGAGACAGAGACTGGGTATGGGTACTCATATCCAAGAAGACCAGGAGGAGGAGAATGGGGGGCATGGCTGTTAGCCAACACATTTATTTATTTATTTATTTATTTATTTATTTATTTATTTATTTATTTATTTTGCGGGGTGATGAAAACGTCCTGGAAGCGTGCAGTTGTGGTGGAGGTGTGACCTGTGCATTCACTAAAACCCACTGATGTCTCTGCTTTAGAACGGTGACTCTAATAGATGCAATGTAAGTCTTATTGCAATCTCAAAGGTAGTCAGTGTGTGTTTGGACTCAACACAGCTTCTCAGTTCTATTCTGTGGGTGTAATACTTTTCGTTAGCAGAAAAGACCTGAGGATGTAAAGACTTTGAACCCTCGTGAGTGTGAAAATACATCGCTTGCATATTCACAAGTAGCAGATGCTCTTCTGTCATAATTCCATTTGCTATGAAACCTTTTAATAATTTAAACAGTGCTCTCACTTTGTTGCTCAGGCTAGTCTCAAGCTCCCGGGAGCAAGTGATCCTCCTGCCTCAGCCTCCCGACCACTTGGGACTCCACACAGCCTCCACACCGGCTTGGAATTCTAACTTAGGAACTGTTTCCCCAGAAGTTGGAAGGTCCTGTCCCTTTCTTCTTGCCATCCATGTTTGTTGCCTTTGGAGCAACGCAGCCCGTCCCACCCACACTTTCATTTGGGGTTTTCTTCTTATCCTTTATGGGATCACTAACTTGGATTGTCAACTGTGTTAGATGAAGAAATACCTAAGGGATGAGTATGTCTGTAATGGGGGTCTCCAGTGCTGATTGGATGAAGGCTCTGCCTAATGGATTAACCTCTCCCTCATAATGCATTATCTCTAGATGATGGAAATGGCCCTTGGGGCTCTGGTCCTTTCCTTTTTCCTGCAGGTTCATTTAAGAATCTTCTCTGCCATATGCTTCCACTGCCATGATGGTCTACCTCACCATGCACCTAGAAACAACCAAGTTGGCTACGATAAACTAAAAACTCCAAAACCATAAGCGGTTCTCTGTTTTGATCCCACCAGTGCAAAGAGTGTGAAATCACATCCTCGAGGATGGAAGCATAACTGTGACATGGCTGTTTAGTGAGAGTGTTTTGTCTGGTTACATTTCTCCAGCTGTCTGTGGGTGCTTCCTCTGTGGGGCCTGGGTAGGTTCTCCCTCTGGGGTCACGGTCAGCACACTCTCCTCATCTCCCAGTGCTGGCTCTCTAAAGCGTTGTTGAACAAAGCGGGGAGTGGGGGGTGGAGGAGGGGTGGGAGAGGGGTGGGGGAGGGTGGCTTCAGCTTCTGGTTCTCTTAGCTTGAAACTCAATTGCTGATCAGTAGGTTCCTTGGCTCCGCCCTTGACCTCACACCTCCCTCATTTTCAGTGAGTCTGCGCATTTATAGAGATCTTTATTTCAGTCATCAAACCTTTCATTTCCAAGCTCTCTCAAAACCTTCCTTCTTATGGGGGGTAATATCACTTTATTATTCTCCAAGGAGTCTAATTATATGTGTACCAAATTCTTGTCGTCTGCTCTATTAACTCTGCCCCTTTGGTGTAAGCTTTCCTATTAGTTGAGGTTGATGGTTCTCTTTTATGGCTGTCTTCAAATGTTTGGGGTTATTGGCTGTGATGGTTCATCTTTATTGCCAACTTGACTGGAGCTGAAATTACCCAACTACAAGCTACCCACTCCCCGGGCTTGTCCATGATTTCTGTACTCAAAGAAGCTTAGTCAAGGAGGGAAGACCCACCCTGAATATGAGTGGCACCATCCCATAGGCTGGGGGCCTCAGACTGGATAAAAGGGAAGAATGAAGAAAGCCAGCTGAGGGCCTGTATTCCCCCTCATCTGAGTCCTAGTCTATGCAGTATGAGCCCCTTACTTCTCAAGCAGCAAGCCAAAATAAATTCCCTCTGTCCCCTGTAGGGTGCCATCTGTCTGGCATTTGGTCACAGCAATGTAAAAGGTAACCAGTTATTGGCTTTGTGCTCAACTGTGCCTTTGGGGTTCCCGCTGTGGCCCCTGATAGTCTTTGAATTTCCTAGCTCTACATTGAGACCTTGGATGCAGTGGGCACGCCAGCTCTTTGGATGTTGCCCAGCCCTCACAGAGCCTCTCCACACCAGACAGCTAAGTTGGAGCACTCATACCTCTCCATTGCGTCCTGTCCCAAGGGTGAGGAAGTGGCTGTGTCTACTTTTCTACAAAAGGTTATCTTTCCCCTTGTGCCTCCCCAGTAGTCTTCACCCTCAAACTTGTCACTCACTAGACCATTTCTCTCTTAGTCTCTTAGGTCTTGCTGCAACTGAGTACCACAGACTCAGTGATTATTAAGTTTAGTTGGCTCGTGGTTCTGGATAATGGCAAATTGCACATTGAAGACTACCTCTGATTGAAACCTCACTGCATCATGACACAAAGGGTGGGGTGGGGGTGGTCAGAAGATGAGAGACTGTGAGCAGGGGCAAGAGAGGGAGTCCAACTCATGGTTTTACGATCAAAGCACTCCATGAGAAGAGCAATAATCTCTTGGTGAGAGCAGAAGCCCCATGAAGCAGTTACCTCCCAAGGTCCCACCTCTCCAAATGGGTCACTTTGGGGTTGATTCCAAAATGTGAATTCTGGGAAGCATACTGTAATGGTAAAAGTCTCCCGTCTTTCTTATGCTGCATAGCTTCAGGGCTGCAATTTCCTTCTTCATCATGTTCCCAGCCTTCAGCCATCTTTCAGACATGCCTCTGAATTCCTGAACCTTTTAAGGTGAGGCCCTCTTTCTTGCTGTTTAAGGCAGTCACGGGTATTCTTGCTGCTGTTCTTGTTAATATTTCGTTCCCTGGCTTCTCTGAGGTAAGATCTTGCTATGTCAAACTCATGAAGTCAAGCAAACCTCCCTTCCCAGAAGCTAGAACTATAGACACATTTCCTGCACATGGCTTTCTATACCTGTCTTCATCCCCTCTCTCCCCTTGAAAAGTACCACACCCTGATGCTTGCCTGTGGCAGAAAGGCTCAGGCTGGATGTAGATGAGATGTCCCCCATTGATGGAATTCTCCCTGAGGCTGCTCACTGCCTGCAACTTCTGGTTGTCCAGCTCTTTACTCTGATGCTCAATCCCACAAGCTATTAGCATATCTCTCTGCTAAGTACGTCCATCGGAGACCCTCAGAGCTCTCTCTCTATCTGCTAGCAGTTTTTTTTCCCTCCGTTGGCTCAGCCATACCTGTGAGCCTAGTTGTAAAGTGGTGTGGGTGCATTCGTCTCTAATTTAGAGACCCCCCCTTGGAGGGTCTCTAAAATTTAAAATTTAGATCTCTAACTTCTAAATACCCCCCTTGGAGGGCTGGGAGTTTGGCCCGGTGGATAAAGCACCTGCTAAGCTAACATCAGAACCAGAGTTCAGATCCCCATGCTAAGCAAAAAATGACAACCTGCTTGTAACCCAGATGCTAAGAGGCAAAGTTAGGAGATGCCTGGAGTAAGCCGGCTGGCTCGGTAAGCCAGGTCAGCAAGCTCTTGGTTAGGAATGAGGGATCCAGCCTCAATATATAAGGTGTAGAATGATTTTCACACACACACACACACACACACACACACACACACACACACACACACATCTGGAGGCAGACATAGATCAGTTTCGACTGTTCCAAGCCACTGCCAACAACTCAGTATAAATCAGCAATCTGCCCTGGGATCGCAATAAGCAGAAGCCAATTGATAACACTAGGACACAGCACTGGGTCATCTCAGGGAGCTGCGGATAGAAGTTGCCTGGTCTGAGAAGTGACCTCTGACTCCGACTGAACAGCGGTGAGCGGGTAAAGGGTAACAGCTGTACTCTTCCTCCCAGTTCTGCTGAGCCCACCGAGCAGGTAGGAGATCACACTGAGTCACCGTGTTATTGGGGAAGCCGCTATGTAGCCTAAGGCATTTCAAACGTGGGACTTTGAGACATCTCAGTGCTCTCGGCTGGTGGCTGGAGTCACCTCATTGCATAAGGGTTACAGGTGGCAAATAGGCAAGACATATAGGAAGTATCTGTCCTACTGAGTGTCTGTGTGGACATGGGATTGGATAGAGGGCTAGTCTCTTTTGTAGGGTGGAGCCATTGACAGGAAGTAGGGTTTATGACTGCTTGATAGACAGCTCAGTCTCCACCTCCAAGCTGCTCTTTGTAAAAAGCCACTTCACACAGGAGGAGCCTGACCCATATCCATGACTTCTTTCCATATTCCCTTCCTCCCAATGGGCGGTGAGAGGTGGGGCACCAGGGAAGGCGCAGGGGACTGTGCTGGAGAGAAGGGGAAGGCCCAGTAGACAAGGAATCCTGCAGTGGAATCTGGTCCCTGCCCCAGCGCTTGTTCCTAGCAAGTCACTTATGCAAAGGCAATAAAAACAGAGTGACCAGACCCTGAGATGGTAAAAGCAATGTGTGAGTTCCTTATTCATTCTCCATATGCAGGTAAAGGGAGAACCAAAGTGGAAACTCCCCAATGCGTAAGCATCTCAGCTTCCCTGAGAGAGTTAGTTTGGTATGTCTACCTCAGGCCCGAGGTTGTAATTATGATTTAATGGAATGCGGCTTCATGATGTCTTTTTTTTCTTCGTTTCATGTAAATTAAATGGAAATGCGCGTGTCTCCGTTCCTAGAGGGAGTTGGGAAAATTCATTAGTTATTGTCTGGAAAGAGTATTGAAATGAAAAGATCTCCAGAAATGCAAGGTACTATTATTAGGTGGCTGCAATTTGTAAATCACATTGAATGAGTTGTTTTGTTTTATTCTGCTTTGTTTGGGGGTAAAAATGGCAGCCTCAGACCCTGGATTCGGCAAGGTTGGACATACATCACACAGAAAATGTATGAGGTGTTTCAGTGACCTTTATCCCACCCTCTTCACAAAGTTTGGGAGGTATTCAGAATTCCAACCTAATGTCCCAGAGACACTGCCACTAAATAATATTTGTGACCTCGAGCAGGAGCACTGAATTCTCTGTGTCATTGTGTCTATACATGGAAGGCAAGGTGGCTGGACTCTGTTCAGTCTTTCGGCATTTCATAGACGCCTGTCATTCTAAGCTCCCATATGCACAACAGGCCACAAGACTGAGGATCTCTATATCATGCCTGAGCTGACTTACACATAGGGAAACCAGCACTGTGCAGCTCTCCACACGTACGAAGCAGCAGGGACTGATCCCACCCCCACCATTCTCCACTCTATTCAGTGCTCTCAAACACACGGCTGGGGTGGGGGGCTGTAAGAAAACAAATTGTGGCGTGTTCCCCATTCTCTTTGCTGGTTTTCTAGACCCCCAGAAGCCACGTCTGACTGGCCACAGAAGCTAAAGACTACAGGAAGGTTTTCAATAGATCTGTTCCCATTTCCCCTTGGTGTAGTTGCAGGCTCTTTCTCTAGGTTCACCCTCTTGTACACCTGACCCCCAGAGGGTGACAGGAGGAGGAGGAGGGAAGGGAAAGAGGGGGTGACTGGGAGGAGAGGGCCATCAGATGCTTTGGCTGAAATTCTCAACACCTCCAAAATCTGAGGGGACAGGAGGAAGAGGGAAGAGAGCGAACCAACAAAAATTATGGAAATGCCTGCATCTGTGGCTCATACATTTTCTGTGTTATGTGTGTTGGCCGTTGCCGAACTCAGGGTTTGAAGCTAGCGGACCACTGAGATGCTCCGCAGAGAGAGGAGCCTGCTCTGCAGTTCCAGGTTCAGTTGCGCTCCTAGAATCCATGATGGAAGAAAAGAACTATCACTCAAATGTTGCTCTCTGATATCTATATGTGTGAGGCATACCACACACACACACACACACACACACATACACACTGACACTGACACACACACATTCACATACTCACACACTCACACACACTCACTCACACGCACACACTCACACACACTCACATGCACACACGTGCACACACACCCACACACACAGACACACAGTTGGGAGCATGTCTTAGTCACTGTTCTATTGCTGTGTAGAGACACCATGACCATGGAAACTCTTACAAAGGAAAACATTTAGTAGGGCTGGATTACACGTTCACAGGATGCTGACAGGCATGATGCTGGAGGAGACAGGAACCCGAATTCTGGATCAGCAAACTGCATTGGAACCCCAAAGCCCACCCTCAGGGACACACTTCCTCCAGAGAGGCCACACCTCCTAATAGTGCCACTCCCTGGTGACCAAGCATTCAAATCTGGCCTATGGGAGCCATTCCTATTCAAATCACCACAGATGGTAAGATGAATGTCTGTCACATAGGAGAAAAAAACTGTCTCCCACGTTGGAGAGGCCCTCTCATCTGGTCTTACTGAGGCCAGGGAGCCTTCAGGATCTTCGCTTCTCAGGCCTCTCCCACTAGACTGACTGTGAGGGACTCAATCTGAGAACGGATGGGTTTGATCTGAGCTTCTGTGTAGCTGCTATGCCCTGAAACTGCTGCACTGAAGCTGACATGAAGTAGAAGAGTCGAGTTCTAGATGTGGAATATGCACCAGGCAGAAATGCAGGAGGGCCCTGGACAGGAAGAGGAACAGACAGAATGCAGATTCATACTCACGGCTTTTGCAGGGTGACTAGCCATTCCCCATTCTCCCAGGCTTCAGTCTGAAAAGGGAGTAAGCTTTGTGTTGTTGAGTCAACAGATAAATGAACAACGGAATGAGATGATAGATTATTCATGTTCTACAAATGTTTAATAGTTAGACAACCCTTTTCTTATTATAATAATCTGTTCTAGATTTAGCTTTCAGATCCAGCACTGAGACAGAACCCTTTGGCCATGTGCAGAACTTAACAAAGGATAAATGTACAGGAGACAGAGACAAAATCGGCTGACATACTCAGGAGCAAAAAGAGCCCTGATCGTGGTGTGTTTAATCTAAAGCCACCTTCAGTTCCTTGAGATCCTGATACACATTTTTTCTTTTCAAATCCTTCCTTACAAAGATGTCATTTTAAAAATGGTTTTAGGTTCACAGGAAAGCCAAGAGGGAAGTTAAGGTATTTTCTATAGAGTCCCTGTCCTGTGGCTGTCAGGGCCTCATTATCAGCAGGCTCCTCTAGAGCCTGTATTGGTGTAATCAAAGAACCCACATTTACTCACTGGGATCACTCTTGGCATTGGGCAGGCTATATGTCCCCATCGTGATGTGATAAGCAGTACCACAGTCCTCTCTCTTCCAGTTCTGCTTTCTATGGTTCCAGTTACCTGAGATCAATTGCACAGTTCTGACCCAGTGAACCTCCTTCCTGTATATATTCTGAAAGTTGATTAACACCCAACATTGCGAATGGATTGGCTGGATGGTCAGGGACTTGGGAAAATTGTGATTGGAAAAAAATCAGTGAGAAGAAAATCAGAAGAATCTTCTTCGGGGGAAAAAGTGTGTGGATAGATGTCTCCAAATGAGCAAAGGATATGAAGATATTTGTGTCCCAGGTAAATGCTCATCAAAAGGTGACTTTAGTCTAGAAGGAGTTCAGTAATCAAGTGGATGAGATGACCTGTTCTGTGGATAGTCAACGTCTTTCTCCAGTCAACTCTGTCATTGCTCAATGGGCACATGAACTAACTGGCCATGGTGGCCAAGATGGGGGTTATTCCTGGGCTCAATAACATGGACTCCACTCACCAAGACTGATCTGGCTACAGCTGCTACTGAATGCCAGATCTGCCAACAGCAGAGACCACCACTGAGCCCCAGATATGGCACCATCCCTCGAGGTGATCAGCCAGCAACCTACATTAGATCATTCTTTCATGAAAGGGACAGCGTTTTGTTCTTACCGGAGTATTTATTCTGGATATGGACTTGCCTTTCCTACACATAATGCTTCTGCCAGAACCACCACAGGGCTCAAGGCCTGCGTCAGAGTTAGCTTCAGCTGCCAACTTAACACAAATCTGGAGTCATCTAGGAAGAGGGACCCTCACCCAGTTGCTAATGGATGTAGGAAGGCTTAGACCGCTGTGGGAGGTGCTACCCTGGGCTTAGGGAGTCCTGAGCTGTGTAAGGAAGCAAGCTGAGCAGGCCATGGAGAGCCAGCAGTAAGCAACACTTCTCCCTGTTCCCTCTGCCTCAGTTCCTGCCTCCAGGTTCATGCTCTGAGTTCCTGCCTGACTTCCCTTCCTGGTGAACTGTGATGGCGCCATGTAAGCCCTGGAAACAAACCTGTTCCTCTGCAAGTTGCTTTTTTATGTTTAGCATAGCAACGGAAAAACTAGCTATAACAGCTGGTTTGCAACACTCATGAGAGGCCTGGACTCTCAGGTCAGAGGCCGTGCAGGCACAGTATGATATTGCAGTTGCTCTGATAAATTTGTCTTTTTCTTCAGTCGTGTGAATCTAAAAAGCATCAATTAAAATACGCATTTCAGATTGGATTCACTCAGCTTCTAGTGTAGTGTTTTGTCACTTAGAGAGAACTGGGTGGCTCAGGACAATTTTTTTCCATTGACATCTTTCTGCCGGCCCCTTTGCATATGAGGGTTTTGTGTGCCTGTTAACAAAACAATGTTTTACAGCTTCTAACTTTTTGCACCTGTTTTAAATTGAGCATGGAGAATTCCCAGAACTTGCAACATAAAGCAAAAAAGAAAAAAGGTAAAGTCCCTTGCTGTTTAGTTCTTGTTGTTGTTGTTTTGTTCTGATTTTATGTGTAGCAGGCATCCTGTATCTGCTTAAACCGTCAGAAAGGGGTGCTAAGCATATCCGCCAAGCCAAGCCATTTTCCTTTCCTACCAGATACCTCATATACACTCATATTTTTGCATGTTTGGGTTCATCTACCTCCAGAGTTCCTAATTAAAAACCACTTAAGGAATTACTAGCTCACACCTCAACGGGCTATATTAGTTTGCTAATTTTAGCTAATGAATTACTATAAGTAAAGGGTTTTAAATAGCACTCCTGTATCATCTCATGGTTCTGTGGGTCAACAGTCGATAAGATGATTCGGTTCTCTACTTATGATCTGAGATCCAGTATCAGCACGGCAGGGCTGGGAGGGAGGCACTTCTAAGTTGTTCCTGGTTGTCGGGCAGTAAACTGTTTCTAGCAGCTACAGAGCAGAGGCCTTGCTTCCTGGCTGCCTGGTGATCAGAGGTCACACTCAGCAGGGAAGGGCTTCTCTCAAGCTCTTCTTTGTAGCTTCTCATCTTCAAAGTCAGCAAGGGCACTCCGAATCTTTCCCCGTGCTTCGAATCTCTCTGATCTCTCTCCATCTGCTCCAGCCATAAAGGATGCTCTGCCTTGAAAGGAATGTGATGGCACTGTGCTCACCTGCATGGCCTCCCTTTTGATTATCTCAAAGTCAAGTCATTATTATTTTCAACTAGATCTTCAAAACTTCGCTTGACAGTAACAACATTAGCGTGGGTTGAAAATATGATAAAAATCCAAGAGCTAAGTAAAATGTGACTCTCGTCAGGTAGAAAATTTGGGGGCACTGGCTACCAGCTGGATATGCGCAAAACCGAAACTAGAAATGAGGCTACTGACAGTGGAGGGCAAAGGTGTTTGGACCATTCAAACCAGACCACACCCCGAGGGCACAGTGGTTCACTGGGGGCCACCTTCCAGTTCAGATGCTTCCTACGTCCCTGCTTCTCTGTGCGGCTTAAAGGTCACTGAGTCTCCAGAGGTCTTCTGCACACAGTGATGCAGTCATCTTGCATAACCTTAGTCCCTCCTATATTAAGGCAGGTAAGCTCTACCACACACACACACACACACACACACACACACACACACACACAGAGAGAGAGAGAGAGAGAGAGAGAGAGNAGAGAGAGAGAGAGAGCGAGAGAGAGAGAGAGAGAGAGAGAGAGAGAGAGCGCTGCCGTAGCATCAATTGAAAACAGCTAGCCACGCCCTTGCCTGATTCCCAGTAGTGTTTTCTGTGTTCCGTGGCAAGACTGGGGTTCAGCTTTCCCTTCTTCCCAACCGTGAAGACAAGGTTTTTGAGTAGGATGCCTTTGGTTGAGGATATCAGAAAACTCAACTCAGGTGATTTAAGAAGCAGAGGAATCCATAAAGCAACAAGGAGCCCACTGGAGAGAGGTTTTAGATGTAATTCTGGCTCCGTTTATATATACTCTCCGCTCTGACTTCCTTCTTGTGCTGGCTTATTTACCCAGTATGGCTTCTCTCATCGTGACAATAGGCTTGCAGCACCTCGCCCTCCCTATTTACACAGAAGGGGCGAGAACTAGCAGGTCCAGAGCACTGGAATCCCAATTCCAAGTCCACTGACCTCTCTTTCCCCCTGGCCATGGGACTATCACTGTTTACTTGCTTAGGCCTGAGTTACCTTGACAGACAGATCAAGCTTGCTGGCTTAGACTAATGAGTTCTTATCTCCAGGGCTGGGGTCAGTTCCTCAAACAACACGGCCGCTATCCAGTGACAGGAGGGTTGGTGAATGTTGGGGCAGCAGCAAGGTGAACACCCACCTTGGAGGACCTCGGTAACAGACAGGACTGCTGTTTCTCAGCAGTCTCAGTACCCGTGGGTTACTATAATGTGAGCCTCTCCCCCATATGGAATACTATTCCGGTGTTTAAGCATTTCCCATGCAACATGGATTCTGGATGCAAGCCACCAACCTCACCACATACCATCTCGACTGAGAACAGGATAACCTTGCTCTGTCACATGGCAAGATGGGATGACAGTGTCACTCAGTGGGGGCCATGTGCAATTGTTTCAACCTGCGCCAATGTGTTCAAATTGATTTCCACTAAACTATACTTCCAAAGTTCCCACTCAGACTGAAATTCAATGCTGTCTGCAGATTTCTCTATAATACAATCTGCTCGTGCCACATGGCTCTCTCCAGCTTCAATGTTCCCTGGCTGTTTGGAGTCCTTCAGTATCCCGATTTCCCTTAGAAAGGACTTCTCAACGTCAGCACTATTGGCATTTGTGGCCAGATGTGGGACTGGGTTCCTGGGCATGTGACTTATGTAGTCCCACAAGGCCTTACAGCCAGAGGAGCCCTAACACTCGTTTCCAAGCTCCATTGTCATTATCTTGAAGTTCTTTTTCTTTTTTTTTTCCTAAAGATTTATTTATTTATTTTTACGTGTATGAGTACACTGTAGCTGTACAGATGGTTGTGAGCCATCATATGATTGCTAGGAATTGAATTTGTTATGCCCTGATTCCACAGGAGACCCAGAAGGGCTCAAGAACTGCCAAGTCTGCAAAAGAGTCCTCAAACCCCCTTCAGCGTAGGTTCGGAGTGCAGCCCCCAGCTTGCGTGTCTTAGCACTTATATACAGAGCACTTAGAAATTCTTTGAATGCTTAGGGTGAAGGGTAGCGAAGGTGCGTTAGGTAAGTCATAACTCAGACATGATACCATTTGGTAGGGCAGAATTTCGAGGCTGGGAGGGGGATTAAAGATTGTCTTTTGTGGGGCAATCAGGAACTAGTTTTATGGCCGGCCATAACTGTCTGTGACCTATGATTACCTCTCTTCTATGATTTAAGCTTGGGACCCCAATCTCCTTTCTTCAAGGATAGGAACCATCTGCACCCGGTAATCCAGGAGAGTGCTGGCCTTGGAGTCACCGAAGCTGAGGGGGTTTTGTCATTTGTCTTACTCAGGCTGGCACCCATGACTCCTTGAGTCCTCTCATAGCATCCAGGGAGGTTTGCTGCAAGGGGTGGGAGGGGTGTGGGGGAGGGGGACAGAGCTTCTGAGGGGCAATGCAGAGGCAAGCCTTACCTCGATTGCTGTGGGAGAGTGCCTAGGGGGAAGGGGGACTTCTCAGGAGAGTGCAGAAGCAAGCCACCTGTGCACCTCAAATTCAGGAACTCTGCTCACTCTGGCCCTGCTTGCTCCGGCCCCAAAGTGTATTTACTGTTACATCTAAGCCCACTGCAGCTGTCTTCAGACACACCAGAAGAGGGTATCATATCTCATTACAGATGGTTGTGAGCCACCAGGTGGTTGCTGGGATCTGAACTCAGGATCTTTGGGAGAACGGTCAGTGCTCTAAACTGCTGAGTCATCTCTCCTGATCCTAACTTGAAGTTCTTAATAAACTTTAAACTTGTAACTGAAATACAGGAGGACAAAAGAGTTATGTCTGTGAGCAGGGAACATGCCTGATAGTCATGGCCACGGTCCTCGCTGCCCTGTTTGAAGGCTGGTGTTTCAGTGTCTTATGAGCACAGAATTCTAGTGGACCCATGGTACATGAAGGTTCAGCGATGCCAGGCAGTGGTGGCACACGGTTTTAATCCTAGCACTTAGGAGGCAGAGGCAGGCAGATTTCTGAGTTCGAGGCCAGCCTGGTCTACAGAGTGAGTTCCAGGACAGCCAGGGCTACACAGAGAAACCCTGTCTCGAA
>NC_034594.1:18734014-18739100 GCF_900095145.1 Mus pahari | reverse complement strand
GACATGTCTCGAAAAACCAAAAAAAAAAAAAAAAGAAGAAAGAAAGAAAGAAAGAAAGAAAGAAAGAAAGAAAGAAAGAAAGAAAGAGAGAAAGAAAAAAAAGAAAGTTCAGCGATAATCAGAGCAAGCAGAACAGCAATGTGTTATACTTGTGACTGAGAAAACCAGTAATTCTCAATCTTCCTAACGCTCCAACCATTTAATATAGCTCCTCATGCAGTGGTGACTTTCCAACCATAAAATTATTTTCATTGCTACATCATAACTGTAATTATGGTGCTGTTATGAGTGGGAAATGGGGCTTAGGGGGCAGTAGTGATTCTGGTCAGTTTCAGGGACTTCCTGAAGCTATCTTGAGTTGTTCACCTCCCTGTTTAAAAAGCTTCTCTGGAGGATGGAATGTTTACATTTCGAAGGAAACTATTATATCAAAGTCCTTGGTGAGGGCTGAGTCAATGCAGCAGGACTGTGAGAGAGCTGGTTACATTGTATTCACAGTAGGAAACAGGGAGGAGACAGCTTCTGGAACAGGTCAATCTAGAACTCCAGATTACTGGAAGGTGCCAGCCACATTCCTTAGAGACATTAACCTGTTCACAGAGATTTCAAACAGGGCTCAGACTCTCCCCTCTCCTCATCTGTGGCTGTAATTCCTGACCAGTCAACACAAACTTCTCTATGATACCACACTACTCAATTTCATTATATAAACATAAACATCCCCACTCAGTTAAACCTCTCAGAAGGGACGCTTACAATACATGATCCACTGATCTCAAACATTAACGCATATGGAAGTCCATTTGTTGTTTCTTAAAAGATTACATTTTAGAAACAGGGAAGAGCTTATTTGTTGCCAGAGGCTAAACGATGTTCTAAACCTCTCTGACAGAGACAGTTACTAGACCTTTTTAGTTTTCTCAACCTTGATATTCAGGGAATGTGTCAGCGAAATAACCATCTTATTTCAACTAAAAAGAAAAATGCTTAACGTGGTGGGACAAAACTATAATGCCAGCAATGTTGAGAAAGATGAGGCAGGAGCATCGTGAGTTCAAGGCTAGCCTAGGCTATACAGTGAGACTCTATAAAGAAAGGGCAGGGCTGGAGAGATGGCTCAGTGGTTAAGAGCCTTGACTGCTCTTCCAAAGGTCCTGAGTTCAATTCCCAGCAACCACATGGTGACTCACGACATCTGTATTGGGATCTGATGCTCTCATATGGCATGTCTGAAGAGAGCGACAGTGTGCTCACATACATAAGATAAACATTTTTTTAAAAAACGAAAAGAAAGGAGGAAGAAGAGAAGGAAAAAGAGAAAAAGAAAAATAATGAAGAAACCACGCTGCCACATCCTACTTGTTATTACAAAGCAACATGAAGAAGAGACCTTGAGGACAGTTAATTTCCAGTGATCCCATTAAGTCATCAAGGAGAACTGGCTTCAGTAACAAAGCAACAACAGAAGCAAACTCTGGTAGTGCTAATGTTACTCTGCTCTCAGTTCTACCATGGCCTTCACCTGCCTTCCTTAGAGACATTAGCCTGTTCAGGGATTTCAAACAGGGCTCAGACTCTCCCCTCTCCTCATCTGTGGCTGTAACTCCTGACCAGTCAACAAACTTCTCTATGATACCACACTACTCAATTTCATGAGGTGAGATCCTCCACATAACCAGAAGAGCGATGTCAAAAGCTCTACCGATGGACTCTACCATGCATGGTCTTCAATGGTGAAACTTATTTTCTGTCTTGTTAATTTCTCTATGAATTTGTTTATATATTTGACATTACTGAGACCAAAGCCATATATTCATATACAGTAGGCAAGGCTCTAGCACTAAGCTGCATCCTCCTGTTCTCTCCAGTAATGAAATTTATGTATCAGGCTGAAGGTGGAACCTGGGAGTTCATGTACACTAGGCAAGTGCATTCCTTTTGACTCGCACCCTATCTCTCTCAATAATATAATTTATTTAGATGGCACTTTCCTAGTCAAGAAAAGTTTAACCAATTTCAACTTGAAGAATTATATCAGGCCCTTGATGACCTCTGGACAGAAAATTCTGTTGATAAAGAATTCTAAGGAGCAAAGCCCTCAAGGTGTGAGCTGACGTTTCTAATCCTCACCGGTTCCTGTTCAACACACTTGGAAACACAGAGTTTGGAAAGGGTTGCAGCCCACTGTGGATTTCATACTGGGGAATCATTATTCCTTGCACCAGCCCTTCTGATACTCTGGTGTTGTCCAGGAAAATAGGCCTCATGGGCATAGATGGTGATTCATGCAAAACCACAGACAATAAATAAAGTTGTGGTTCCTTCAGCCCAGTGATCCTTAATCCAAATTCCATTTTGTTTTCAGTACTGCCCGAAGCCACTCTCTATACTAGGATGGGTTTATGTTCTTTAGATTCAGGTAGTCAATATTTATTTCCCTTCTCGGGGGAAAGCCAACAATGCACCTGGCCCGTTTTTGCTCTGGCATTTATTAAAGTTCCTCTCGCTGTGTATTTCTCTCTGGTTCTTAATTGGGAACTTAAGGAGTTGGGATTCCTCATGAGTCTATTCTAATATGTGTAGATGATATTTTGCTATTTAAAAAAATGAATAAAGGTTTAAGAGTGATTTTACATATTTATTAAAGACCTATGCTTGGGAGAGACATAAAACCTTCAAAGAGGAATTACAGTCATCCGCAACAACAACAAAAACCCCCATGCTTATGGCATTCTGTGCCACACAAAGACAAATCTCATGGTGTTAAAAGGAGAAGCATCCAAAATGTCCCCAGATTGACAAAATGACTTTGAACATTCCTAGGGTGGTGCTCTGTGTCACAGGAAATTGGCACTAACCTTTCTCACATCAAATCCTCTTTCCTAGGTTCTTGTACCTCTAGCCTAGGAAAATAAACATGAAGCCTTCTGGGATTTAAATACAGCTCTAACATGCCACCCGAACAGGGGTACCTAATTACCATTATCCCTTTTCCCTTGTTGTTCATCAGCCATCTGAATTCAGGGAGTATTGAACAATTACCCAAGACTCATCTGAGGCCCATTTGCTTTTCTCTTAGTTTGTTTTTAATTGGCACAATTATAAGTATTAATGATGTACAGAGTGATATTTGCACGTACACATATACAATGTAAAAAGGATCATGAGCAAGTATTTAGCATTTTCAGCACCGTTATCATTTCCTTTGTAAAATTTCAGCTTATTTTTAATTACACGTCGGTGTGTGACAGGGTTGTAGACGCACCTGACTACAGGTAGTATGGAAAACCAGAAGAAGGTATGACTCCTCCAGGAGCGGGAGGTACAGGCAATTGTGAGCTGCCCCGTGTGGGTGCTGGGAAGCAACCTAAGCTCCTTTGAAAGAGCAGTAAGTACTTGCTCTTAACTGCTCAGGCATCTCTCCAGCCTCCATTCATCACTCCTCAGTAATGGGAACATCGGAAACCAGGTCTTCTAGTTATTTTGAAATTGAGAATTGAGTACTGTTACTCAGTCCAGTGTGTAACTGTGGTAGAATCCCAGAACTTACTTCTCTGAGCTATTTTTCTGTGTGTGCTGCTCATTCCGTCCCCCATGCCCACTCCCATGTCCTCCCCAGCTTCTGGAAAGCTCTATTCTTCCCCTGAGAAGTCAGCTTTATCTCAAAGGACTTTCCTTTGGTTCAGTAATGTTTAGGCTCTCCTTTGGTTTGATAACTAAGACACAGTCACCTCCTCTAAGAGCATCAGTGGGCACACATCTAAGTTCTGCACGCCTCAGCTGGCTGGTCTCGGGGTCTCCATTCAGTTCTTGTGTACAGACTCCTTTTTCTTTTTCTTTTTCTTTTTCTTTTTCTTTTTCTTTTTCTTTTCTTTTCTTTTCTTTCTTTCTTTCTTTCTTTTTTTTTTTTTTTTTTTTTTTTTTTTTTTTTTTTTTTTTTTTTTTTTTTTTTTTTTTTTTTTTTTTTTTTTTTTTTAAGATTTATTTATTTTATGTATGTAAGTACACAGTTGCTTGTCTTCAGACGCACCAGAAGAGGGCATCAGATCCCATGACAGACAGTTGTGAGCCACATTGTGGTTTCTGGGAATTGAACTCAGGACCTCTAGAAGAGCAGCCAGTACTCTTAACTGCTGAGCCATCTAGCCATCTCACCTGCCCATGTACAGACTTTTGTTGATGGAGGAAATAAAGCATTTCTCAACTAGCTTCCCAGCATTCCATGCAACAGTTTGATTTTTCTATCAAGTATCATTGGCTCTGCAAAACACTAAAGCCAGCTGTTTCCTGTCCGTTGCCCAAAGGTTCTGCACGACTGCTTAAGTTTCTATTACAGTCACGTGTGCTCTATATTCTATGCAAGATTGGTTACCCTGTTCCTCAAACAAGCCTGACCTAATTTTATCTATAAATGCTTTCTTTTCAAAAATAGAAATTGGAAGTTATTAAGCAGGTTATGCTGTTACAAACCCGAATTTACCTTTGAAATACAAAATATTTCTAGAAGTCAAATCAAGTCAAACAACTAAATTATTTGTGCTTGAGTTGATATACCAAGTAGGGAAAAAGAAAAGAACAAAGATTTAAGCTGAGAGTTGACCATTTTGTTTGTTTGTTTTTAAGGCAGGGTTTTGTTTTTTGTTTGGGGGTTGTTGTTGTTGTTGTTGGTGGTGGTGGTGGTGGTTTTTAAATGCAGTCCAGGCTGGCCTGGAATTTGTCTGCACTCTTTCTGCCTCAGCCTCTGAACACTAGAATTACAGGCATGAGCCACCACACCCAACCTTTTTTTTTTCTTTTTAAGATTTATTTATTTATTATTATAACTACACTGTAGCTGTCTTCAGACACACCAAAAGAGGGCGTCAGGTCTCATTACAGATGGTTGTGAGCCACTATGTGGTGGCTGGGATTTGAACTCAGGACCTCTGGAAGAGCAGTCAGTGCTCTTAACCGCTGAGCCATCTCTCGAGCTCCACACCCAACCTTTGATGTGTCTTCTTTCCATGAAGTTCATGATACTGGAAACAGAACTTTTTCTTTCTTTCTTTCTTTCTTTCTTTCTTTCTTTCTTTCTTTCTTTCTTTCT
>NC_034594.1:18727469-18732993 GCF_900095145.1 Mus pahari | reverse complement strand
CACACACACACACACACACACACACACACCACACACAAACACATACACATATACACACATCACTAAAAAATAAAAATAAATATTTTTAAGTGGGGGAACCACCATAAAAGTGGAAGGTTGGGCCAGTAAGATGGCTCAGCAGGTGAAGGCCACTTGCTGCCGATCCACCAACCTGAGTTCAACCCCAGGGACACACGTGGTAAGAGCAGAGAACCAGTTCCACAAGTCATCCTCTGACCTCACACACCCATTATGGCACCTGCATGTTCTCTCTCCCCGCTCTGTCTCCTCAACCTGACTCTTCTCTTTCTCTCTCACTCCCCCTCATCTCCCCCGCCTCTCACACACACATACATGAGTGCAATTCTTAAACATTTTAAGTGGAAGAGCATTCAAAGGCAAGCCCCCTGAACCTCAGGAAACATTGGCTGACCCCTGTGTCAAAAAAGGGCCCCATTAACCAAGACAAGGGTCTCTATAAAAACCCTGAAAAACAATAACACACTCAAAGAAGTGTGTTATTAGTGTCAGAGACAAGCTCCTGATTCGAATATAATAAAAAGCAAGTGGGGGAAAAATTAGGATTCTCGATGCAGATAAATATTTGGGTCTTTTGGAGATAATTGACTGGTAATGCCCAAAAGTTGAATATGGAACTTAGCAAAAATGCTTCTCTTGACATTACATATGATATCAGAAATCAATTGGCAATAGGCTAATTTTAGGAGGGTTCGTTGACAATGCTTCTAAAACGTGTCATATCTGCCAGTGACACAATCCTGGTGGGAACCATTTAGGCCAGACGTGGATGAGCATCAAACCTCAAGGGCCCTCTGAATGCTCCAGATGGAGTTGTATGAGTGGTCCTTCACTGAACTCTGCTTACTGTCCATTTATTATCTGAGCAGACTGAGGCCCCTCTTTCCCAGAAAATTACCAGTCTAACTATGGCAAATAATAATAATAAATTTTATTTATTTAATCATATATTAATTAAAATTTAATAAAATATATAATTTAAATATAATATATAATATATGATATAATAATATATAATAATATAAAGTGGAAGCAGATAAACCTTTTGTGTGTGTGTGTGTGTGTGTGTGTGTGTGTGTCTGCCTGTGTCTGTGTGTATGTGCAGGCACATGGGTGCTTATGTCTCTGTACATAGGAAGGCCATATGGGGACATCAGTATCCATACATCACTCTCTGCCTTTGTCCCTTAAGACATGGCCTCTTGCTGAACCTGAAGCTAGGCTGAGGCCCAGCCAACAGGTCCTGGAGATCATCTTGTCTCCCCCCCCCCCCAGAGGTAGGATTTCACAGGCTTGTGAACAACTGAGCCCAGGTCTTTATGTGGCTTCTAGAGATTCGGGCCCAGGTAGTCGTGTGTGAGCAGTAAGTGCTCTTACCCACTGAGACATCTCCTGAGTCTTGCTCTTTTTAGTTTTGGAAATCCCAAACTAAAAGGGACATTCATTTGACTAGCAATATTAATAAAGAACACAAAACTCTGTCTTTTACTCAGAAATGCTTCATTTACAGTCTTCAAGGGGGAACAGGAGAAACAACAGAACTAACTGTTGGTCACCAAAGCTGTCACAAACTTCATCTACACCCTAAAGTATTATTACCACCTCTTTGAGCACCCCAAATTCCCCTCAGAGCACCCTTTTATTAATTAGTAGCAAATTGTTATGTGTTTGGAAATTTATTCCTAATCTTATATACTACCTATTGCACATTTAACTGTTTCCCCTAGAATGGTATATTCAAGTCCATATCTGACAATGTGACCTTATTAGAAACAGGACTTTTTCAGATGCAATCAAGTTAATATTAGGCCATACGGGGCTATGGTTGGCCCCAAACTCAACTACAGGTGCCCTTAGAAATTTGTACACTAAGGCTCACATAGGAAATAAGGAAGCCTTGTGACCGGCAGAAGACCCAGGAACATCAATGCCTGCCAGGAAAGACTGAAGTTAGGGAGCGGTAAGGGCAGATTCTTCTTTAGAGCCTTTAGACATCCCAAGGCTCTGTGGCATTGTGATTTCAGGCTTCATTGTAAGAGATAACCTTTTGTTGTTTTAAGGCACCCAGTCTGTGGCATTTTTGTCCTAACATCCCTAAGAAGCGATTTTCTTATAAGCAGCTGTAATTAATTACCACGAGTACCTCACATATGAAAGCAGTGCATGGTAGTTTCAGTAGAGAACACACAGATGGTTCCCACTATGGGCAAGGGGCAATGAAAACACTGAGGTGAAACCTGCTAGATTTTAATAGAAGTCACAAAGGACACTCAAGCTCTGTAAGCCCAACGAACCAGTCTAAATGCATGGGCCACAGCTGTCACTGGCACTTGCATAGTCCTTGATTTTATTTTCTTAAGAAGTCAAGTGGGACCCTTGTCCCATGGCAGACACTCCCATCACCCACATGAGTATTAGAGGGTAGAGTATAGCCTTGTAACAAGACTAAAAGACAAAGCTGTCTGTCTCTCTCAGGTAGATTATGGAACATGCTTTTATTGCCTGGGTTTCACATTCTAGACCAATGGCTTTTAGCTCTATTATAAAAACAAATTGTCATTTTATCCTGTGTGTTGCAGTTTATGTGTTGCAGTTGGCTGGTGTGTCCTAACATCCAGACCAGCCTGCGGCGACATAGAAAGATCTTATGTTAAAACAACATCAACGAAGCCCACAGAAGCATAACTTTAAAAATATCAATAAATAGAAAAATATGTATATTATGATTAATGTCTGGCGGCCTGAGCAAAACAGAGGAAATAAGAAAGAAAGGGAATGGGAGTTGTGGAGAACCAGTCCCTGGCAGTCAGAAGGCAGTCAGGCGGGGAGGCAAACCCTTCTTCTCTTAGACATAAACCATTTCTCAGAACCCCAGGCTCAGACGAGGCACTCTGAGTCAACAATAAAATGTGAGAAATCAAGGGCATTTCAGAATGTCATCTGTCTTAGTCAGGGCATCTATTGCTGCACAAAACATCATGACTGAGAAGCAAGTTGGGGAGGAAAGGGTTTATTCAGCTTACACTTCCACATTGCTGTTCATCACCAAAGGAAGTCAGGACTGGAACTCAAGCAGGTCAGGAAGCAGGGGCTGATGCAGAAGCCATGGAGGGATGTTCCTTACTGGCTTGCTTCCCCTGGCTTGCTCAGTTTGCTTTCTTATAGAACACAAGACTACCAGCCAGGGATGGCACCACTTACAATGGACTGGGCCTGCCCCTCCTTGATCACTAGTTGAGAAAATGCCTTACAGCTGGATCTCATGGAGGCATTTCCTTTCTCTGTGATAACTCCAGCTTGTGTCAAGTTGACACACAAAACCAGGCAGTTCAGTTCCTTAGGCTCTTCCTGAAATGAACCAAAGACTAACTATGTAACAGGCTCTCTCTCTTTCTCTCTCTCTCTCTCTCTCTCTCTCTCTCTCTCTCTCTCTCTCTCTTTCTCTCTCTCTCCCTCTCTCTGCCCGAAACAACACAAGATTCTCTCTGGCATGTTTTAAAAATTTTAAACCCAGTTGGTTCATCTATAGACCTGTCCATGGTGATCTCTGAACAGGGGGCATCAACAAAGCCACTGAAGGGAGAATGATAGCAAGGAGTGCATGAGGACAAATCATTTGGAGATAAGTGTTTGGAATGGAGCAGAGAAAGGGGCTGGATGATGCTTTAGGAAACATTTGTATTCATCTACGAGTGAGGAGAAAAGTGTTTGTGTTAAGGACAGATTTAACTCTCGGGGCTATGATATTCCAAGGAGGGGCAATGGTGTAGCCTCTGTGTGTAAGTCTGAGGAGAGCTCACATCGATGACAATGGGATAGAAGGCAGCTGTAGACAAGGTGGCCAAGCCTGGTGGTTTGAATGGGATGTTCCTCAGAGTCTTGGGCATTTGAATACTTGGTCCCTACTCAGCAGTTCTGTTTGGATCGCTTGTGAGGGGGGGATGCAGCCCTGCTGGAGGAAGTGTGTCACTAGGGGTGGGCTCTGAGAGTTTAAAGACTCCTGGCACTGTTAATTGACCATATCTGCTTCCTGCTCGCTATTGCAGATGTGAGCATCCAGCTAACAGCTGCAGCCGCCCAAGACTTGAACGAGAAGCCCAAACAGGCCAGAGTAAAGGACAAGGTTATTTGTGGCCAAGTCACGGGCAGGCACAAAGCTGAATCACAAGCACAGGGCTAAGGGTAGCAAACCCAGGGCATGATGGGAAGGGCACCAGGCAGGTACCACAGGATCATGGATGCCAAGAGAAGGATTTTGCTAAGGAAACACTATTGCTCCTGACGTCACAGTGATTCATGCTAGAGTTTTCTTTCATTAGCTCTTCTTTCTGTTTTAGTTGTCCTTCCTTGGTGTTCAGAAGCTTCCTGAGCTGTAGCATCTCCACCCTAGTCTTCCAGAAGAAGGCACCTTCCTCCTCCTTCCTGGATCTTGGATGCTCTGATATCAGATCTTTGTCGCTTCTGGCTCAGTCTTTGAAAATAATTCCCCATGTAGGAATTTGGAAATAATCCCGGCTTTCCTGTCTCCTTGCCCAACTCATTGTATGCAAAATGTCCCCTTCTGAAACTAGAGCAGGGGCATCTATAAGCACGGGAAGTTTGGGATAATTCAACTAGCTCATATTTAAAAGTGAAAACAAATGATGCTTCTAGAAGGTTCTACCAAATATTCCCCCACTTTCTTTATCTCCATTTTCCTACAGTCTGTCTGCCTTGTTTTACCATCTATCTGTTGGTTCCTTTGATGTTGTTTAGTTTTTGTTTTTGTTTTCCCTCTTCGGGGTACATGTGCTTCTTTTATTTTGGAGTGTTTCTTTATATTGGATTGGCCTCCTTTACCTGTTACCTTCAGATATCATAATTTCTTCTGCAGGTTTTACCTTTATTGCTGCTTATGTGTTAAAATGTCTTGAGACAAGAACATTGGAGCCTGGCGCTTTGCTTAGCTGGAATTCCTTCTGCCTGTTAGTAATCATTCCTACCACTACCCTCCTTTAAGTTTGCCTCCTGAATGTCAGCTATGCTTCCTGACACCGACTCTTCATTTCACAAAGCCCTCTTCCTTTGTGAGTAATGAAAATGTTTTTTCAAAACCTTCTTTTCTTTATGCCTTTTGTGCTCTGAGCCCTTTATTTCTCCTGTGTGATGTGTTTGATGTCTTGTGTATATGGTTAAAAAGCTCTTGATTATGGATGCTGTCTGCGATATTGAGCCCCTTGATTTTTTTAATCTTCCCCTGATTAAATTCATATAATGATTAATTCTGCTTGTCTTTTATAATTCTCTTATCCTTATTCTTACTAGGTTCCCCAGGTTTTTTTTTTTTTTTAAAGGCCAGAAACAAAACACCTCCTTATTGTTCTATCTTTAATTAAATATATTACATAGAAATAGTTTTTTTCTGTGACCATTTTTGGCTTTCTAAAATTGCATTAAATCTATTATTTGGAAAAATTTCAGTACTATATGATATAACCATCATTTT
>NC_034594.1:18708142-18727399 GCF_900095145.1 Mus pahari | reverse complement strand
GGCAGAGGCAGGCAGATTTCTGAGTTCGAGGCCAGCCTGGTCTACAAAGTGAGTTCCAGGACAGCCAGGGCTACACAGAGAAACCCTGTCTCGAAAAATCAAGAAAAAAAAAAAACTGTTAAGGTCTCACAGAATTTTGCAGCTGGGGAAGACACTGTCTGTGACGATGTTTTCATTTTACAGACCAGGACATGAAGTCCAGAGAAGTCAATCAGCGTGTTTGTTCATAAAGCAAGCAGCTCATTAGTGGCAGAGGCAGAGCTGGAAGCTTGGCTCCCAGCTTCCTGTCTGTTGCTCTTTCTGCGACAGAACTGCACTTCCACTTCAAGTGTTATTTGGATTTGCCGGCCCTCCTATGCCATTTTCATATAATGCGCATCGCATCCCTCCCCTCTCTCCTTTAGTATTTGAACTTGAAATACCCACAAAAGAAAAATCTTCCAATTAAAAACAAAAATAGATTCCATCCCTCAAAGTTGCTACAGGTCCCTGGAGTTATGACGGATGGAATGGGCAGTAAGTCCCTGGGTTTTATTTCCAGTTCTGCCTTCATTTGGTGTAGAACTGCAGGAATACTTGCCCCTTGGGCTTTTCTTCTGGTGTTAGATTAACGTTATAGAAAGACTCTATGGAAGACCCCATGTATCTAAAAGCAGGGATTCAGCGTCATTAGGACATCTAATGTTGGGGAATGCACTTATGTTTAATCCACAAATGTAATCCTTATGCCTCTCATGTTACTCATGTTAAGTTAATGGGGGAGTTCTAAACCTTATCAATAACCCCAGTCCTTAGAGAATTTTAGTTTTTTCTTTCCTTTCCTCCTCTTCCTCCTCCTCCTCCTCTTCCTCCTCTACCAACCTCCTTTCCTTTGTAGTTTTGATGAAGAAAGGAAAAGAAAATGCTGACCAACTGGGCCCCTGGCCTTCTGTGGCTTTTCTCTGTGAGGTAGGACAGCCAGACTCTGAGATCAAATGAGCAGTCTAGGACCATGAGGGTATGCCTGCTCCCAGGGAAAGCTGAGATGAGGAGCTGACCATCTTAAATGTGGGCCAATGTCAGAATAAGGGACGGCTCCAACTCTCCACAGGAAGTTTGAGCAACCTTTCTGATCAATGAAACACACATCTTTGATCTTAGTCTGTCTTGACTCAAGTCAGCTCAGGCAGGAAGAGTTGGGGAATCCACTCCCAGGACATAGGCCTGGTTTTCAGAGCTCAGACACCAGTAAGAGAAACACAAATCTGACCTAAGATAAGGGGTCAGGGCCTAGGAAACTCCTGGGAGGAAGTCAAGAGAAATTTGCTCCAGGTCGGTTGCTTTGCTACAAGAAATAGCAAGAATATGTTTCTTAGGTTCACCATGCCCCCAACCCTACAAGCAGAAGTCCCAAGGTCACATGACGCAGAGAAATGCCCTTATCTGTTTTTGATTTCAAATTCCTTGAAAAAAAGAATCCTAAGTGAGTCAGGTACCTGGCTTTTCTATTGGTTCTAGAGACTGAACTCAGGTCTCAGGCTTAGATGGAAAATACGTACTAATGGAGCTATCTCCCCAGCTTGACACCTTGTAGTTTAAAATGATTAAACGGAGACTTAAGGTAAACAAAGGTAGAATGCTGATCAATGCACATAGATTTGTGTGTGTGTGTGTGTGTGTGTGTGTGTGTGTGTGTGTCTACTCTCATCAAAGGACACTTTTACAAGAGCACCACCTCAAAATCATACATGCCCACTATGGTGCTTTGAATAAGATTGGCCCCGTAGACTCATGTGTTTGAATGCTTAGCCCAGAGAGAATGGCACTGTTAGGAGGTGTGACCTTATTGGAGGAAGTGTGTCACTGGGGGTGGGCTTTGAGGTCTAGTGTGGCACACAGTCTCCTTCTGCTGCCTGAGGATCAAGACGTAGAACTCTCAGCTCCTTCTCCAGCACCATGCCTGCCTGCATGCTGCCATGTTTTCCTGTCGTGATGATAATGGACTGAACCTCAGAAACTGTAAGCCAGTCCTAATTAAATGTTCTTCTTTATAAGAGTTGCCATGATCACGGTGTCTCTTAACAACAACAACAAACAACCACCACCACCTAAGACACCCACAGATCCTCAAACATTTATATGTAGTTGTATAGTATAAGAAACTGTCCTCGAAATGTGTGTGTGTGTGTGTGTGTGTGTGTGTGTGTGTGTGTGTGTAAGCCAGAAGTCACTGTTGGATGCTTTCCTCAATCTCTCTTCACCCAATGTTTACGGTAGGGACTAATTTAACCTAAAGCTCACTGCTTCAGCTAGACTGGCTGGCCAGCAAGGGACCCTTGACTTGTCTTCTGTGCCTGGCTCTTCTATTGGTTCTGGAGACTGAACTCAAGTCTCTGGCTTATGCAGGAAATACTTACTGATGGAACTATCTCCCTAGCCCGAGACCTTGTAGATGAAAATGATTATAACATACTTTGGTTTTCCCAAGGTGATATCCAAAGGTAGTATTCCCAGGCAAGTAATAAATAGAACGCATTGTTTCATGCAAAGGAGGGAGAATTAATGAGAAAAAAAAAGGAAAGCAGGAAGACAAATCTATCACTTTTGTTTCATTTCAGCCAGAAGGCAAAAACCTTGGCATACCCAATGTAAGCCTTAAGGAGGACTGAAACCACTTTGTCAGTCAAAAAGTGAATGTAGAAATAGATGAATGGAAGGATGTATGTACTTAAGTATGTATGTACATACAAGTACATGTATGCATGTACATATTATGTATGAATGTATGTATGTACGTATATGTGGTTTGGTTTGTTTGTTTGTTTGGTTGTGACCAAATCCCTGGTGTCTTAGACAGGGTTCCTATTCCTGCACAAACATCATGACCAAGAGACCAAGAAGCAGGTAGGATAGGAAAGGGTTTTTTTTTTTTTTTTTTTTTTTTTTTTTTTTTTTTTTAATTGTATGTAAGTACACTGTAGCTGTCTTCAGACACTCCAGAAGAAGGCGTCAGATCTTGTTATGGATGGTTGTGAGCCACCATGTGGTTGCTGGGATTTGAACTCAGGACCTTCAGAAGAGCAGTCGGGTGCTCTTACCAGCTGAGCCATCTCACCAGCCCCCAGGAAAGGGTTTATTCAGCTTACACTTCCACATTGCTGTTCATCACTAAAGGAAGTCAGGAACTGGAACTCAAATAGGTCAGGAAGTAGGAGCTGATGCAGAGGCCATGGAGGAATGTTATTTACTGGCTTGCTTCCCCTGGCTTGCAGTATTAAAAACAGAATAACACTAAGTCCTCAGTTTCAGATTCTCCAGCTTTTCTGATATAGCAGAGGTTTCATTATTTTCTTTAAAACTTTAAATAAAATTAATAATATCTCACATATACAATCTGGATCTCAGATCTAGGTTTACTGAAATGATGGGTAAACCTAGAAAAGTATCTAAGTACGCTGCCCAGTGACGCCGTGCCCCTTCACTGATGGGTTCTAGAGGGCTTTCTGCTCTGATGCCTGTTTTCTTGTGCGACCGTGACCCCGAGCTGCTAGTCTTGGTGGTTGCTGTTTCTTTCTGCTTTGCATCTTGTCCCTGGGACAACCTTGGCAAGCAGCTCATTGTGAAGTGTTACTGGTGCTGCCTGACTGAATTCTTAACGGCCCTTCTGCTTCTGTCTACCATGCCCTCCAGTCATCATCTCCTCCTCTTTTGAGCTCTTCCTTCTTCAGGTCTGCTGTGTGGTTCCTCTTCCGACCCGAGTCCTCTTCCTGTGGGCTTACGGCAGCCTCCAGTGATCTGCATTTATCCTGCCGTGCTCTGTGTTAGAGCTGGTCTTGTCTGTCATGGTTTCTCTGTGTTTTTCCTTAAGCTTTGGGACCAAGAAAGGCTCCTTCTGCCCCTTGGAACACCACTCAGCAGGATGTAAGGTCTCCTCAGCCTCCTCGTCCTTCCATTTCTTGTCCAGCACTTTATTTCATCACGGCATTGTGCACAGTTTGTTTGGACCACAGACAGCAAATAATACTGTAGGAGTCTACAGTCCAACTCCCAAAAATGGTCAGCAGCAGCTGTGAATGGAAGTCCAAGGATCTAACAGTTGTTCAGTCCCACAAGGCAAGCAGGCGAAGAAGAGAGAAAATCTTCCTTCTTCCAATGTCCTTATATGGTCTCCAGCAGAAGGTGTGTCCCAGACTAAAGGTGTGTGTCACCATGCCTTTAATCCCAGATGACCATGGACTCGGAGATCGCCCTGTCTTAATCTTCTGGAATTCATAGCCACTATGTCTCAAGATCTCCATGCCAAGATCCAGATTAGAATCACTGGGGAACCTTCCAATTCTGGATTGTTGTTCATTCCAGATATAGTCAAGTTGACAACCAGGGAAAGCCATTACACCTGGCAAGAAGCAAATTAAAAAAAAAAAAAGTTTACTTTGCCCCATCACAGTGGAAAGAGCAAGGCCGCAGGAGCTTGAAGCAGCCAGTCATGTTGGACTCACAGGAAGAGAGACGAATGATAGGACTCATCTAGCTTTATCTTCCTTCTTTTAAAATTCAGCCTAAGCCCCACCCCAAGCCAACAGTCAGGGTAGGTTTTCCCTGTTCCGTTAGACTTCTCTGGAAATATTCTCAGGCCCAGAGACGGTTCTCCCAGGCGATTCCAAATGCAGTCAAGTAAATCATCAGTATTAATAATCACAATTTATAAGGAAGAAGCAAACAAGGAAGACTACCTGTTGAACTCTGTGTTGAGTACACGTTTATTTTCCATCCTTTCCTAACACCAAAAATTACTAAGTAGATTTTTTTTTTGCTTTGATTTTTTTGTGTGTGCTTTGTTTTTTTCAAGATAGGGTTTCTCTATGTACTAGGGTTGCCCTGGAACTCACTCTGAATTGGAAGCCAGCCTGGTGTACAGAGTGAGTTAGTTTTGGGTTGTGCAACTACTCTTGGGGATGGGGCCTACCCTGAAGAGGGCTTAATATAATCACCTGAGTTTATTTCTCTGTTTCTTGTTTTCTGTTGTTTCAATCCAGAATCTGTCCCACTTCTCTCCAGGACCTATCCAATTAGTTACCACATATTGTCAAGTGCTTTGGCCATTTCCAGTCCTTACTTTGAGTTAACAGTGGCGTGTGACTCTGTTGGATTTTTGTCCTTGAAACATTACCTCCTTTTGTAGAACTGCATTTTTTTTCCTGTTCTTCTACCTCTCTAACCATGCACCCTTCTAAGTTTGCTTATCTGGTCCCCATCATCCTTACAGCATCTGTACAGGGTGCTTCAAATTTCAGTCATCACATGTCTTTTTTCTCTGTTATTCTTCAATTAACTTTACATCTACATGACTGAAGTGGAAACTTAAGGGTTCTTTGGAAGGTTGTGTTGGATGTTGTTTTGCTGGGGCAAACATGTGAAGGAGTGTTTTCCTGAAGTGAACACAGGTGAAAGACTAAGGCAAACCCATGAAGGAACATCTCACTGAAGCAGACACAGGAGAAAGATGTTCTGCTAAAGTAAACATGTGAGAGGACATGTGATGAAGGATTCTTTGCTAACAATGCACATGTATTGGTCCGTCTTACATTGCATCATTGAGCTCCATTTGTTGGGACTCCATAGAGAGAAACACACGGAAAAGTTTCTGGTGGTGTGCTGTGGCTTCTTGGGCTCAGGTTGATTGTCAGAGCGGTGCTAGCTGAGACAGGCGAACATGCTCTGGAAAGACCTGTGGAGGATGCATGATGTTTGGAGGGAGCATTAAAAGGACTTGATGGATGGTGATGGGGCCTGAGCTAGGCTTGCTTATACAGCTAACTGTGCAGTGCTTGTTGGTCTCTCGTCTTCGCTGATCTTCACTTAGCTGAGAGAGGCACAGCCAAGAACTTTTGCTGGCATTCCTGTGGCTCTGATCCCTCCTGATGACCTGTGCTCAGTCTGACACCTGGCTGTCTCTGCTAGGTAGTGCCACCACTGCTGATTCGTGTTTACTATCACGATTCTACCAAACTAGACTATTGGTATATATCTATGAAATGTCTAGAAATGGATCAAGCCGCCACTGCTGACCTATATGCCTGACAATGTAGATGGATTTGCTCCAAAGAACCATTACTTAAAAGGGCCACTTCCCCTGAATCCTTTCTTTTCCACTACCCCTGGGGTTGGTGGGCTAGAAGGGAGGTTAAAGTGTTTAAGAACCTTCACTAAAAGTAAGGTTTGAGCAAATTAAAGTTACATATGACTTTTAAAACAATCTGCCAAGCCAGGCAGTGGTGGCACATGCCTTTAATCCCAGCACTCAGGAGGCAGAGGCAGGCAGATTTCTGAGTTCGAGGCCAGCCTGGTCTACAGAGTGAATTCCAGGACAGCCAGGGCTACATAGAGAAACACTGTCTCAAAAAAAAAAAAAAAAGAAAGAAAGAAAAGAAAGAAAACCACCATCCTTTGCAACTTAATAGAATAGTTGATTGAGACCATAAAAAAAAAAAGAAAGAAAGAAAAGAAAGAAAACCACCATCCTTTGCAACTTAATAGAATAGTTGATTGAGACCATGATTATTAATAGAGGCTGAATTATTTGATGACAAGTTGATGGTGAGGACATAAGGTTGGTAAAAGCATTGTCAACTAACAGCCTATATAGAGGAAAATATATTTTATATTTTAGTAAGGAAAATATCTGGCTGTCACTACTCAACCAGGTAAGTCCACTTGTAGTGAGGAACACATCCATTTCACTATGATAGAATATTAAGTGTAGAGCACTGTGCCTGACATGTTCCTGCCAATGTAGCATTGGAAAAATAGTGAGATTGTCCCATAGTCCCAAGTTTGAGAAGTGGTACATTGACTAGTAGCTCCAGATGTTCCATTAGTAAATAAAAGTTTTATTTTGGCTTTTAAGTAGATTACCTTTTTGCCCAATGAGTTACCGAGCTGTTATGCTATACTTATTGCATTTATTTATTTGTAATAATGGTGTTAGATATTTATTTTGGCTTATGGATGATATAAAAAATGTATTGAGCCATTATTGCTAAGAACAGAGAGTTTGAGAACTCCAGTTAGTAGGGTAATAATCACTGTATAAGAATTAAGTACATTGGATGATATTCAGTCTTCTCATTTGATGTCATCAATATGATTCTCTGAGTCACTGTCTCCAGTCCTGGACTTTAACAATTCAGCTTCTCTGGAAATCCTGTCTCTACTTTCTGAGTGCTAGGATTACAGGCAAGCACCCATCTCTCCCTTGCATTTATAGGGGTGTTAGAGATTTGAACCCAGTTCCTCATGGTTGTGTAGCCAGTTCTTGACCCCCTAAGCCTGCTCCCTGGCTCCGATTCTGGATGATTTCATTATGTAAGGAGATGAACCTTCTCTGCTCTGACTCTTCATATATTTGAACTTCTCCTTTACAATGACTTCATCCTCCATCCTGTGTCTATAGCGAGACTTTCTCAGACCCACCTGCACTATAAATAATGACATGGAGTCTTCTAGGCAGTTTGAAGCTTAGGCCTTTTGCTTGGGCCACCTTTCAACTAGTTTATCTAACTTAACCGGACTATCATGCCAATGACCTGCCGTGTGACTAGCTGCAGCTCTGCTTTCTTCCCCTTTATCATTTTCTCTGCCTGGAAGTTCCACCCCCTACTTCCTGCCCAGCTATTGGCTGTCAGGTCTTTATTACAACCAATCAGCATTAAGATTAACCTCTGATAACAATTCTAGATTGCCTCTAGGCGTAGGTGGTTGTCCGACCTTCAAGTATCTGAACAGGTGTGGAATTTATATACTTAGGAATATAAGGCCGGTGATGGGCCACGGAAATGACAGTAGCAATATCCTGCCAGCATTTAGCCCTCTGCCAGCACACAATTAACTGAAAATACAAAGACACACCTTTACACCAAGTGAAGAAAAGTTACCCCAACAATCATCATACGCTAGTGCCTAACTCAATATCCTTTGGAAGGTTTCTTACCATCCACCAGAATTATCATTTGACTAATCCCACCGCCCCAGGCAAGTCCCTTTTCTTCCTCGGCTTAGGTTCCTTGTTGAGTCAATATAACTCTGCTGCCTCTGCCACCACCATCCTTGTCTCTTTCTCCTTTCCTTGTAGTGCTTGGTAAAACCCATGTCCTGGCTCACCTGGACAAGACCTCAGTGCCTCTCACGGCTGCAGAGTGACAGATCACCACACTTCACAGAACTCTTCATTCTCCCATCTTCCATTTGTCTCCCTAGCTCCCTTTGTATGGAAACAATGGTCCCTACAGCCTATGCCACGCTCGCTCGACTTCATGTTTCAGTTTCTAGAATGTTCCCTGGTCTCCGTTCCTCGCCCATGTGGCTCCGGTGTTTCCCTAACAGAACCAACCTCTCAATCCATACTGTAACTTTCCTCACAGGTTCCCGCTGTGCCCGCAAGATTGCCCTCAGATGGTAGCCCTGAGCCTAGCCTGTAGCTGTTGCCTCTTTCAGCACACGAAAAGCTTTTTGAAGACAGGAAATCAGTATGTTTGGCCACGGGCATGCAGGGTGTACCATATGACTGATTACTCGTCGGGTCACAGTGAATGTTGTGAACTGTGTTGGTTAAATACGAACCTGAATGTATGTTTGAGAGTGTTAAGTCCTGGCAAACCAACTCTGCTTCCAACACCCTCTGTTCATATGGACTCGAGCCACGCCCTCTTATTATTTCATCTGTCAGCACAATGGATGGAATGCTTTGTAATAATCAGCACTAACTGGCCATGTGAGTCACTGTGAGCAGACCACTGTCAGGGGTTCCAGAACAAACTTAAAAAGCTTCATGCAAGCCGGGCCTGGTGGCGCAGGCCTTTAATCCCAGCACTCGGGAGGCAGAGGCAGGCGGATTTCTGAGTTCGAGGCCAGCCTGGTCTACCAAGTGAGTACCAGGACAGCCAGAGCTATACAGAGAAACCCTGTCTTGAAAAACCAAAAAAAAAAAAAAGCTTCATGCATATATATATATATATATATATATATATATATATATATATATATGGAATTTACTGCCAGAGGCCAAGTGAATGTGTAGCAGAAGTCATGTCCTTTTATCCATAACCCTAAAAGGGTCATTGACCTGCATTCTTATGGGCCTCTTAAGGTGTTAGAAATGATTAAATTAAAAAAAAAAAACAAACAATTTTAATGAAGCTTATTTCTGCTCGCCTCTCGGCTCTGTTTCTTTTACAGAGAAAGACCTCTTCTTTCCACTTTCTTTCAACTTGACACAAGCTAGGGTCATCTGGGAAGAGGGAACATCAACTGAGAAAAACCGCCTCTATCAGATCGGCCTGTGGACAAGTCTGTGGGACAGTGTCTTGATGGATGATTGATGTGGGATGGTCCAGCCCACTGTGGGCGGTGCCAACCCTGGGCAGGTGGCCTTCCTTGTATCAGGAATAAAGGAGCAAGCCATAAGAGGCAAGCCAGTGAAGTGAGCAGGGTACCTGAGTGGTCTCTGCTTCGGTTCCTGCATCCAGCTTCCGTCCTGACTTCCCTTCCGGGTGGGTTGTAAACTATAAGGTGAAACAGGCCCTTTCCTCCTTAAGTTGTTTTTGGTAATAATGTTTATCGCAGCAAAAGAAAGCAAACTGGGACGGGATAATTTGTTTGTTTGAGAAAAATACAGAAAAAGTAATCTTTGATTATGAAAGAAGAGGAAGAGTTCACAAGTTATTTTTCAGTCTCAAAAATAAAGTTTTGGTGTTTTTCTTATTGGAAATAACTGCTGTGTAGAGACAGTTTTTAAAAACTCCTCACAAGCCTCATTTATTCTCCCCTGTGGTATTTCCGAACACAAGCTGGTGGTGTTGCAGCTCGTTCTGAAACTCCTGAAAATATACTGTATCTATCTCTTCAATTGTGGGTCCAGAGAAACATGAAACTTTCTAGGGGTGGGGAGGGAATGCTGAAGTTGAATTCATAAAGGAGAGCTAGCAAGTGGAGCAGAGGGGGAGAGGTTAAAATTGAGACAGACATAAATATTTCACATGAATATATACATACAAATGTATATATGTATATACACAGAGAGATATTTTGATTATCTCCTGTCTTTCTGGGAAAGGAACCTCAGGTTTGCAAAATCAGTTTAAAAAAGGGTACTACTGTTTTCTAAGTGCCTGCAAACTCCTTTCAAATGTCTTAAGCTGAGGAAGGAACTGAAGTGTTGAGTCTAGGGCGAGGAGTTGGTTGGCTTAATGTTTGTGTATTCCAACAATAAAGACTGCCACAATAACCATGCGGTCTCCCATTGAACAGACACCACAGAGGCGGGGAAAATGGGCCTTATGAGACGACTGATTTTGGCTAGGTGTATTTAGCATTCACGAATAAATGTGTGTAGCTGCTGTTTTGTTTTGTTTTGTTTTTTAAACCATCACAAGGGAAAGCAATTTTCTTGTGGGAAAGGCAGCAGCCGCAGGCAGAGCACAGGACGGGCAGTGGCAAGATTGTGTGGGATGTCGTGTCTGGGCACAGCCGAGCTGGCTGCCAGCAAGTGACCGGGCATTCCCGCAGAGCCGTGTGGGCCGCGGTTCTCCGTTCGCCGACGGAGCATCCTGTGAGCGTCCTGGCCGCCGTTAGGTGGCGCCGCACATCAGTCGCAGCGCGGTGCGGCGACGCGTTTCGCGCCTCGGCCGACCCTGCGCGGTCGTCCACCCGGTTAGTCCCGGCACCCGCGCCCTCCGCGGAAGCTGGGGAGCCCGGGCGTGGCGTGGGGGGCGTGGCGTGGCGGGGCGCGGCTGCGCGATGCTGCAGCACCATTAGCCAGCCGGCCCCGGCGGGAGGCAGCGTGGTGATGCGGCGGCTCCCGCGCCGCCTCCGCCCAGCCAGCCGCACGGTCACGTGCCGCCGAGGCGCTGCTCGCCCCCCGCCCCCCTCCCCGCGGGCGCCGGCGCGAGAGGAGGGCGGGGCCGGGGTCGCCTCGGGCCGGGCGCGAGCAGCGCGCGTGCGCCGCGCCCGGTGAGTGCGAGCGGGGCCGGGCCAGCGGGCCGCGGCGGGGCCGGGAGGGGGAGCCGGGCGCGCGCCGGAGGAGCGGCGGGGGAGGGGCGGAGCTGGCGCGGAGGCGCGAGGCGGGCGCCGCGACTGAGGGAGCGTGGGCCGCGGTGCGGTGCGGTGCGGCGCGGCGCGGCGCGGCTGGGAGGCCGCCTGACCGGTTGCCTTCCCCGGCGTTCCCCTCAGCCGCGGGGAGGACGCTGAACGACGGCGGCGCCCGCGAGGCCCCAGGAAGCGGCTGGGCCCGGGCATGGTGGCCTGGGGCGGCGTGGAAGGTGAGCGACCCCCGGGCCGGCGGGTGGGGGAGGGGCGCCGAGCCTCCGCCGTCGCCGCCGCTGCCGCACGCGCGGCCCGAGGCGCCGGGGCCGAGGCCGGGAGCCCGCGGTGCTGCCGCGAGGCCTCCTGCCTGCCGCGCCGCGCCGCGCCGCCCCTGCGCCTCCGACCGCCCGGTTATGTAACGCGTGACCTCCCGGTTCCCCCTCCACACCCCGCGCTCCGTCGCGCGCCGACCGGGGCGCCCGCGGCCCAGCCTCCCGAGTCCCGCCGCCGGCGTCGCAAGTCACCGGTTCCTCCTGCGCCGGCGCCTGGCCGGCCATTCATTCCCTCGCGCGTTCGAGTGTCCGCTCCGCCAGCGTTTGCAGAACGTGTGAGGGGGCACCCGGGGCCCGCGCTGCGGGTCTTCGCTCGTCCCCGGTGCACCGGCTTCTCCCCTCTGCCTTGCTCTCAGGCATCCCGGAGTCAGTGTTTTTCCTCCTTTTCCCCAGTCACTTACTGTCCCCTTCCTGTGCAGGACACCTGTCCCCAAGTGTTTGTACAGGTGCTCAGTTCACACTTGGGTGTGCTGTTAAAATAACAGTCGGGGTGGACCGAGGGGGCACTTGTCCTTCTGGAGACTCTTCCTGTCCCGGGTTTGCAAAGCCCGGACCTTCCTGTAGTATTGTTCCTTAATTGTTTAAAACAACACTACAGGTGATACATGCCTAGGATTTCATCGTGTGTTTCTTGGTGTTTCTTGGGCATAAAGTAGAAATGGTATGTAGATTAAAAACAGGAGACCTCATAAAAAGGATTTGTAACTATTAAGGGCTATGTAACAGCTCTTAAATGATCTGCTTGGTCTCTGGTCTCTGGCTTCTCTAGTCCCTGTTCTTTCTTTAGGTAGAATAATAATACCACAATCTTCCTATGGAGTGCACATTAGCTCAGCTTAGCGTTACCTCCATAAGTCTGTTTTCCCACATCGACCGGGCTTTGCCCAGGCAAATGCTGCTAGAACACCCTTCCCGCCCTTCCAGTGCTGCCTGAGCTGGACACTTGGAAGCTTTACCTGGAGCTCTCCATCCAGGAATTCAGTCTTCAGAGTGCACTCCTTCATTGCTTAGCCTAGTTACTTGCCATTTTTCTTGAATTTCTGTTTTCTTGTTTATGTCTTGTAGGTCCTTTGAGGTCAGTGTGTACCAAATCGTGTATCTTGTCATGAAACTTTACTCCTTTTTATGGTAAATAATGCATATTTGTTCATTTTTTTTTAAGGGTGGGAATCACTTTTAACATTAAATCTCTATGTCATCACAGGTAGAAAAATACAAATTTTCAAAATTAATGTGCTTAAATATGTAACTCCTTCTTTAACACTGAAAACTAAGATTCTAAATAGGAAGGAAAGAAAACCTGTTCTCAACAACCAGTCCCTGTAAATACATTCCAGTGACTACATATACCTATATTTAACAAACATACAGTATCTAATGGCTTTTGAAGTGGAAAGATCAAAGCATTTACATATGGGCTTGGGTTTTGTCTCTGCTAGTTGGACAGGCTTTTCAATTCGTAGTTGGAAGACTTCATTTTCCAGTTTGGGCAGCCAGCTAATAAATTAGTTCTTAAATGAAAGGCATTTAATAAGACTATGAAACTACAGGTACTAGGTGTTTTCTGTGGCATACTCTCATAGCTGTGTACTAAACGGCCTGGTATGCTGGAGAGAAGACCGTGAGAAGAAAACTAATCACAGGAACCCTTAGGTACCTGCTGTCTACAGTGAACAGATACCAAAGGCTGGTATGGTTCTTTGTGTTTTATTAGAATGTAAGGGATTGTAAATCATAGTATGAACCAGGCTCGGTTCATCTCAGAAGTAGGTAGGCGGAGGCAGGGGTAAGGGATATCTCTGGCAGTTTGAAGCCAACCTGATGTACATAGTGAGATGCAGACCAGTTAGGGCCTGCATAGTTAGACTCCATCAGAAATAAAAACCAAAGTAAATCATAGGGCAAGTTAAACAGAATGTTGAAAAACAACCAACCAAAAAATAATTTTTATTTCTTGTAACAACAGTGCCAACTGAAACATTAATGTTGTGTATTAATAGACATTTAAAAATTCTAATTTTCTTTGAACAGAACCTGAGAGTATAAGAAGTGTGATAATCCAGAGACAAGTTGCAGGTTCTTTTAGTATCTCATCTCCTTGCAAACCATGCATAGATGCAAGTCTTAAGTTCTACTGTTATCTTCCTTAGATTGTTGGACTAGTATCCTCACTGATGTCCTTATTTTGTTTACTGTTCCTCACATAGCAATCAGTGTGATCTTTTGAAAAAGAACTTAGGTTGAACTTTTTGTAGTTAAAATCTTCCAAAAGTTCTTGGTTACATAGGGAGTTTGAATCTAAGCTCCTCCCTGCCATCAGGGCAGCTGTCAACTTAACCTTAGCCTTACCCCATGACTCTCACTAGGATTTCAGGATCCAGGCAGACACAGGACACCTCTTGTGGCTGGTGGTAGTTGTTCTTGTCTTCTGGTTGTTCTATTACTTGAGGGAACTTTTCCTAGTTTCTAAAATAGAAGCAAGCCCCCCCCCCTTTTTTTTCATTTGACTCTTTTGTTTGCTTTTACATTAAATTAAATAATTTTTCTCCTTTGTATTTATAATCAGATATACTTTTCACTTGCTAATTATTCCCTTTAGATTTGTTGGCTCTCTCTTCCTAACTACAGGTGGAGATCTTATTAGATTTACTCGTAATTTTATCCCTAGTACTTAGAACTGTGCCTGGCACCTAATAGACTCTTTGTAAAAATTGTTAACAATAATTGCTGTAGTTAATTTGAACATTTGACATCTTCAGTCCATATCCTGCCTGCTCCCATTTACTGATTGCATGACCCTGGACCAGTTAATGACTTCATGCTATGTTATTCAGCTCTATATGACGACTAGAGTATTACCTACTTCATAGCATTACAGTGAGTAATACATGTTAAAGAACACAGGTCTGAGTTTCCTATGCTATGTGTAGAGGCCAGAGGTCTATGTCTGATGTCTTCCAGTTGCTTGCTACCTTAGCTTTTGAGTCACCATCTGTCACTGAAGCTGGAGCTTGCCATTTGGGCTGGACTGGCTGACCCTAGGATCTGTATCTGCTGGAGTTAGAAATGTACAGCAATGCACCAGATTTTTTAGGTCCTCATGTTTGCAGAGCAGGTACTTACTGAGTCTTCTCAATTCTGAATAAATAAAACAAAACAAAAATAACAAAAAACATTAAACATAATTGTTTCATGTACCAACATCATTTTTGTTTTGTTTTTTTAGAGACAGGGTTTCTCTTTGTAGTCCTTGGCTGTCCTAGACCAGCCTGTAGATCATAGCTGGCCTCAAACTTAAGAGATCCACTGGCTTCTGTCTCCAGAGTTTTGGGATTAAAGTTGTGTGTCACTATTGCCCGGCTTCTGACATTTTTTACTGTTGATGTGAGATAAAATTGAATTCATTTTTATATTTGATTTTTTTTTGAATGAAATTTTGTTGCTTCCCAAAACTTGACTTTTTAAATACTTTCTCCATCCAGAATAAAATAAAAAATAAACTGCTGAGAATAGCCTCACTTTAGTTTTATTGTGTATATAAGATATATCTTTCAACCTAAAGAAGATGCTAAGTAATTTTCCCTACAGCCACCCACCCGAGTGACTTTCCTATGTTTTGCTTTGAGATTGTGCTGGAAATATGGTTGTGGTGAGAGAACTTGCTGGGGCTTCTTGTTTTCAGACAGGAAAATCGTTGGAAGTCTGTTTTTTGTAGTGTTTAGGAAGAAGAGGTGTTTGATCATCTCTGGTGGGATATTTTCTGCCATCTTGTACAAGGAATTTTCCTTACATGCTATTTTTTGTTTCTCAATTTGGCACTTAAAGCAACCTAGTGATATTCTACATCCCTACCTTTTGGTCTCTTTTTTAATGCGTTATTTTTTTTTTTCCTTTAGAGTTTATGAAAACGAGACCATGACTTTGTAATACTAGAGTTAACGCATCCTGAGTTATTCTTACAAACTTAAGATTCTGCACATGGCAATTATATTTGCTTAACACTGGATATTTTACTTAGCATATGTCCTTGGCAAAATGGATTTTTGTAATTTCTTTTATGTCTCAGTCTCAACTTTAAGTCATAGGATTCTAAGCCTTGTGCCCGAAACTTAGAAATATTGCTTGTCTTTTTAACATTTGTTCCAAAATGTAGTAATAATTGGTAAGTTACTATGTATGGACTATTTTCCAGGGCTCTTTGCTAAGTGGCTTCTCATTTAATATCAGAAGCACTGTGTGTATAAAATTGGCACACTTAGGAAGAAACAGGTTTGTAGAGATGATAGTACTTGGTTGGGTCACATGGTACAAAAGGAACGGGGAGTTTCATTTCTCCCTGATTGATGACCAAGGGTCCTAATGCCCTTGCAAGTTTTTCATTGTTGTCATATGTTTGCAAGTGTATGTTCCTTACAATTAGGGTGCCTGATCCCTGGAAGTTGTAGTTAGAGGTGCTTGCAGGATCTGAGATTTGGACTCTGGGCCTCACGATTGCACAGCAAGTTCTTTTAACCATGGAGCCATCTCTCCAGTCCCAGAATTGTAGTTTATGAAGAACTTAATACCCATTTAAACATGGACATTGAGGGAGAGGAAACACAAGGTGTGAGAGAGGAGAGTTAGCGGTGTGTAAGTGAGCTTTGTAAACCTAAGACAGAAGGAAGTCTGGACTTCTCAAAAGAGACCATCAACATTTAAGTGTCTTAACAGTTGTATGGATGATTTTGTGACTTTTAAAGTTACATTGTTCTGAGGAATGTATCCTTAGAAAATTGACACCAGGAAGGAGTTAGATTTTGTCATAATACAGCTACATTGTATGCTTTCCTACTTGGTCAAGAAGAGATGATTTGAAAAACCTATGTATTTTTAATTACATTCATTTATTTTGTTTGCATATGGCTATATGCGTCAGTGTGTATATATAGAAGCCAGAGGACAATTTGTGTGAAGATGATCCTCCTACCACATAGGTAGTGGTGATCAAACTTGGATCCTCATGCTTGATGATAAATGAGTCAACCCCCTTTTAAAATTTACATTTATTTATTTGTGTATGTGTGAAGGTCAGAGGACATCTGGTAGGAGTCAGGTTTTTCTTTCTACTGTTTAGATCCCAGTTATTGAACTCATTGCATCAGGCTTGACTTTAAGAACCTTTGCCCACTAAGCTATCTTACTGGCTCATGAAAAACCTTTTATAGGCTGGTTTGGTCCTGTGTCTTTGTGTATGTGAGCTTGCATGTGTGCAGGCCAGAGGGTGTTGGGGTTCAGGTGCCATCCACTGTGGGAGATATACACACACACATACATACACACACATACATACATACATACATACATACATACATACATACATACAGGGTTTTTCACTGGCTTGGAATTTGGACAGATAGGCTAGGCTGGCTGGCTAGGGAGAACATTAAGTCTCCGTTTCACCAGTACAACTGTGTACCACCAAACCAGGTTTTGCTGCTGCTGTTTTACTTAGGTTCTAGTATTTGGATTGAAGTTTACCATCTGTGTATTTGTCTCCATGGTTTTCCATGTGAGTAGGGGTGGACAAAAAAAAATGTCTGATTGATATTAGTATTATGTATGGTTGTACTTGAGTCTAGCATGAATATGAACCAGGATTTTGCTCTCTGGCTTAGTCTTTCTTGATCCCACTGAAAGTTTAAGAGGAACTTCTTGAAGATTTAGTCATACAACAATGGTTATATAATATCTAAACTCTCATTCTTACATCATAGATTACTAAGACTGTACCATTTTCACCTTTTAGACACAGACCGAATTATGTAGCTGAAATTTTGATTTAGGTTCATTGAGTGCAGGATCTCCTTTCCATTGTACTGGACATTGATCTAGGAAGCATATTAATAGGCTACTTCTCTTCCACCAAGCTATTGTCTAGTAAATTGTTAACTGCTTGTACAACCTTAGGGAAAGGCCCCATGAAACTTCCAAGTAAAGTAAAGTAAATCCTGAGTTTCAAGGGCCTCCTGACCTTTCCAAAAGGAAATTCAGAGGAAATAGCTGTCTCCTGCCTCATATATAATCTGAAAGGATTGCTTCTGTTGAGGATTGTAAAGTTTCTATTGATGCAATAGAATCTGAAACCCAGGCTGATGTTTGTTTCAGTCAAAATGTTTTCTTTATGTAGCTTCTGTTGTAAGTTGGGTTTATAGATACTTTCTGTTTTTTTTTTTTTTCCCTCCCTTTATTTTTTATTTTATTTCATTGGTGTTTTGCCTGCTTGTATGTCTGTATATGGGTATCAGATCTTGAAGTTCCTGACAGTTGTGACCTGCCATGTGGGTGCTAGTAATTGAACCTGAGTCTCTGGAAGAGCAGTCAGTGTGCTTTTAACCACTGAGTCATCTCTCCAGCCCCACTTTTCTGTTTTTAAAATACTTAATTGTCTGATAATTTTAGTATTTGTCATTTCTTTGAATCAAATTATTTGATCTAGATAATTTACTGAAAAAAGTGAGATTTTTGTGGTTGAGATGGAAGTATTACTAATGAATTTGTTAGACTTGTAAAATGTTCTAAAGATTGCTGTTTGGAATTGTAGTGCTTAAGAGGCAGTACTGACACTGTTCAGATTTGTGATAGTGGAGGCTAACATTCTTCTGCAAGTCCATTACTACCAATAGAAAATGTTCTAATTGTCTTTTAAAGATCATATTAAACTCTCTTGAAATTAACTTTCTCAGAACCTGTTAGGTATAGTAGTAGCCATTATGGTAGATACCTGTAGTCCAGGAATTGGAAGGTAGAGGCAGGAGAATCGTGGTCGTGATCATCATCTTCAGCTACCTAGTGAATTTAAGGCCAGACCTGGCTGTGCCAGAGTCAGTCTTAAAATGGAACAAGCTCCAGCCAACCAAAGCATAGTGTACTAAATGAGCTCAAATTAAATGGGATTACCCTTTGAGTATCTTGAGGAATGTAGCATCTCATCTTTAAAGGCAGCAGTTTTCTTTCTATATATGAGAAGTCTCAGCATGAAGGCAAGGGAAGAATCCAGAAGTTTTGGCAACTTAAATTTTTCTTCTTTTTATGTTCATTTGCAGTTACATTGAGTTTAATGATTAGTAAGAAAAGAGACTTTAAAAAATGGAACATATAGAAAAGTCACACACATGCACACACATACTATGTAGGGTGTGTACAGTGTGTGTGTGTGTACTTGTGAAGTCAGTGTTGGTGTTCTCATTTGTTCGTGCCCTTATTTTCTGTGATAGGCACTCTCACTGATTCTGTAGCTCATCTATTCAGCTAGTCCAGGCTGGTCATTGCCTAGTGAGCTGCAGAGATTCACTTCAGACTCCAGGGATTAAAGGTGCATGCCACCATGGTGGGCTTTTTTATGTAGGTGCTGAAGACTCCCAACTCAGGGTGTCATGCTTGAAGGACAATCGCTTTGCTACGGAGCCACTTCCCCAACACCAAGTTAGATCATATTTTTAAACTTTATAGTTCCCCCAAGGAAATTATTTCTAGTTGCATATCACTGATGCTCATTTACCTTGTAAGTTTTACATTGTACAGTGGAATGCACAAGATGCTGTTTTCTGCCATCATTCTTGTGCTCTTGTGCATGGACATTTGTACTTCCTTCTAAAATAAATAAGATTTCAGCTTCTTAGATTGATACTCAAGGCCTGTTACCTTCCTCAGGTATGTTAGTTCATCTACTACAGCTGGCCATGGGACCTACTTCCCAGTTAATTCCAGAATGTTGCCTTAAGCGTCTCTGTATTTTTTTGTAGTTTCATGATTTTTTTCTTTCTAACTGCTGTTCTCCCTTATCCTGCTCCTTTCTACTTTTTTTTTTTTTTTTTTTTTTGGATTTTTT
>NC_034594.1:18617389-18708017 GCF_900095145.1 Mus pahari | reverse complement strand
CCACCACGCCCGGCTTTCCTTTCTACTTTTAACAGCACACATATTCATTACTGCTCTCAGCTTATATCTCCCTTTAAAGTGTTGCATTGGTAGTTTTCTTCTCCAACGTGAGTTTGATTGCTTTCTCTGTGCACTGATTGCATTCTGTCAGTGCTTCTAATGTAGGATCTAGTATTTAGGTAAGTCTTTCATCTCTGATTACCTTGCATTATGGTTTGTACTTTACTTACCTTGAAAACTGGAAATGACAGTGTGTTTGAAGGACACTGTTAATCTGATCTGGATTAGGAAGGGAGGAATGTGGGCGAGCAGACAGGAAAGATGGTCACCTGTAGTATATGGAACTCATGCAGGCAGCGTTCCATGTGGCAGCATTTGCTTCTTTCCTTATATGCTCTCTTCCTCTCAGCTCCTGGGCTAGTCTCTGTCTTCACCTCCCCTCTGCATACACTTTAAATATTAGCAAAACCAGACATGACTAGTTTATGAATTACCTGGGAAATTTATAGAAATACAAATTTCTAGCCCTGCCCAAAACCTGTAGTCTCTGAATCAGAATCATTTAAATTGGGATGCAGTGGTCTGTGTTTAGTTTTATAGGCCAGTTATGCTCAGGAATGAGATCCACAGCTCCAGAGAAACCCCCCCCCCCCTTTTTTTGATATTACTTCTGTTCCTTACCTTTTTGTCCCTACTATTAGGCTTGGATGTATGACCCATGAAATCCTGTGGTTTCAAAGTGTACTGTGATTGAATGCAATCTTGACGTTTCCTACAGATAATTATTTGCTGCTTTTCCACAGGCATGGCCAACAGTGTTTTACTTCCTCTTTGAACTCTTTTTTTTTTTTTTTTTTCTTGCTCTATTGCTTACTCATAGTCTTAAGCTTAGTTAGCTTTCTTACACAGTTCAGAACCACCTTCCTAGTGATGGTTCCTTCTGCAGTAGTCTGGGCCCTTTTATATTAATTAAAACTGAAGGCAATGCTTCAGAGACTTGTTCGCAGTTTGATCTAGGTAGTTCCTTAGTGGAGGCTTTCCTTCTTAGATGATTCTAAACTATGCCAAATTAACAAAGCTAAGTAGGACAAGGAATTAGAAACTTTTGTTGGCATTTTCCATAACAGTGTATCCAGATAGGTTGTAAAGGATAGTAAGATGTATAAACTATGTATAGATCATTTAAATGTGGAATAAATAATACTAAAATGTTTAAGTGTTCTTAAGTTTATTAGCATATAGGCTAAGCTGCTGGAAAAGACTGGATCCAGTGCAAACAATATTGAGACTTTTCTCTTGCCTGTGATAGTCCAAAGGTAGGCAGCTAATCCAGAGTGGGCAACATTTCAGTTCTCAGGCTATTCAGGGCCACAATTTCATTTTGTTTAGCCATTCTCTAGGGATTACAGTTAAAACTATTTTACTTACAAGTGCGTTCTTGAATTAAGCAATTTTTTTTTAATAATATAGGATATTTGATCTCTGATACTCAGAAGGTAAAAATAAAGACTATGGCAGACACTTTGCCTGTGCATCTTGCCTCACTGGCCAGAACTTAGTCACATGAATACTCTTGATTTTAGAGGCACCTAAGAAATGTAATTAACAGTTGCCAACTCTATCCTATTAAAGATGTAGGAGATATGAAAGAAAATTTGAAAATTGAAGATAATGCCTTTTTTTTCCTTTTGTTTTCTTTCTTTCTTTTTTTTTCCTACATAGCCTTGTTATTTTGGTCAGGGATGATTGTCTTAAAAGCTTTTGTTTTTATTTACTTTTTTTTTTTTTTTAAAGATTTATTATATGTAAGTACACTGTAGCTGTTTTTAGACAGACACCCTAGAAGAGGGCATCAGATCTCATTACAGACGGTTGTGAGCCACCATGTGGTTGCTGGGATTTGAACTCAGGACCTTTGGAAGAGCAGTCAGTCCTCTTAACCGCTGAGCCATCTCTCCAGCCCTTGTTTTTATTTTTATATATACGTTAGAGTGGTATATCTGTTAATGGTATCTTAAAATTACTTTTATATGTACAGGTGTTTTGCCTGCAAGTATGTCTCTACCACATGTGTCATTAGTGCCTATGGAGACCACAAGTGGGTATCTGATCCCTTGGAACTGTAGCTACTGGTGGTTGTGAGCCTCCATAAAGGTGCTGGGGGCTGGGTGTGGTGGCACACACCTCGGATTTCTGAGTTCGAGGCCAGCCTGGTCTACAAAGTGAGTTCCAGGACTACACAGAGAAACCCTGTCGCGAAAAACCAAAAAAAAAAAAAAAAAAAAAGAAGGTGCTAGGGGTTGATCCTTGCTTGGTTCTTTAAAATAGCACTTAGTACTCTAAATTGTGGAACCATTGGGCTATTTCTCAAGCCTATGAATAAGGGTTTTGTTTTGTTTTAATAAATGTATAAAATGAGAGTAGAATGTAGGGTTGGTCAGGTTCAGCTCTGTCCATAAAGAGCTAAGATTTTGCTGATTTTTAAAGTTAGTGACTTAGGACCAAGTTGACTCTGTGTTCCTACTTTAAATGAATATGGACAAGTTGGAATTAGTCTAGGTAGACCTTATATTTAGGGTTTGTTTGTTTATTTGTTTAGTTTTGTTTTTTGANTTTTTTTTTGAGACAGTGTTTCTCTATGTAGCCCTGGCTGTCCTGGAATTCACTCTGTAGACCAGGCTGGCCTCGAACTCAGAAATCCGCCTGCCTCTGTCTCCCAAGTGCTGGGATTAAAGGCATGCGCCACTACTGCCCAGCATATTTAGGGTGTATTTTCCTCCTTAGTTCTGTTAAAAATATGACTGCTAATGTGTCTACCACAGATATATGCTAAATTCTCTGGTGGGAAAGCATCTGTTTTTTTTTCTATTTTTAAAAACAATTATACTTAATTTATGTGTATGGCGGGTGGTAGGTGTGGGGGACATGTGTGTGTGTTAGGAAACAACCTGTGACAGTCCCAGTGCTTCCTCTACAGCAGTAGTTCCAACCTTCCTAATGTGACCTTTAAAATAGTTCCTCATGTAGTGGTGACTCCAGCCATATAATTATCTTTATTGTTACTTTATAACTGTGATTTTGCTACTGTTATAAATCAAGTAAATATTTGATATACAAGATATCTGATGTGTAACCCATGTGAAAGGGTTGTTTGACCCCCAAAGGTGTCATGACCCTTAGGCTTATCAGATTTGGCATGTTTACCTGTTAGGCCATCTCACTGTTCTCACTGTTCTTACTGAATTGTACTAAACTAGATTGTTTCAGTAGAAATGGTTTCCATAGCAACACGAGATAATATCATTGTTTTCTCATTTGAAACTATGGGAACATTAATTTTAAAGAAAAGTATAATTGAGCATGATAGCACACACCTTTAATGCAGCCTTCAGGAAGCAGAGGGAGGGAAATCTCTTGAGTTTCAGGCAGGCTTGGTATACATGGCAAGTTCCAGGCCAGTGAGTCCTGTGTCTAAAAACACAGATATGATTTTTATATCACAGATTAGCAGGTCAGCTTCATCAGTATTCTAGCTTCTCTATTCTAGAAGGCAACAGTAGTTGGCCTATCTGTTCTGTAGAAGTGTTGTGAAGATCACTCACAACATGAACACCAGTCAGTAATGTGAGGAGTCGAACAGAAAACTTCCAAGAAAAGATAATTAGGGTCACTTCCAGGAAAGGATATGAGCAAGGCTAAATCCATTCTCTTCATTGTTTCAGTTTGGAGAGCGCTCATAGCCACCTTTATTAATAAAGCTCTTGGAGTTTTTTTGTTTGTTTGTTTTTTTTTTTTTCTTGAGACGAGTTTTCTCTGTAGTCTGGCTGTCCTGGAACTCACTTTGTAGACCAGGCTGGCTTCAAACTCAGAAATCTGCCTGCCTCTGCCTCCCAAGTGCTGGGATTAAAGGCATGCGCTACCACCACCCCAGTGCTCTTGGAGTTCTGTGCAGACTTCCTATTGCTCAAGATAATGCCTTAGCTGAGTCTGGCACTTGTCTGGTGCCTCAGCTGCTTGGGAGGCTGGGGTAGGAGTTAGGAAGGAGACCCTGACTTAAAACCTAAAAAAAAGTATATCATCTCATAGATATTGTTTTATTGTAGTAGAAAAAAAAAGCATAAGAGACTAACGATGGAGGAAGAGCACTCGTCAGTGAAGAAGTGGGGCTTGACTGGAACAGCCTGGTGGGGTACTGTCTTATACATAACACTGTTCTTAGAATGTGTACCATCTTGGTTTATAATCCCTATAAACAAGTCTAGAAATAAAAGCTAGTATTTGTGCTTTCACGGACATAGTTCCTGGGCCCTTTCACTTGTGTGTGTAGCTTTTGTGTTCACATTAAATAGCTTGGTGTGTATCCCTTCAAATTCAAAATCCTGACGTTCATATGTAGGTTGGATCTGCTAGGCTTCATAAGGTATGACATTGAAGAATGTCTGTACTGCTTTTAAAATGTAGAAATTTGAGAATCATAGCCTGAAACATTGATGTGGCTGGTTCTGTATGGCTGAGTCAAAACAAAGTCTCAAAAAGCAGCTGCATTTTTTTGTATTTAAACATATTATAGAAGTTGTTGATCTGATGTTAAAACTCCAACCCTTTATGGACAAAATAAGAGTGCATTGGTACAGACACTCTCCACTCTTTTAGGCTCGTGGGCTTGTATTTCATTTATTTAACCATTTCCTGAGGGCAGAACTTGGCCTTTGTAAATTGCCTTTGTGTTTGGTCTCTCATTGCCCCTGATTCCAAGAAAAATGTGATAGGCCCTATTGCACAGATTTCTTGGAGCGTTGACTCTTCCTAGCTTTGTGCTCCCCACCCTCCTATTTGCCAGTCTCATCCTGTAGCATGCTTCTAACTTTCTGCCTTTAAAAAGGTATTTAAAATTATGGCAAAATGCTTATTAGAACATAAAAACCTAACATTTTGATGATCCAGCTTTTTTTAAGTTTCTGTGTGTACAGTTGTTTTGCTTGCTTGTATGCCGTCTCTGTACCACATTCATGCCTAGTAACTGCAAGTCCAGAAGAGAGCATTCGGTGCTCCTAGGACTGGAGTTAAAGACAGTTGTGAATCACTATGAGAGTACTGTCAGTGGAGCCCACCACAGTCCTCTGACAGAGCAGCTGATGCTCTTTGGCTGCTCAGCCATCTCTTCGGTCTTAACCATTGTTTAAAATGAGAAGTTCAGTAACATTAATACACTGTGCAGCAGATGTTACTGCTGCTCATCTGAAGATTCCTTTCATCTTGACTTAAGATGTTCCCTGTTACTACCCCCAGTTCCAAAATACACCACCCTGTTTTCAGTCTCTTGTAACTACTGTAAGTATCTAGTCTGAGTGGGATGGTAGAGTATCTTTTTTTTCCCTCTAGCATTTTGGCTTTGCTTTTTTAAAAAAAAAAATAAAAATCTTTGTTAGTTTTACATATGGCCGCTTTTGCTTAGCATAATATTTTCATGACTATGTTGTAGCATATATTAAATTTTCTAAGTATAAGTAACATTTCATATGTGTATATGGCACATTTTGTTTTTGTGGTCTTATATTAATGTACATTTGGGGTTGTTTGTACCTTTTAGCTACTATGAATGCTGCTGCTCTGAATATAGGTACATAGATAAATGCTTCCCTACTTAGAGTTTGGATATATACTCAGAAGTGGACTTAGATAATTATAATTCTGCTGTAATGCTTTGAATTTCTGTGGGATGTTGGAGCATCTTTTGAGTATATTCCCAGGAGTGGTATAGCTGGGTCTTGATGTAGAACTATTTCCAGTTTTCTAAGAAATTGCCAAATTGATTTCCAAAGTGGTTGTTCAGGCTTGCACTCCCATCAGCAAAGTGTTCCCCTTGCTCCACATCCTTGGCATCATGTGCTATCATTTGAGTTTTAGCAATTCTGATGGGTATAAGATGAAACCTCAGAGTTGTTTTGATTTGCATTTTTCTGGTGACTAATGACTTTGAAGACTTGAAGTGCTTCTTGGCCATTCAAGATTCCTCTGTTGAGAACTCTGTTCTGTACCCAATTTTTTAATTGAGCGATTTGGGTTGTTGGAATCTAACTTCTTGAGTTTTTTGTAAATTTTAGATATTAGCCCTCTGTTAGATGTAGGGTTGGTGAAGATCCTTTCTCAATGTGTGTACACTGCCAATTTGTCCTTTTGACAGTGTCCTTTGCCTTATAGAAGCTTTGTGGTTTTATGAGGTACCATTTATTTATTAATTGTTGATCTTAGAGCCTGAGCCATTCAGGAAATTGTCTCCTGTACCAATGTGTTCAAGGGTATTTCCTACTTTCTATTCTATGAGATTTAGTGTATCTGGTTTTATGTTGGGGGTCTTTGATCCACTTGGACTTCAGTTTTGTGCAGGGTAATAAATATGGATCTATTTTCATTCTACATGTAGACATTCTAAAGTTAGTCCAGCACCATTTGTTGAAGATGCTTTTTTTTCCCCATTTTTTGGTTTTGGCTTCTTTGTCATAAATCAAGTGTCCATAGGTATGTGGGTTTATTTTTGGCTCTTCAATTGGATTCCATTGATCAACATGTCTCTTTCTGTACCAATACCATGCAGTTTTTATCACTATTGCTCTGTAGTACAGCTTGAGGTCAGGGATAGTGATTCTTCCTGAAGTCCAAAACAACAGTTTTGGCTATCCTGGCGTTTTTGTTTTTCCGTATGAAGTTGAGAATTGGTCTTTCAAGGTCTGTTAAAAGTTGTGTTGGAAGTTTGATGGGGATTGCCCTGTAGATTGCTTTCGATAAGATGGCCATTTTTACTGTGTCAGTCGTACCTTTCCATGAGCATGGGAGATCTTTCCATCTTCTGATATCTTCAGTTTCTTTCTTCAAGTACTTGATGCTCGTGCCATATAGATCCTTTACTTGCTTAGTTAGAGTTACACCAAGATATTTTGTGTTATTTGTGGCTATTGTAAAGGGTATTTTTCTCCCAATTTCTTTCTCCATCCGATTATTATTTGTATAAAGGAGGGCAACTGATTTATTTCTTTCCGTTAATTTTGTATTTAGCCACTTGGCTGAAGGTGTTTATCAGGTGTAGGAGTTCTCTGGTAGAATTTTTGGGGTCACTATGTATACATCTACAAATAGTGATACCTTGACATTTTCCTTTCCAATTTGTATCCCCTCGATCTCCTTTAGTTGTCTTATTGCTCTGACTAGAACTTCAGTAGCTAGTGTTGAATAGATAGGGAGAGAGTGGACAGCCTCGTCTTATCCCTGATTTTAGTTGAAATGCCTTTTCTCTCCATTTATTTTGGCTATTAGCTTGCTGTATATTGCTTGGCTGTGTTTAGAATGTGACCAGTATCCCTGATTTCTCTAATAACCCTTAACATGAAGGGGTGTTGGATTTTATTTAGTACCTAGTGAGATAATCATGTGATGTTTTTTTTCTTTCAGTTTTATATGGTGCATTACATTGATGAATTTTCGTATATTGAATCATCCTTGCGTCCCTGGGATGAAGCCTATTTGATCTTATGAATAATGTCTTTGTGTTCCTGGATTCGGTTTGCAGTTATTAAGTATTTTTGCATCAGTGTTCATAAGAGAAGATGGTTTGAAGTTCTTTCTTTGTTGAGTCTTCTGTGATTTATGTATCAGGGTGACTGTGGCCTCATAGAATGAGTTTGGCAGTGTTCCTTCTGTTTTGTAGAATAGTTTTGAGTAGTATTGGAATTAACTCTTCTTTGAAGGTCTTGTAGAATTCTGCACTAAAACCATGTGGCCCTAGGCTATTTTTGGTTAGGAGACTTTTAATGACTACTTCTATTTCTTTAGGGGTTATGAGGCAGTTTAAATAGTTTACCTGGTCTTGATTTAACTTTGGTAAGTGGTGTCTGTCTAGAAAATCATACATTTCGATTTTCCAATTTTGCGGAATACAGGCTTTTGAAATAAGATCCAATGATTCTTTGATTTTCCTCAGTGTCAGTTGTTATATCTCCCTTTTCATTACTAATTTTATTTGGATACTGTCTGTCTGTCTCTTGGTTAGTTTGGCTAAGAGTTTGTCTATTTTGTTGGTTTTTCTCAAAGAACCAACTCTTGGCTTCATTCATTTTTTGTAGTGTTTTCTTTTGTTTCTGATTGATTTTAGTCCTGATTTTGATTACTTTTTGCCTTCTACTCCCCTTTGGTGGGCTTACTTCTTATTTTTCTAGAGCTTTCAGGTGTACTTTTAAATTGCTGATATGAGAGTTTTCTAATTTCTTCATGGAGGTACCTAATTGCTATGAACTTTCCTATTAGCACAGCTTTCATTTGGTCCTATAAATTTAGCTATGTTGTGCTTTCATTTTTATTGAATTCTACAAAGTCCTTAATTTATTTCTTTTCTGACCCAGAAATCATTGAGTATGGAGAGTTGTTCAAGTTTCAGGAATGTGTAGGCTTTCCAGTGTTATTGTTGAAATCCAGCTTTAATTCATGGTGGTCTGATAAGATAAAAGGCATTATTGCAATTTTCTTATATCTGTTGAGGCTTGCTTTGTGACTGACTGTATGATTAATTTTGAAGAAGGATCCATGAGATGCTAAGAAGAATGTGTATTCTTTTGTGTTTGGGTGAAATATTCTATAGATGTCTGTTAGGTCTATTTGATTCATAATGTCTGTTAGTTTCATTGTTTCTTGGTTTAGTTTTTGTCTGGATGACCTGTCAGTTGGTGAGAGTGGGGTATTGAAATCTCCCACCATTAATGTGCCGGGTTCAATGTGTGATTTAAGCTTTAGCAGTGTTTCATTTACAAATGTGGGTGCCCTTGTGTTTGGGGCATAAATGTTCAGGATTGAGAGATGTCATCTTGGTAGGTTTTTTTTTCCTTTGAGTATGAAGTGTCCTTCCCTTTCTCTTTCGATTAATTTTGGTTGAAATTCTAATTATTAGATATTAGAATGGCTACTCCAGCTTGCTTCTTGCTTTCTTGCTATTTGCTTGGAAAACTTATTTTCCAGCCCTTTACTCTGAGGTAATGGCTATCTTTAATGCTGAGGTGTGTTTCTTGTATGCAGCAGAATGATGGATCCTGTTTTGCATCCTTACTGTTCAATTGTCTTTTTTATTGGGGGATTAAGTCCATTGATATTGAGAGATAATATTAATGACCAGTGATTGCTATTCCTGTTATTTTGATGTTGGTGGTGTGGGTGTGTGTTTATGTGTTTATGTGTGTATGTTTCTGCTTTCCTTGTTTTTGATGGTATGGAATTACTGATTTTCTGTGGTTTTTTTGGATGTAGTTACCCTTCTTGGGTTGGAGTTTTCCTTCTAGTATTTTTTGTAGGGCTGGATTTGTGGATAGATATTGTTTGAATATGGATTTGTCTTGAAATGTGTTATTTTCTCCATCTATGAAGAAAGTTTTTTCTGAGAACTTTTAGAGTTTTGCTGGGTATAGTAGTCTAGGCTGGCAGCTGTGGGTTTCTTTTTTTTTTTTTTTTTTTAAGAGGTGATTCTGATAGGTCTGCCTTTGTATGTTCCCTGGTTCTGTTTCTTGTACATTTATAGGCATCTCTTTCTTTAGGTTGGGAAAGTTTTCTTCTATGATTTTGTTGAGAATGTTTTCTGGGCCTTGGAGCTGGGGCTCTTCTATTCTTCTTGTTCTTAGGTTAGGTCTTTTCATGGTATCCTGGATTTTCTGGATGTTTTGTGTCAGGAATTTTTTACCTTTAACATTTTCTTTGACTGATTTATTTCTCCTAGTGTATCTTTTCTGCCTGAGATTCTTTCTTCCGTCTCCTGTCTTCTGTTGGTGATTCTTGCATGTGTTGTTTCTGTTCTCTTCCCTATGTTTTCTATCTCCAGGATTCTCTCAGTTTGTGTTTTATTTAATGATTCTATTTCCACTTTCAGGTCTTGCACAGTTTTATTTATTTCCTGCACCTGTTTAATTGTATTTCCTGTATGTCTTTAAGAGATTTTTATTTTGTTTTCTCTTTTAAGACCTCTGATTGTATTTTCCTGTGTGTGTATCAGTTGTGCTGGGATATCCAGAGCTTTCTTTAGTAGGGTAGCTGTGCTTGGAGGTGTCATATCGCCCTGGCTTTTGTTGATTATGTTGTTTCGAAGGTCTTTAGCCATCTGGATGTTTTTGGTCCCTGGATGCTCTTGTTGTAATAGACATTGGGAGGTTGGTTAACCTGAATGATCCTGGTGTGGCAGGCCTCTGATGGGTATCCTTGGGCTGTATGTTTCTGGACCTGCACTTCTGTATGGTTCAGGAGCCTCAGGTCCGATGGAGGTGGCAGGAGATTGGTGGTTTCTTTGTGCTAGCAGACTGCTCAGGGCAGCTTGGCTGGGCCATGGTTTCTTAATGAATAGGTATAGTGAAGAGGATACATTGTAATTGAAAAGATTAGTTGGAACAGAGGAAGAAAACAGTTCATTAGTTTTTGGACTATTCTGTCAGGTTATTTGTATCCTGATCCATTGCCCTCCTCCTTTTAGATAAAATCTTTTTTTTTTTCTTTTTCTTTTTTCTTTTTTCGAGACAGGATTTCTCTGTATAGTCCTGGCTGTCCTGGAACTCACTCTGTAGACCAGGCTGTCCTCGAACTCAGAAATCCGCCTGCCTCTGCCTCCCAAGTGCTGGGATTAAAGGTCTTATTTAAATAAATAGATCAATCTCTTGAATCGGACAACCTTTCTGTAGCTAATACTGCAGGGGCATTGATAAACCACATCTCTTTTGATGATCTTTATAGGTTAGTAGAAATTTACCCTTTATATCATGACACATTGTAGATTATAAGAATAGTTTTACTTACTTAGCTCCTTATTTAACACCATACTACCAATCCTATAAATGATTTGTAGTTAACTCTCATATACTATGTGGTTCTTATTGCTATCAAGTATGGTCCAATTGCTGGTTTTGTCTGTATCACTTCTAGGAGAGTTGTTTATGGTCTTTGTTCAGAATTTGATTCTGAATTTTCAGAATTTTTTTTTGTTAAGGATTCATGTTTTTATTTTAATTATATGTGTATATATGTGTATGTGTGTAGTAGATTCTCGGCTGTGTATAGGGGTGTGCACATGTGAATGTAAGTGCTGGTGGCATCCAGGCCATGTGTTAGATCTCTTGGAGCTGGGGTTATAGGTGGTTGTGAACTTGCAGATGTGGTTGCTTCAGCCAGGCTCTGGTCCTCTGCAGAGCTAGTATCTTCTCAGCCCCGGAACCATCTTTCCAGTCTTGGGAAAAGACTTTGTTGTTGTTGTTTTGGGACAGGCTCTCACTGTGTAGCCCTGACTGGCCTGAAACACTCTGACTACCCAATCACATGAAGAGTTAATGACAATTTACTATATTTCCATTATAGTATTTTGAAGTATATGAAACAAGATTTTTGTTGGTCTCAATGAAATATGAATGTGTTTATATGAATATGCAAGCTAGTTTTATGTCAGGTGACATAAGGTACAGTCATCAGGAAGAAGGGAACCACAATTGAGAAAATGTCTCCATAAGATCAGGCAGTGTACAAGTCTATTGCTGTCCATCATGACCGGAAGCATGTCAGTAAGCAGCAGGCATGGCAGCTGGAACAGACTAGGAATGGCGACAGTCTTCAACCTCTCAGAGCTTACCTCCAGGGGCATGCTTCCTCTAGCAAGGCCGCACCTGTTAAGCCTTTCCAAACAGCACCACCAGCTGACTACCTGTTCAAATATCTGAGTCTGTGGGGACATTCTCATTCCGATGACTGCAGATAGCTACGCTTACGTTATACACATGAGTGGAATTCTCAAGTCATTTGCTTGTAAAAAGTAAGTGCATAAATTGAGAGTTTCTCTGAACCAGTAATTTTGTATTAGGAATTTCTTTGAATCTTAAGGAATGAAGTCTTTAGGATTGGCAAAGTAAGCTCCTTAAGGAGAATTTAAGAGAAATATGGCAGTTTTGAGTTTGATAATGAATATACCATTGGACAACCTTTTACTTGCCTAGAGCAAATTTAAAAGCAAAACTCTTCTGTCCACAGAACTAGTATTTCATTCTCAGGGCCTTTATACATATGCCCCTAAAACATTTAGATTTGTCCTGTTTCACTACTGGGAGTTGACTGACAATTTCTGCCTGTCTTTTAGCCATCATTCATGTATACAATATGTTGTTAATACAAATGCCAGAGAGAGAAACCAAATCAAAGGGCATTTCAAGAACCAAGAGTATTTGAAACCGTATCTATATGTGTTGATAAAGTATGTTTTAAGTGTTGAATATTCTCATAAATCATACCAAGCAAACTTAACTTTGATAGAGTACATAAGGCTTTATATAATAATCTTTGATATAAACCTGTATAATTACAGAAAAAATCTAGTATATAAATGTATGAAAGATAATTCAATGATAGCCCAACTTGTAGATGGAAAGAACTTGACTTTGTAAGAATTCATTTAGTGATTTTTTTTTTTTTTTAATTTTTTTTTTTTTTGTCCTTAGAATGACTTAACTGGTTTTCTAGTCCCTAAGCCTGAAGCTTGAAACAGCCATGATTTTTGGTAATCTTGGTGTGTGGTACAGTTGCCTTAAGAACACCAGATCTATTAATCTGTTATCAAGATAATCATTCCCCTATGATGCATTCTTTTAATGAACTTCTTAGGGGGACACTTTGTAGGACAGATGTGTCGTACTGTGTGTGCATTGAGTGGCTAGTATGACACAGTTTAAGAGCCATCCTAGGTCAGATGATGAAGGGATTTAGTAGATTGTTTAATTAAAGTGTGATTTTGTTAGTTGGGTTTATTGATGTTTTATGCAAAGTGAATGTTAAATGTTATTAAGGAGTGTGTGGATCCTTTCCCAGCAGTCCTTCATACCTAGTTGAAAAGTGTTTAAACATGAGGTGTAGCCATGTAGGGAGGATGCTCTGGACAGTTTCCCTGGTAAAGGCACCTGAGGATGGTGGTGCATTGACAAGGTTTACTTGGCATTGAACTTCGGTCTGTGTTCATTGAATGTTTGAATTTTCAAATTTCCCATTTTCCTTGATAGAATGTCAATGAAGAGTACATTATGGTATAAGATTGACTTTTTTTTTTCTCTCTCCATACAGAAGCTCCACCATGAGGCGAGGTGGATGGCGGAAGAGAGCAGAGAATGATGGCTGGGAAAAATGGGTGTGTTTTAATGAATACTTAAATGTCTAGATAGTTTTTGTTCTTTTTAGTTTATCATGTGGCTTAAGGTGTAACACGTTACTTTATTATTTATCTTTCTGTTTTCGTAATGCATTGAAAACCATAACACTGTCCATAAACCCTAATCCTTGAACTGTATTTTACCATCAAGAGTAATATATTTTAATTTGTCTCAGCACTGGTAATAATACTGAGAAATAGGAAAAAATATGTAAGTATCCAGTAAGTAGGGTGTTGTCAGTTAGTCTGTGTATATAGTACAACACTGCAGTTACTGCTTAGCTTTGTATGTTACCCTGCAGTGATGGCCTTGCGGAAAGCAGTGGGGTAAAAGAGTGTCTGTCACCTGGGATTCTAACTAGTGCTGCGAGACAGAAAGGCTCGAAATAGCTTCTCAAAATGTTAGCATCAGTTGTGATTTTCTTTATATATCTCTGTTTTTTGAAAACAATTATAGTGAACATATACAATTTTAATAGTCAGTACAACCAAGTGGTTTGCTGTCTAGACAAAGTGTAAACTAGTAGTTGTCATCTATAGCTTTACTTTTAAGACATAATAAAACAGTCAAGCCTAATAATTTTAAGGTTAAAAAAGTGAGACTGTATTTGTAAATCTGTCAGGGTTTTTAAGTTAAAAGTGTGTGGCAGGGGAGCTGACACAGTTGTTTACTGGCATTCCATTTTTGGTTGTAGGGCGGGTACATGGCTGCCAAGGTCCAGAAGCTGGAGGAGCAGTTCCGCTCAGATGCTGCTAAGCAGAAGGATGGGACAGCGTCTGCAATATTTAGTGGAGTTGCCATCTACGTTAATGGATATACAGGTTGAGTTCTTTTGACTTTTTTGATGCCCAATTTTATCATGAACTTTTTAGGATTGAAAATATTTTTTTAAATCTTATCCAGTTATTTAGCATCTGTATTTACTTTTCTATTGTTGTAATAGAATTCCATGACCAAGGCAGTTCATGGAAGAAAGAGTTTATTTTCACTTGTGCTTCCAGAGGGATGAGACTATCATGGCAGGGAGCCGAGAGATCACATGTTAAGCCCCAAACATGAAATAAGAGAGAGTGAACTGGAATTGAGGCTAGTCTACATACTAGCCTCAGAGCCTGCCGTAGCAAGGTATAGCCTGTAGAGTCCACCAGGGTTGAGATTTTTGAGCCTATGGGAGGCATTCTCATTCAAACTACTACATTCCATTCCCAGGCCACAAAGGCTCAGAGGCCATTGTTATGATGCAAAGTGTATTTAATCCTACTTCAGAAGCCCCCATAGTCTTCACAGTCTCAATAAAACCCTGTGAATTCTAAAAGTGAATTAATTTCAGCATACAGTGGAATAGATAGACATTACTATTACTAAAAGGAGTAGTGGGGGCAGAGTTAGAAAATGCTGGAGCAAGCAAATCTGATAATGTAGCATGTAAACACCCAATCCCCTAGCTCAGCAATTCCCAGCTGTGGGTCATGACCCATTTAGGGGTTGCCTAAGTCCAACTAAAAACAGATATTTATGTAATGATTCATGACAGTAGCAAAATTATAGTTATGACATAGCAACGAAAATAATTTTATGGTTAGGGGTCACCATGACACAAGGAAGTGTATTAAAGGGATATAGCATTAGGAAGGTTAAGAACCACTGCTCTAGCATCATCTAAGTTTTATTATTGTGCATGTGGTTGGCTAATAATTTCTCAAACGTTTTGGTTTTTATCTTTTTTGTTTCCTGGACCAAACATAACTTTAATGAATAAGTAACAATTTAACCACTTTTATAATTTAAAAAACTTGTTGGTTGGGAGAGTTGTATATTATGTGAAGGTCGGAGAACAATTTATAGGAATTGGTTATTCTTCATTTTACCCAGTGGGTCCCAGGAATTGAATTCAGACTGTCAGACTTGGCAGCAAGCACCTTTATTTGTCCAGGCAGCCTCCATCTCTGAGGTCCTTAGTGGATAGGTAATACATTTCATGAATTGTGTTTTTAGATCTCCTCTGGTAAGAGTTCATAGTTTTGTGGCCCATTTTGAGTTTTGGTTTCATTGATCTAGTGTTTTGTGTTGAATTGCCTGTTTCCCCTTGAATTACTTTTGTACATTAGGCAAACATCATTTAGGGATTGGCGAGATGGGTCCTGGGTAAAAAGTGCTTTCTGTGTAAGCCTGATAGACTGAGTTTGACCCCTGGGACCCATGTAAAGGTGAAGGAGAGAACCAACTCCACAGAGCTGGCCTGCGAGCTCTACACTTGGGCTGCTGCACACATGTGCACTCCTCCCCCGGCATACACAAGAATAGAGGTTTTTAAAAAAACCATTGGCACATGTTTGAGTGCGTGCTTTTATGAGTTCTCTACTTTTTTAAAAAAATTCAGGCTGAGTCCTGCTGTGTAGCTCAGGCTAGCCTTGACTGCGTGCTGCTCAGCTTCTCTAGTATTGGGGTTATAGTTGTTGGTCACTGTCCTCCCTGACCACTCCACTCTGTCCCTTTAACAGTACCACAGTCTTAAGTCATTGTTCCCCTGCAGTGAGTCTTACTGTAGAGTTCTGTCCTTGCTGCTTCTGAATGAAGTTTGCTTGGCTGTCCTGGTCCTGGGCCTATCAATACAAACTTTAATTAATTCCAGAATTTTATGTATACAAAACAGCCTTGCTTAGGGCTTGGATAGTAAATAGTATTAAACATATAGAACAGTTGGTAGAATTGACATCCTTTCTGTTTTCTAGCCAGTGAATCTTCGTTCCCTTTTTACTTTATTTGAGTTGATTGAGCAAATATATTTTAGATTTCCTTGAGTATTAGGAGCTGTTTGACAGATACAGTGGTTGATAGAGAATATTGGCTTTTGTAACAAATACGGTCTGTGAATTAGCTGTGCACCAGAGGGAATGTTGTAGGAAGCCTGTAGGAGTTGGATAGACAGGTGCGTGCTTAGTTTTGATTAAAGATGTGCTAGTGTTACTTGGCTTTTGCTCTGAATTTTTATATTCTTTGTCAATAGGCTTACCCAGATCTTATGACTCTGTTTTTATATTTATGCAGTTTTGTTTCTGTTCTTTGCCTCCGATGATTCCCCTTTCCTATGAAGTGCATTTGGGAGTTATCCATGAAGATGCAGATCAAATTAGATTTTTCCTTTCTCTAAGCCAGTCTGTAGTATTGAATTGTATCTCATCATTGCTAGAAACATTTTCTTTGAAACCTGGGTTTTACCTTTCTTTGTCAGGGAGCGTCTTTTGTGAATTGGTAGACCAGAGAGCCTTTGATTTGCTGTTTTTTTGCTTCCGCTCTTTACCTTTCCATCTCTTCAAAATGTTATTCCTAAATGAATCCTGACTCCCTCCAGTTGTTGAGGCCCTTTCCAGCTTTCTCTCTGTTCATTGCATGTAGTAGGCCTGTACTTGTTTATCTGACTTCTGTTGAGCACAGGCTTGAGTCTGGTTCTTAGACTCTTTTGGGCCACTGTAACAAAATACCCAGTAGAAACAACTTAATGATACAGGGAAGCATGTGTTTGAGCTCATAGTTTCAGAGGGCATAATGACAGCAGAAACTTGTGACAGAAGAACTGTTCATTTCATGGTAGAGAGGAATCATGGAAAACAGCAAAAGGCTTGGTCATCACCCCAGAGACTTGCCCACATGTCCTGCTTCCTCCAGATAGCCCCATCCCACTATACAGTCCATTAATTCGATTAGAGTCTCATCTTCTAATTTATACCTCTGGAATGACCATTATAGACAAACCCAGAGATGTGCTTCATTAGTTACTTAGGTGCTCCTTAATCCAGTGAAGTTGATAATCAGTAGTCATTATCACATTTATGTGTAATATTATTTGCAGTAAAACGGATAAAAATGATTTTGTATTTGTATATTAAAATGTTAAAATATTTTCAGTCATATGCTTACATAAATGACCATTTTTTTCTCATTCTCTGTTCCTTTTATTTATTGCAGTTAGCACATACTGCAAATTTTACTAGTTTTTCTGTAGTACAAAACTAAACGTCGTCTTAAGATTGCCCCTTTACAAAACTACATCATACTATGATTGTTAAAACTTAGTGTCTGTGTAAGTTATATAACAAGGGAAGAAATGTGAGACTAAGAAAAAGAAAAGGCAGTTGATGCCTGGAGGGAGTCTCTTAAGAATACACTCCCATTTTTAATATTACTGTATTGGTGGGAGTGGTTTGAACCAAAGACCTCTTTCTGGATAACAAGTGTCTGTTAGGGTTTCTGCTGCTGTGATAAATAAAACACCATGATCAAAAGCAACTTAAGGGGAAAGGGGCTTATTTTTCTAACACCTTCAGGCAACAGTCTTATCACTGAGAGAAGGCAAGGCAGGGAACTGAAGCTCTGTTCACTGGTTTGCATTGTTTGCTTTCCAGGCCCACATTCCTAGGGGCAGCAGCATCCATAGTCGTCTGGGGCCTCTCCCATCAGTCATTAGTTAGGAAGATGACTGACAGACCTTTCTTTAGGCCAGCCCTATAGAGGCATTTTCTCAATTAAGAGTCCTTTCCCCAGATAGCTCTGGCTGGTCAAGTTTACAAAAATCCTAGCTAGGATACTTTGTTTCTCACTGTTTGGAGACAGGATTTTATTGGGTAGACCAGGCTGTCCTTGAGATACTGACATTCTTTCTGCCTTGGTTGTTTCATTGGTTACATTGTTTTTGTTGTTAATCTACATGGGATCAGAGAAATATGACTTGATTAAAAATGTGCCATTTTACTCCTTAAATGAATCTTTGTTCTTTTCATTAGTCTGTACTGGTTAATTTTTTGTCTATTTGACACAGCTGGAGTTATCACAGAGAAAGGAGTTTCAGTTGGGGAAATGCCTCCATGAGATCCAGCTGCAAGGCATTTTTCTCAATTAGTGATCAAGGGGGAAAGGCCCCTTGTGGGTGGGACCATCTCTGGGCTGGTAGTCTTGGTTCTATAAGAGAGCAGGCTGAGCAAGCCAGGGGAAGCAAGCCAGTAAAGAACATCCCTCCATGGCCTCTGCACCAGCTCCTGCTTCTTGACCTGCTTGAGTTCCAGTCCTGACTTCCTTGGTGATGAACAGCAATGTGGAAAATGTAAGCCGAATAAACCCTTTCCTCCCCAACTGCTTCTTGGTCATGATGTTGTGCAGGAATAGAAACCCTGACTAAGACAGTCTGTGACAGAGATGTTGAGCCTCTGTGTGTTGTTTTTGTTAAGGCCTATTAATTTGTTGAACTAAAAATACTGAGAGGTTCAACTGAAATTCAAATAGTGAAGCAAGATTGTTGTAATTTTTGCCCTTTTTTGGGCTATTGGAGTTTCAACAGACTAGGCTCAGTCACCTGTTGCAATACATAAACTATTTAGCATTGAAAAGTTGATAGAATCAGGAAAAGGAAGTTTCATGCTAGCCTGGGCACATAGTGAGTTACAGGCCAGCTCTGGCTGACTTTTGTCTTAAGTCTGGCAAGATAGTGCTGTAAGATATTACTCTCATTGCTTGAGAGGAACAGTAATCCTATAAGATGATTATTTCTTCAGGTAGTCATTTTAGAGAATTCTTACAGGATTCAGGATTATGATTTTGCCTTTAGTCTTGAAAGGTTAGATGTCACAGGCTTTTACACAAATACTCTTTGACCATTATCATACCCACACAGAGTTAAGCAGGAAGATTAGAGTAGACATACATAAGGTGAGGGCAGACCATCAACCTTGTTTGAGTTTCCTTGTGGTCTCATAATAGCAGCTTCAGAGTGCTTGTTTTAAAGAAGATCCAGTAGAAACTAGTTTTCTAAGTTAGTTTTACTTGGTTATGATTTCAGGATAGTTTTATTTTGCACTCCAGAGAGGTGGATATTTGATTTAAGCTTGATTTATGCTGATGCTGTTAAAATGGACACACCAATATGTTGTATGTATGTATGTATGTATGTATGTATGTATGTATGTATGGTTTTTTGAGTTAGGGTTTCTCCATAGCCCCGGCTGGCCTCGAACTCAGAGAGACCCACCTGCCCTGTCTCCAGAATGCTTGTTTAAAAGTGTACAGCACCATCGCCCAGCCCAATAAGTGTTTATTATCAGGAAAGGAAAAAAAATGTTTTCAAGTTTTACCATCTTTGAAGACAGAAAAATTTACCTTTCCTTTCTTTTAGTAAATACTTGCTCTATTTAAAAGTGTGTGTGTATGCATGCACACATGAATGCTGGTGAAATGTTTCAGCAGGTTACAATGCTTGCAACCAAGCCTGATGGACCTGAGTTTTCATTTCTGGAACTCATTTGATAGGAAAGAACAGACTTCTGAAAGTTATCCTCTGACTGCTATTTGTATGCAATGGTACTCTTGTATTAGCTAGACATACATGCACACTTGTGTATGCACACACACACACACACACACACACACACACAGCAATTGTTTTTTTAAAAAAATTACAAAAAACATTGTTTAATGGCTTAAGGAAATTGGCACCTAATCCTAACTTACCAGGTAGACTGTTTAGGATTATTGCTGTAAAAGTCCAAGTTTACACAACTGGTGGAGCTTGTTGTTGAGGGAGCACATTGTGTGTGTGTGTGTGTGTGTGTGTGTGTGTGTGTGTGAGAGAGAGAGAGAGAGAGACAGACAGACAGACAGACAGACACAGACAGATTCCCACTGCTGGAGGCAGAGCTGCCATAGAGCAAATACAAGTTTCTAGAATCACTGAAAAAAATTCTTTTTTTTTTTAAATTACTAATCAAGTGTGATTTTCTTGAGATATAAACCTGATGTTGAATTGTGAGTCTTTGACTATATATGTATGACTGTAGATTAGCTTACCTTTTTCTAATCTTTGTTTTTCTGTAAAATAAGCATAATATTCCTTCATGACAGTATTGTGAGAATTAGAAAAGTAAATACAGAATATAATAGGAAAACAGTCAGATGTTTTCAGTCTTTTTATAATTCTCTTTACCATACATTTGTAGTAGTATATATACTGTATATGGACTATAACAATGCACATTGAAGGACTAGAGAGGTGGCTAAGCAGTTAGGAAAATGGGACTGCTTTTCCAGAGGACTCAGGTTAAATTCCTGGTACCCATGTGACAGCTTACAGCAGTTTGTAACTCAGTCCCAGGGGATCTAGTGCCCATTTCTGGGTACCAGGCATGCACCAACATACATACAAGCAAAACTCATACATACAAATTAAATTAAATTAAATTAAAATTTTTAAAATGCACATTTGCTGGGTGATGATGGGGTATGCCCTTAAGAGCAGGTGGATCTCTGTGAGCTGGAGGCCAGCCTGATCTACAGAACAAGTTCCAGGACAGCCAGGCCCACACAGAGAAACCCTTTTGGGCCGGAGGGGGTACTTTGACTTGAAAGTGTTTATGTCAATACAAGGACTGTTGTAAAATTAATCTGCTTAGAATTGATACTATTTAGTTTTGAAAAACGTTTATTGCATAAATCCACTGAATAATTTACTTGTTTAGAACTGTAGAGTCGGACTGGAGAGATGGCTCAGTGGTTAAGAGCACTGACTGTTCTTTCAAAGGTCCTGAGTTAAGATCCCAGCAACCACATGATGTCTCACAACCATCTGTAATGAGATCTGATGCCCTCTTCTGGGGTGTCTGAAGACAGCTACAGTGTACTTACATATAATAAATAAATAAATCTTTAAAAAAGAACTGTAGAGTCTGAAATTTTAGGAACTAATTTTGGCACCCTGCCTTATAAAAATTTCTTGTTAGAATGAGTGCTATTGTTTATTCTGCTGAAGTCATCTGTGTAACTGCTGAATTTCAGAAATGGACCTTCACTAAAATGTCAGTGGTGATTTGTAGGTAAGGATTTTGTTGGTTTTCAGAGTCTTGTCTTTTTCATCCTCTGATTTCCTTAATATATTCAAGGAAGATAAATAATGGGGCATGGGATATTAGCTTTGTTTACTAGATGTTTGAGATAGTCTGTTCTTTGCCTTAATTAAGTGTGTGCTGTTGTTGGAGATGATACTCCGATATGTAATCTGGATAATAAAATTTGGAGAAGAGAATTGTTCTCAATCTAGGTTTGATCTGACTTTACATTTTGTATCCATACTCTGCCAGTATGTCAGGGGCATATTCTCTATTCCTCTCCACATTAATTTTTATCTTCAAAGTTTCAGGTATTTAAGATGTTTTCTATAGTTAATCAGAGTATGAAACAAAATTGAAAAGGTCGTATTGCTTGGGACCAGTGAGATGGCTCACAGGGTAAAGATGCTTACCTCCCAAATCTGGTGACCACAGTTCAAACCACTACCTACAAAAAAGTGGAAAGAGAACCAGCTTCACGAAGTTGTCCTATTAACCTTCAAAAATAAAATGCTATGGCATGTTTGCTATTGGAAGAATTTCTCTCAGTGGGTGGGAGACATATTAGGTATAGTCTGTTTCCCCCTCAGAAGGTACCATGATACACCAAAGTTTTCCCCTAAGTCAGTGGTTCTCAACCCTCTTAATGCCCTAGCCCTTTAACAGGTCCTTATGATGTGGTGGCCCCAACCATAAAATTATTTTTGTTGCACTTCATAACTGTCATTTTGCTGCTGTTCTGAATCATAATGTAAATATCTGTGTTTTCTGATTGTCAAAGGTGACCCCTGTGAAAGAATCATTTAACCCTCCCCCACCCATTGAGTTTGTAGCCCACAGGTTGAGAACCACTGCCCTAAAGAATGAATGAATTTTATTAGGCTTCCTTGTACAGCAGTGTGTAAAGGGTTTCAGGCAGAAATGTGGGTAACCTTACAGGAGCCAAACTGGAAGCGCTACATACAGTGTGGATAATGACTTGCATGGCTGTGTAGAGGGAGTCCCTTCCTTCCCTTAGCCTTTCCAACCTATGTACTCTAACTCGGAGGCCATTTATACTTGGGGCAGAATTTATACGTAACTGGCTGAGAAGCATGTCTGGATGCTCAGAGGAGCATCCAATGACTCTCCTGGACTCCTGTGAACTAACATCAGCAGCCAACAGGCTCAGCTAGGGGGACCTTCTATAGTTACAGCTTAACTCAGCATTATGGTAGGCACAGAGACTAGTTCTATATAACGTGCGCTCATATACATCATGTACACACACATAATAAGAAATAAACATTTTAATTGATATTTCTTTTTTTTTTTTTCTCGAGACAGGGTTTCTCTGTTTAGCCCTGACTGTCCTGGAACTCACTCCGTAGACCAGGCTGGCCTCGAACTCAGAAATCCACCTGCCTCTGCCTCCCGAGTGCTGGGATTAAAGGTGTGCGCCACCACACCCGGCTTAAATGATATTTCTTAGTCTAATATTTTTGCGTAGGTGTAGTTTTTGCCTTTGGTGTTAGTTAATTGATAACTTTCAAATTATTTTTAAGGCTGGGCAGTGGCGTCGCATGCCTTTAATTCCAGCACTCAGAAGGCAGAGGCAAGTAGATCTCAATGAGTTCAACGATAGCCAGGGCTACACAGAGAAACCTTGTCTCAGAATAAACCGAGAGAGAGAGAGAGAGAGAGAGAGAGAGAGAGAGAGAGAGAGAGAGAGAGAGAGGAAGCATCTATGGCCTGGCAAATACAGAAGTGGATGTTCACAGTCAGCTATTGGATGGAACACAGCTCCCCCAATGGAGGAGCTAGAGAAAGTACCCAAGGAGCTGAAAGGGTCTGCAACCCTATAGGTGGAACAACAATATGAACTAACCAGTACCCTCCAGAGCTTCTGTCTCTAGCTGCATATGTAGCAGAGGATGGCCTAGTTGGCCTTCAATGGGAGGAGAGGCCCCCTTGGTCTTGTGAAGATCATATGCCCCAGTACAGGGGAATGCCATGGGCCAGGAAGCAGAAGTGTGTGGGTTGGGGAGCAGGGGGTGGGGAAGATGGCATATGCGGAGGGGGGTTTTGGAGTGGAAACGAGGAAAGGGGATAAGATTTGAAATGTAAATAAAGAAAATATCCAATAAAGTCAAAAAGAAAAAGAAAAAAAAAAAAAGAAAAGAAAAGAAAAGAAAGCAGGGCTTCTCTGTGTAGCCCTGGATAACTTGGCACTCACTTTGTAGACTAGGCGGCTGCAAACTCACAGAGATCCATCTNAGAGAAGAGAGAGAAGAGAGAGAAGAGAGAGAAGAGAGAGAAGAGAGAGAAGAGAGAGAAGAGAGAGAAGAGAGAGAGAGGGGAGAGAGGGGAGAGGGGAGAGAGAGAGAGAATATGAACGAATATGAGAATATTTGTATGCTGGCTTGGAAGTTGTGGCTAGGGACGAGTGAGGTCAGAGGACACAGGGCTACCAGCCTTGCTGAGGCCCTCAGTTGTCAGCAGTGTCTGTGGTCAGCTCAGCTTCACAGCAGACGATGCAGCAGCTGGGAAGGTGCTCTGATCAAAAGTTGTAAGCATTTGCCTTATTTGGATTTGGCTCTTGTTTGAGGTCCTTGCTTGCTCTACTAGATGTCATTTAGCAGTAGATGGCTTTGTCTTGGTCTCTTGCAGCCAGGAGAAAATAATGTGTCAAGGCAGGATAGCTTTATCACACTGTTACTGTCTCCTAGCTTTGTTTCATGGCAACATAGCCAAGAAGAATGTGAACTAGTGTTGTTCTATTTAAATGGTCCTAGTTAAGGGATTATTACAACCTAACATTCTGCTGCCTTGTATATTAAACTGTTAATGTTTCAATACTGATTTTTACAGATCCTTCTGCTGAGGAATTGAGAAATCTAATGATGTTGCATGGAGGTCAATACCATGTGTATTATTCTAGATCCAAAACAACACACATTATTGCTACAAATCTTCCTAATGCCAAAATTAAAGAATTAAAGGGGGAAAAAGTAATACGACCAGAATGGATTGTGGAAAGGTAAGTTTAATCAGTAAGTTCTTTAAAAACTCCAGTGTTTTTATTTTTACAAAACTGGCCTTACTTCAAATAGCATGTGTCTGCTGACTGAGTCTGAACACATGGTATGCTTTGGAAGCCATTTCAAATGCAGAAATATGGCTAATAGTGTTGCCACTTCAGCTGCCAGAAAGCAGAGGAGATAATACAGACAAGCAGCAAGAAGTAGTCAGTAGTACTTGACAAGTATTTGTGTGCTCAGTGCTTGGTGGGGGTGTTTGTTCTTGGGAAACCTCACTCACCGAAGCCTTGTACTGCCTCATGGAATTTCCTTCTGTTGGGAGACACAGAACAGTAAGCTTTATATAGAGTGAATTGCATCTTTTTTTATAATGTATGTATGTTGGTCAGTTTTTAAGTTTTCACAAGTTAGTTATTTGGGAAGAGGGAACTTCAGTTGAGAAATTCCCTTCATGCGATTGGGTGCTCGGTGTTGATTTGTGTCACTCTGCCTGCTGTCATTGAGGTCATTAAGGTAGACAAGAACAAGACTACAGATTTTATTTGTTCTTCGCCTCTTGGTTTTACTTAAAATGTGCAAGAGGTTTACACAGGTGTGATTTTTGTGCTGTCCCTCCTTTGTCATCATGATGAGAAGGATGGAGAGTTACTGTAAGTGTTAAGTATCTCTGCTTGAGAGTGCAGGGAGCAGGTGAGCTGTCATAGTGGGACTGTAAGGCACATCCATGTTAGGTAGTTAGGTGGAAATAGATGTGACAAAGAATATAAAGTAACAAATGTCTAACTTGAGGATCTTTAGTTCTGGTATTATAATGTAACTTACAATTTTGATATGCCTTAATAATCCATTTGGGTAAATGAAAATTAAACCTTTCTAGCTTATGTTCTTGATTTTTTTTTTTTTTCTAGCTTATGTTCTTTACTGTTGTGACTTAGTAGTTTCAGCATTTGGATGTAGTGTTAGGTACATTCAGTAGGATTATTAAATATCTTCCAGTATAATTTCACAAAGGACAATGGCTATACAATTACTTATAAGGGTGTTATGATTGTTGACTCAAGTTTAAAAAGTAGTTGTCTATAAGACAGTTCAATCGTTCCCCACAGCTTGTTTCTTTAAAGCTATGCAGAAGGTAGAAGAAAATTTAAAAAATGTTGACTTTTTAATTTATGAGACAAAAGTTTATCAAGGTTTTTATTATTTTACTGAATAGTTTTACAGAGAAAGTTTTAGGGTTTTTTTGTTTGTTTGTTTGTTTATAAATCAGAGACTTAGTGAAAAATAAATAAATAAATAAACTAAGCTATAGCAATGGCCGCCAAGCCTGCCAACCTGAGCTTGTTTCCCCAGGACAACATGGTGGAAGGTCAGCATATGGCTTCCATGAGCTGTCCCCTGACTTCCACTGAGTCAGTCAGTCTGTCTCTATTCTTCCCTCCCTTCCTCTCTGCCTCCCTCTTTTCCTCCCTCCCCTTCAAATGTGATATGAAGGAAAAGAGGGAGGGAGGGAGGGAGGAAGGAAGGTAAAGACAGACATAAATTTCCTTATACTTAAGTTCCACCTGTTTTTTAAATTTGGTTATTGGCCTAAATATTATTAGCCAATTATCTGAAAATTGAAAGTGAACTTACATTTTTTTTTTTTTTTAAGATTTATTTATTTATTATATGTAAGTACACTGTAGCTGTCTCCAGACACTCCAGAAGAGGGCATCAGATCTTGTTATGGCTGGTTGTGAGCCACTATGTGGTTGCTGGGATTTGAACTCCAGACCTTCGGAAGAGCAGTCGGGTGCTCTTACCCACTGAGCCATCTCACCAGCCCCCGTGAACTTACATTTTTAAAGATAGATGGTAGCTAATATAACTCATAACTTATTAACAAGCAGAGATTAATTTAAGATATCTTAATGAAGACAAATAGGGTGACATATGCCTGTAATTCCAACACTTGGAAGGTAGAGGCAGGAGAGTTCAGGGCCAGCCTTCAGCCTCATGGGACTCTTGCTGCTTCAAGAAACAAATTGAATTTGTTTCAGTTCTGTTGTATGAACAGAGTGTGCCAGTATCACTCAGGATTGGAGTGCTAGAGTTCACCTACATTTTTGTCACAGTGTTTGAGCTGTACCAAACACTTGGGGTTAAATATATTTCAGCCCGCTAGAGATCATACCAAAAATCTCTTGTCTCTTACAACTCTGATACACACAAAAGTAATTTAATAATTTTAATACATATTCTTTATTTTGTCCTATATTCTTCAATTTTAGTTTTTTCTTGTAATGCATTTAATAGTATATTAAGACCACTAAAACAAATGAGAAGGAATACACTAGGAAACAGATGGCCTGTTAACTTTGGATTTTCTTGAAGCTCACTCTCACCTAGTCTGAAACTGATTTGGTGTTGCCTTTCTGTTTCAGCATCAAAGCTGGGAGACTCTTGTCCCCTGCTCCCTATCAGCTCTACACCAAGCCGTCCACTGCACAGAAGAGTCTCAGCTTCAATCCTGTGTGCAAGCCTGAGGGTCCTGGGCCAGGTCCAAGCAGTACAGCCAGACAGCTCAACAACAGGGTGTAAGTGTGGGTACATTAGAAAGCCAATAAAAATGGTTTTAGTAGTGAGTATGGTCCCTGTTCTACTGAAGATAGAAGCAAATATTTTAAAAGCTGGGCATTCAACTTTCATAAACATTTTAAATGATATATAGGGCTATGGCCCTATATATTAACCCATTTTGTAATAAAGTTAGAGAAGCACAGTATAAACAAGTTTTTCTAGTTATACTAAATTCTTTCTTGTGGATTTTCATGAAAAGTATTTTCTGGTAAGCAGCTTTCTGAAGTATGTTACTTTCTTAAAAACTGAAAGGTACTTTCCTTATGCTCCATGCATAGAAAAATAATTAAATTGCTTATGTTTGCAGGTTGCTTTTGAAAAATTAAATATTTGTAATATTAAGTCTGTAAATATATTAGTTGTTGATTCTCAGTTAGAGTTATGGAGTCACTCTAGACGTTATTAATGTATATTTTTTTAAAATATGTTGGATTTAAGTTCTAATTGCAGTAATTTTGAGTGCATTGGCTTCTCTTTCAGAGTAGCCTGTTGCCTTAACTTGTGGATCAAGTGGTCACTGTCACTGTCCTTGTCCTTTTTTAATAAGTTGCTTACTGTGGGAGTTGGGTTTTCCCCAGGAGATGAGGAATCTCACCTGGAGGACTCAACATCACTGCCTCTGTAGTTTTTTCTTCTTGTCACCTGTTACTTGCCTTACTCACCCAGAAGTCCACATGAAATTCTTTAATATATTTCAAACTACTAATCTTCAACATACTACCACTAATAATCACTAATAACAGGAAAAGCACAAAATACGCCTTTTTTTCTCTTAGACTGATGCAAGTAGAAAATAGATTTTTCTCAATATTATTTCCGTTGCTAGTTTTAGGAAGAATTTACCTTTGAGATCTGACTTCTTAATACAAATAAAAATATTGTTACTTGCTTAAATGTGTGTTTTAGTATATATTTTACATAGCTCTTTTCAAAATGTGCATTTGTCTATCTGAGGTACCAGTATAGAATCAGCATGTATTATTAACTATATGTTTTCTTGCCAGCAGTACATGCATTTTTGTTGGTTGTGCTACTATTGGTCATATAAAGAGCCATCATAATCCAGTGACACCAGAAAGCTAATTGTCAGAGTTTTGTTTTGTTTTTGAGACAGGGTTTCTCTGTATAGCCCTGGCTGTCCTGTAACTCACTTTGTAGACCAGGCTGGCCTTGAACTCACAGAGATCTGCCTGCCTCTGTTTCTGAGTGCTGAGTTTTAAGTCCTGTGCCTGCCTGATTTTTTTATATACTAACATCACTTTGTTGACTTCTGGGTGTTTGGTGAGAACTAGTATAACTTGCACCTTAAAGATGTCTAAATGGATCTTCACTTCCTGCTCTTTCCTTTATCCTAACAGGCAGGCAGGCTTCCTCTGATTTGGGACTAAATAGGCTTTCTTTTAATTAATTCCAATTTGTGTTCTTCTTTCACTGTCCTTTTATGAGAGTTGGATGTACTCAGAATTGGTTGTCATAGTGAATGAAAGATTCAGCCAGGGCCTAAGCCAAGTAGAAATGGCTGGGGATTTTTTTGTTTGTTTGTTTTTGCATCTATCCTGTATGGTTTTTCTATATAGTCAGACCATTACCAAAAAGTCAAGTTGGCACTGGGGTGAGGACCTTAACAACATCTGGTAGTCTGACCCTCAGACTGGAGTTGTAAGAGTAATTGGATTAATACTATAGACAGATACTTGAAAGAATGAATTACTGGAGTAATCCAGTTTTGGATATTGTTACTTACATGTCTTTATGAAGACAAATTAATTTTGTCCTTATTAATGTTGCTTAAAAAACAAAACAAAACATGTAACCAGGATGTGAATTTAGTATAATATTTGTCATAGATCCTGCCTGCATTTGTAAGCCTGTGACCATATGATCTAGATTGCCATTGGATGTCTGTGGCATCTAAATCCACATTTCTGGTTTATTTGTTCAAGTGTTATTTTCTTGTAAAAAAAATTGTACTGAGTTAATACTGCATACTTGATTCTTACATTATACCATCTGGAATAGCAGTAAGCCAGCTGGTTTGTGATTGAATACAGTCTCACTAGCTCTCATGTTGACTGGAGCTAACTAGCAACTTCAGTCCCATGTGTTGTGGTATTGGGTTTAATGTGTTAGAGAATGACTTACATAAAAAGTACAGTAAAACTATAACAGGGACAGAGGGAAAACTTATTTGATCATTTTATGAAAAACAGATAGTAAATAAATGACAACTCCTGTGCTTTGGAAGTTAGAGGTGATAGTTTTTCTAGAGAAAGTTTCAGAATACCAGTGGGCATGCCTGTGCGTGCCTGTAATCTCAGTAATAAATGTCGGTAGAAGGCCATTTAAAGAGTAGGCATCTTAGACTTTTTTTTATTATTGAAAAGAAAAGAAAGAAAATATCAATGTTTCTTTAGTTTAGACAAGGCTTATCCTTTGTTGAAACAAAAATAAAATGTTTATGGTTTAGCTGTTAGTATTTTAAGAGGGAAACAGTAAGTCACAAGGAATTTTTTTTAAGCTTTCAAATCATATACATTAACTTAGATTCTTCTTATACTTTAGAAATCACATAATTAAGAAGATTGAGACAGAAAGTGAAGTGAAAGCAAATGGACTGAGCAGCTGGAATGAAGACGGTGCAAATGATGATTTTAGTTTTGAGGACCTGGAACATACATTTTCAGGAAGGAAACAGAATGGAGTAATGCATCCCAGAGATACCGCTGTCATTTTTAATGGACACACCCATAGTTCAAATGGTGCCTTAAAGACACAAGATTGCTTGGTGCCTGTGGGCAACAGTGTTGCTAGCAGGCTCTCTTTAGACTCTGCCCAGGAGGAGAAGAGGGCAGAGAAGAGCAACACCGACTTCAGAGACTGCACAGCGCAGCACTTGCAGCACAGCACCAGAAGTGCAGATGCTTTGCAGAGTCCACACAGAACTAATTCTCTTTCACCATCTTTGCACAGTAACACTAAAATCAATGGTGCTCACCACTCCACTGTTCAGGGGCCTTCAAGCACAAAAAGCACTTCTGTTCTGACTCTTAGTAAAGTAGCGCCTTCAGTGCCATCCAAACCATTGGACTGCAACTTCATTTCAGATTTCTATTCGCGTTCAAGACTGCATCACATCTCAACATGGAAGTGTGAATTGACTGAGTTTGTCAATACCCTACAGAGACAAAGTAGTGGTATCTTTCCGGGAAGGGAAAAGTTAAAAAAAGTGAAAACAGGCAGGTCTTCTCTTGTTGTAACTGACACAGGTAGATACTAAAATTGTTTTCTTCAAAACAGTTCTATTTAATTTTGTTCTGATTTTGTTATTATTCTAATTATTACAAACTTCTTAATATAGAAAACCTTCAGGAATATCAGGTTATATAAGTTACAGTAAGTATACCTGAAAACTTCATTACTATTTTTTATTTTAGATTTAATTGTGGTAACTTAAAATGTTGGGTCATTTCAACACTGTCAGAACTGGGACTCCAAGCATTCCTTCCTCATGGAGACTTTTATACATTGTTGGTTTTGAACTGTATAAATATAACATTTTATATTCCATGTCTAATCTCCTGTGAGAATGAAGTTGATTGGTAAGGGTAATTGTGAATTTCTAGACGCTTGCTTCATTAAAAATTAAACAATGACATATAACTGTTGCACTTACAGTGGTAAACTTGGATTGTTTTTATATCTATACAGATTGTTTATGTATGTGCTTAATACTTGTCATCTAAATCCAACAGGAAGCTGTTGTGTGACAGTTGTTACTTAAACTAGATTCTAGTTCAGATCCAGTTTGAAGTTTTGGTTGTTTTTGACAAAGGGTTTGGCTTTCTTTTGTGGCTGTGTGGCAAAAGACAGTTCCAAGATTATGTGAAAGTAATCTTTATAACAGTGAAAAGGGAGGCATTTAGATTATGTTATATCTTTTTTTTTAACCTGAAAGTCACTTAATTTTGAAAGCTTTAAAATACTATAATGAATTAGGTTCATGAATGGGAGTAAATTCATAAATTTTTATTTTGTAAGAAAGTGTTTGATAGGTATTTTATTTATACATTCTGTACCCCTTAAATATTTAATACTATTTTAGGTTGTTTACCTTCTGTTTCATAACACTTTGAAACAGTAGAATTGTGATCTTTGTTTGCCTTACATGTGCAAAGTCCTGAGTTTGATAATTTGCACTGCAGAAGAAAGATTGTGATTATTAAAATTTTCATAGAAAATGGCAAGGGTTTGATTTAGATAGTGTAGCCTGAATCTGAATCCTTGCTCTGCCACTTTCTGCAACAGGAACATGCATGGGTATTTGCCTTTCTTGCCTATTTCCTCTCTGCAAGAGGAATGGCAGGAATCAGTGATATCCAGCGTATGTCTGCTTAAAGATAACATGGAGAAAGGGTCAGTGTCTTGTACCTAGTGAGACTAGACAGTTATCTCACAGTTAATTCATGAAGTGGCTCAATTGTTGAGAGTAAGGTTTTTGTTTTTGTTTTTTTTTTTTAACTTATAAAGCTGGTAGGCAAGAATATTCTCTGAGATCAGAACTCCTTACAAGGTTATAAAGTTCCTAGATTTTAGATTCTTAGATTTAGGCCCTGTACTATTCAATTTTGAGTACCAGGAGAAGTAATAGTAACGATGTTATTATAAGGTAATATTGTCCTAATAGTTGGATTATAATAACCCTTATAAACACATCTATGGTTATTCTAAGTCATTTATTGTCCTAATGTGATAATACTTACCTTCATCTGCATAAATGTAATAAACATGCTCCAGAACTAGTAACATGTAATGGTATAAGAAAAGTTTCCATTGTGTATAGATTTTTGTTCTGTGGACTGCCTTTTGAAGCATGTCTAATGAGAATAGTAGCATGAACGTCTAAGAGCTTAGAATTCAAACTGGGAACTCACTGGCTGTAGGACTTACTAGTCTGTAAAAGGTAGGAGTGGTAGTGCTATGAGAATTAATCAAAATTAACCCCATAAACCTCTTGTGCCTTGTACCTACCCAGGTGCATTGAATGGTAGTAGCCATTGTTGTTGTTTCATGAAATGTTTGTAGGGTGTGGGGAATGGAGCTTATCAAAGATGACTTAGCTCCATGGAACTCAGCATGTGAAACTACAGACAGCAAAATTGTTATAAACATATATTTTAAAATTATCTAAATAAAGTCATAATTTTAAGAGAAGACTTTTAGAAAGTAGAATAGGAAATGATATAGTATTATTAGAATTGATTTAAAATTCTATCAGAAAACTAAAGAAAGTGAATATTTGTTTACTGGGGTGGTACACAGTCCATAATATATTCTATACTAAGATATCATTCATCTTCAATATGATTTTGAAAATGAACTAGACCTGTTTTTAATAAGAATTAGCTTGGGTTTGAATGTTATCTTTTTCCTTCTAGGCACTATGTCAGTGTTGAGCTCACCCAGACATCAGAGCTGTGTGATGCATGTTGATATGGACTGCTTCTTTGTATCAGTGGGTATACGAAATAGACCAGATCTCAAAGGTCTGTATTCCTGTCTGTTTTAAGAAAATGGATAAATTGTTATGAGTATATATGTCCTAATTGATAACGTGTTCTTTGAAAAGTATTTTGATTTTCCTTGGTCAAATCAGTTCCTTTCTTCAAGTTGGCTGGACTCCATTATCACAGGTGTAGGGAAATTAGAAAACTAGTGCTTGGTGTAAGGTGAAATATACAGAAAGAAGGATCTTAAATTGAGCACTCTATTATCACATAGATGAGGCCTTCTGAATATTTTCCATATCTTTTTATAGTTTGTTAAAGGGAATTTTTTGGTATCCTGTGTCTTCAGATTTTCTATTTTTCCTGTTCAAATAACTCTCCACCCTCATTGTAGGTAAACACCCTAACTTTTGGCTTGTGAGAGATAATTTTGTAGCATTGAGTCAACTGGGCAGTCTATTGTTAATGAAATTTTAGGTTTATTTATGTACTGCTTACTGTCATTAGAAGTATTCAGGATTTTTCTGAAGTTCTTTCTGGACAAGATAGCTACATTAGCATTTTCTCTTAAAAGTTGTTTTTTCTCTTAACTAAATAGGAGTTAGGGGACTGAAAAATCCTAGAAAATTCTAGGTTCCCAATAGGGCCTTAATTTTGTCCTTAGTTAAGTTGCCACTCAGCTCTGAAAGGGTGTTTAGAATGTGAAGGAATTTGATTTTAGCCTATGGATAACTTACCAGCTAGTAGATTGTGATTTTTGGTTAGCTTCTATGGAGGGCAAGAAGGTTCTGTGTGTATGTGCTTCTTTGTTCTGAACTGCTTGCCTTCTAAACCTGTTTTATACCACTTGTAAATCAATTTTACAACATTATAGCTGTCTTGTAACTTAATACATACACAAAGGAAATGAAACATTAAAGTAATGTTCTTAACCAAAGCAAAAACTAGGGGTCTGGAAATTCACATTTGGTTATATATAATCAAAGTTCAGATTTTGATTGTTATTTATGAATCTCTAACTTATTTCTTTTTAAATAAAATTAAAAGGATAAATGTACATGTTGAACCTACAGAACTATAAAAAGTCTGTTTATAGTTTTTCTTTCATTGTCCACTCCTACAATCTGAACTTGGGGTCTGAGTTGCCCATTTTTCATTGTAAGAAATCCAAAGCAGGGCTGGAGAAGATAGCTCAGAGGTTAAAAGCACTTGTTGCTTGCTCTTCCAGAGGTCCTGAGTTCAATTCCCAGCAGCCTCATGGTGTCTCACAACCATCTATAATAAGATCTTATGCCCTCTTCTGGTGTGTCAGAAGACAGCTACAGTGTACTCATATAAATGAAATAAGTAAATCTTTAACAAAAAGAAAAAAAAAATCAAAAGCCAAAAGCCATGGGAAACTTACTTTGCTGCTTTTAGATTGAGTCAGTTTATCAGAAATATCACTGGAGTCATACTTGGTGGCACATGTTTTTAATCCCAGTACTCTGGAGGCAGGTGGATCTCTGTTAGTTCCTGGATAGCCTGGTCTACATAGAGAATTCCAGAACTTCCTAGACCCTGTCTTTTTTTTTTTTTTTAAAAAAAAAAAAAACCAACACGCGCTGAGGGACTGGAGAGATGGCTCTGCAGTTAAGAGCATTGACTGCTCTTCTGAAGGTCCTGAGTTCAAATCCCAGCAACTACATGGTGACTCACAACCATCCATAATGAGATCTGATGCCCTCTTCTGGTGTGTCTGAAGACAGCTACAGTGTACTTACAAATAATAATAAATAAATCTTTTAAAAAAAAAAAACTCGCTGAAACTGTCCCTTTTAATGAAAATGAAAACCTTAGGCGAGTTATATGGTGATGGGTATACTAGCTTATTGAAGATTTAATGCCCATATGATTAAAGAACAACTTTAAAATCTCATGAAAATTTCTCTATTACCTATTCTTAACATCCTTTTGTACTTAGAGAAAAAAAATGTAATTTTTTTTCTCACAGGAAAACCAGTGGCTGTTACAAGTAACAGAGGCACAGGAAAGGCACCTTTACGTCCTGGTGCTAACCCGCAGCTGGAATGGCAGTATTACCAGAATAGAGCCCTGAGAGGAAAAGCAGGTACACACGCGTTCTTGAACCCATACACTCCTATGGATGGCCTCGGATGCTGCTGGTGGTGTTGGTGCTGTAGAAGTAAAAGTAGAATTAGAATAATTAGCTCTTCCAGGCTGAAGGCTTTAAGGATTCTAGTGACAACTTGAATCAAAACAAAATCTGAATCTATAAACAGATGACTGGTATATAGTTAATGATTTCTGGAATTGGATGATGGTGTTTTCCTGGAACTCAGGTATGATTTTTAAAACGGTGATTAATCTACTTTTTATAATTTAGATTGGGAATGAAAAGCTTGATTGTTTCATAGAAACATTGATCTGGATAAGTTATTAGCCATTTGGCTTATGTCACAGTAAAGATACTGAAGATTGTGTTCATCAGTATTTTTAAGAATTTAAAGTTAGACACCATGGTACCTAATCCCAGCCTTAGAGATGGCACCAGAGTAGTACTTTCAGGGGAAGGCTACAGAGTAGGGAAACTGATTCAAGGAAGGACAGACACAACCTCTGTTGGAACTAGAATCTAAATGCTTCATTTGAGTGAACTTGTTTCTTAGAAGAAACATCTTCATAGCTGTCTTGGAAAACTAGTCTCTTTACAATCATAAGATCTTCATGTGTTTTTATTGCCCTGCCTTAAAGTTATTAAGAACTATTTACCTAGAAAGTCTTTCACATTAGTTTCCTTGTAGAGTATCTTGTAAAACCACAATTTTTTTTTTAAAAATAATTCTTTTAGAAAAACATTAACCAGACGACATAATACATACAGCGCAGTAGAGGTTCTAGCTTGGTTTTATCCCAGTTACTTCTGTTCCCTGTTTTGTCAGATATAAAACCCGGGGATAATTTTAGAGACCCTGATGAGGCAAAACAGTCTGGATGTCTGGATTTCTTTTCTACACTTAGTCTTTGTTGGTTGCAGTCATCTGCTTTACAGTGAATATCGGGCAGGGCAGTTGTAGACTCCCATTTGTACTTGGTATGTGTATCCACTTCTCACGTTTTCTAAGGCTTTTCCTAGTTGGTCAATGTTTTCAGAGGCTTTGAGACCCTAGTGATTTGTGTCAGTAGACTGTGGGGTGCCTTCCTGACTGTGGAGGCGTCACTTCATGGTTGACGGTTAGTGTTCCTTTGGACACGGTTGCTTTTTCTCTCTGTGTGTTCTATATGGTATTATTAAAAAGATAAAAACTTGTTATAGAAAGCAAGAAATGTGTAGCTAAAGGAAGCACACTTGTCACATATTGAACACTAAGTGAATACTTAGTGAAAAAAAAAAAACAGATATGTATGTTTGGTGGATTCTCTAAGTTTCTTTGTTGCTCAGACTGGTGGGTAGAGTCTAAGTCAGCTGCTTGTTTGAGCAGTCTGCATCTAGATTTTGACCTTGGTAGGCACTTGTTCTTTGAAAGTAGCAGGGAGCTGATCTTCTTTTGTCTTGCTTTCCATCACTGTCTGGCCATACATGGTTTTGCAGTAAAATATTTTCCTTGATAACTTAATTATCTTCATCTTTGTAGCCACTGGATTTTTTATAATATTTTAACAGCCTTCTATAATTCATATCTCCTTCACTTCTGTTGGATGGTGCAACAGAAGCCAAATATTAGGGGAAATATTTAGGTATTGAAACTGACACAAGATTTTCCTCTCCTTAGAAAAAGTGACTATAATACCTTGATATTCTTATTTTAACTTGAGAACATTCATATTTGTATCTTAAGCCCTTTGACCCATTTGGAGCTTGTAAAAAATATTTGCTATACATAAAAGGACTAGATTGTCTTTTATTAAGTTCACAGCCACACCTGTGCCCAGAACTTGTTTTCCTGTTCTTTTGTTCCACTTTTCCTGATCTCTCTTTCTTTAGATCATTATTAGAGATAGCACCCAAACCCCAGAGTACTAATGATCAGTTTAGAAGTTAGACTCTTGGACTTATACACACCAGCTTTATAAAAGTCGTTCTAATATTTTGGTTTGTGTGGTTAGATGAGGCAGAATATTAGAACCAAAAAAGCATCTTTAGTCTTTATTAGAGACTGATTTCTTGTTCCTTATACTCAGAACTTAGGTTTGTGTAAGCGGGCGTCTCATCCATTCATGACTTCCTTTGTGAGCTGTCTCCTGAATCATCTCGTTGATGATGTCATTCAGAGCCATTTGACCTCTGCACTTTGTGGTTGGGGCCTTTTACCCCTGCCTGGATTCCCAGGATGCAGATGTTTTCTATCCCTTCAACAAACTTCAGTTTTCATTCTAAAGAGCAACAGTTTAAAAAATCGTATTAGTCATAGATTTATTCTCAGCGATTTCTTTTTCACAGACTTGTGTCCTGGCCTCTGATTTCTCCAACCGTTCCTCCACATTCTCCATGTGCCCGTCTAGTTTGTCAAGTTTTGATCAGCAGTTCTCTACTTTGCCCTCCAGTGAGGACAGTGTATCCCTGCATTTCCCCGAATCTCACATGAAGCAACTCACTCCGCTGGTGGAGAGACCCACGCACTCTGCTGCATTGTGGAACAGGTCAGCCAGCCCAGTGAAGAGGAACACCATGGTGCTGCCTCTCAGGCCAGGGCATTGGGGGCGCATGGACCACATTCTGATTTCACTTCAAATGAGACTCTTATTTAAATAGTCCTTCAAATACTAAGGTCATGTAACTCCCTTTTAAAGCATAATTCATGGTTATAACTTTGGAAGATAGCAGATTGTGGCTGTGCTCTTTGTTTAGTAGTACCCTCTGTTGATCTGTTACTGACAACCCTTAAATTCTTATAGATTAGATAGTGGACTGATACAGAAACACTGAATAATCTGCTCACTTTCTGTCTTGAGTTCATAAGAGTGTGGCATATATTTACATTTTACCAAAAGACATAGTGCACATTGCGTACTCTTGTTTTTATTTTTAGATGCAAGTAGCAGTTAACTCCCACCAGTTTGGCTTGTATTTGTGGTGTTCATGTATGAGTGTTAGGATCTGGAAATATTTACACAGGTTGTACATTAGGTAAAGATGTTCATGGTTATTGGTCAGATAAGGAAGAGTTATTGTACTAATGAAGCCAGATATTGTGTTGTGTTTTTCTGGTGGTGCAATAACTTGGTTGTTTTCATGGAGCATTGAGGCTCTTAATTTAGTGAAAAAGAGGTAGTGAGTAGTTTGTTAGCGGTGTGCTATTGTAGTGTATTTACAACAACAGCTTTGGGATTAGCTAAAGTGATAAGTTTGAGCCTTGCTTTACTAATGATGTTTATAGAGTAAAAACATGTTTGAGATCATGTTTTAAGACTGTAGTATGAATCGCTTCTTGGCCTTTTGGCTAAGATCAAGTGAAGAATGTAGTATGATTTTAATAAAAAGTTGTATAAAAACATACTTTATCTTTAACCTAATAGTATTATCCTGAGACTAAGACCAAAACTTTAATGTACTTCTCAATTATTAGTGAATCTCTGTCATGTAGCTACTAGGTTCTCTAGGCTGGGCACTTTTATATATCTGGGTGAGATTGTAAATTTGGTTTGGATATTAGAAATGTTGGTGAGTTATTGTTCTGCTGAGTCTAGAATTATGTTCTGTAAAACAGTTACTACTGATTGTAATTGAGCTCAAGTTTTTACCAAGAAGGTGCAGTTGCTAAACTTAGAAGTAGGAAATAATACTATTAGTCTGTTTTTATCTGGTGTGTATAGACGAAAAACCTTGAAGATGAAGCATCTTTATAGTATATGAAGACATATTTATGTACTATACATATATACATATTATATATGTATGTGCATATATGTATATATGTAGTGTATAGATTAGATTATCTGATTACACTGGCTTAATTTCTGAATATAAGGAACAAGAAACCAAAGTATCTAAAAAGTATTACTAAGTTACTGTTTTATCAGAAATTTGATTTTTCTTTAACATATTAGTTTTAAAGTTCTATAGAAATTTCTTTTAGGAAATAACAACAAAAAAAATCATTCTAAAAACCTTGTATTTTCTTTTAACTTTCTCCCATTACAGTGAGCTGCATAGTTCTCCTAAGGCAAGGGGAGAGAGCTTATCTCCCTGATCACTTCACCCTTGTCTACCCTGAGCGACTGTGTTACAGGAGAGATAGTTTGCATTTATTGTGATGTGATGTGTTTTTATCTGACTGTTGCTGAAGAATATAATGAAAGAAAACAGTTTTATTAGCTTTGTTGTACTAAATATAAAAATAATTCCAATTCAATAGGTATTTGGAATTTAAACATTTGCATCTGAAAATATAGAAAACAGATTTCTTTAATAAAAGTTAAGGAAAACAAATTTTTAACATAATAATTAAATTTTATCTTAAAGCAGATATACCAGATTCATCAGGATGGGAGAATCAAGATTCTACACAAACAAATGGAATTGATTCTGTTCTGTCAAAAGCTGAAATTGCTTCTTGTAGTTATGAAGCCAGGTATGTAGAAGCTAAGTGAGCTCTAATTCTTAATGGATAGTAAGTTTTTATGTACTTTTAGAAAGATAAAGTCTTGTATATCAAGATTATGATTTCAATATATATTGATACATATGAAAAGAAATATTTGTATCCTGAGTCCTTTTACACTACATGTTAATTTTAAATAATATAATATCTCCTTATGATATATCCTCCAGTGAAATAAACAAACAAAAAAATTAGGCATTGTTGTAATTATCGCCTTTGAGGTATAAAATTGAAAGTTACTTTTTTCTTTGTTTTTGAAATGTGGTAAGTAGGGCCTTATTTATTCAATCTTACAAATAAAAACTACTTTTTTTGTTTTTAAGGTTCATTTATTTATTTTATGTATATGAGTACACTGTTGCTGTCTTCAGAACAGGGCATCGGATCTCATTACAGATGGTTGTGAGCCACCATGTGGTTTCTGGGAACTAAACTCAGGACTTCTCAAAGAACAGTCAGTGCTCTTAACTACTAAGCCATCTCTCCAGCCCCAAAACACCTTTTTTTTTTTTAAATGTTAGAACTCGGGCTGGAAAGGTAACAGTGAAGAGCCACTGTTCTTGCAGAAGATTAAAAGTTCAGTTTCTTGCACCCACATAGTGCCTCACAGCTCCATCTTCCAGGTCCTGACTGACTTAATTCTTACTGCCTTTGTGGACACAAGGCACACATGGTACACAGATATATTCAAGAAAACACAAACACAGATCATGAAGCTGAAACTTCATTACCTTTTAAATTGTAAGGAAAGTATTTAATACCATCAGACCTATTGTCACTTCAAATTAGTAAGAATGTATAAACTTGTTATTACTAACTTTAGTGTAGGCAGCTATCTTACAATAATTGGAAGCCACAATTATTATTTGCCTTATATAGCAGAAAACTATGTAAGCGCCAGTGAGATGAGTCAGCAGTTAGAGAGAGCACACAAGCATGATGACCTAAACTCAACCCCATAACCAAACAATGTAGAAAGTATACCGGAGTATACATACCGCTACAGAAGGAGTAATAACTACTCAGAGAAATCTGTTTTCTTTTTTACTAGTTAAATTCAGACATTATTGCCTTATTGAGTGAGCCCTCATGCATCACTGATACACGTTGATTGAAAGATTATAGAAGAAGTTAAATTGTTATAGTTTTCAATATTTTCAGATTTGGGATTATTTAAGGAAGTCTGATCTGAACATAAAATATTTGAGCTAATCATAGTATTATCAAAGTAGTTTGTTTAAAATACTGGTAATTTTATTAAAATTTTATTTTACTGAAATATATTTAAGTATGCATAGCTATGAAACATGTTCTTAGCCATTTTATGATATGTCAAACATATGTTCACTAAGTTTAGTTTTATCATGAACAAAACTGTGTTTTACTATTGCTAATTGATATGGCCAAAATTTTGAAACTTATTTTACTAAGGATAATTAAGTAAAATGGAAATGTGTTAGAATTGTTGCTAATTGTTAGCAAAGGCAGTTCAGAGCTTTGTGTATAGATAGTGTTGAATGGCAACCTGGCTACTAATGGACAGTTGTGACCAGTGCATGAGGACATAAAGATGCCCAGAAGTAGAATTTGCTAGTTGATAAAGTGAGAGCTCAGGACATGCCACACTCCTCTTTAGGTCTTGGTGTACGCCAACTGGCTCAAGGAGGAATGCTGGGTGGAAGTCCAAGGTTGTGTCAGGGTGGGTGTGTTGTTAGTTTGGTAGTACTGGACTCACTGGCCTCTGTACTTGGGTGGTGTATTTGTATTGACCATGAGTGTAACCACCAAGCAGAAGGCCAAAATAGTTGGGGTGAGAGAAGATGAGCACCAGATAGTATGTGGCAGTCACAAGTGCTAGTTACATAGTGTGTGTTTAGTTCAGATTTGACTAAAAAGATAAAAATAAATTTGAAAAGCAAAACCAAGTAAATCCACATCTGTGGATTTTCTTACTTTCATTATAATTTTCTATTTTCTAGAATGCTTTTCCCAATGAAGGTATTCAAAACAATTTCTTGTCTCCCTTTTTTCTATACAAATCTCCTAATTTTATCAGAGAAATGTTTCTGAGGTTGGACAACTTAGTCCTGTGCATAACTGAGCTTGACATAGAGTAGTAGTGGAGCTGTAAAGAATGCAGTATGAGGAGATGGTGCAGTGTGTGGAGCTACATGTCCTGAAGAAAGGGCTAGATTTGTATAAGCAACAGACATGGTAGTGCAGACAGACAGTAATGCTAACTTGTAACCTGTGGGAGGCAAAGACAGCACTAGGAGGAGCTTAGTGTCACCGGCTGCTGCACAGCAAATTCAAGGCTGTGCCTTAAACACACCCTCAGAAGTAAGAAAATGGGCATTTTAAACTTCTATGTTCACATTCTTTTGTAAGAACATTTACAGTTATTTAATGACAAGGATTTGTGATAATGTAGTGTATTGAGTGACCAGTACTGATTTGATGCTTTTTTTTTTATATTGCCTAGTCCAACCCCAAAGAACCGTGTCTTAGCCAAGCCTATGGCAGTAAGAGTATGTGCTGTACTTTAAAACACAACATGAGTTCTACATACATAAGTACCACATACTTGGAAGTAGAGCTTTAATAACTTACTCTGCATGGATTTTACTGAGGAGGGACACATGAATCACTGTTTTCTATTAGAGCCACCTCAGGCTTTGTTTGTTGTATGACAGGTTATCATTGTGTAGCTCAATTGGATTGAAACTTTTTCTGTATCCCAACCTGCCCTCAAACTCAAAATCCAGTTTCTGCTACCATCTAAGTGCTGCAATCCCAGCATGCATCATGCCTCTGGCAGACTTCTTTTGTGATTTGTCCTTACTGGTTTATATTCTCTGAAACCAATCTTGGCTTCATGAGCATCTTCCCAAGAACAGTATGTGTTTCCCTCAGTTATGGGGAAGCCTCCTGAGTTTGTTTCTTTAGTTCAGAACTTGTTTATAGTGTGCAGTGACCTCACACTTGGCCATATGGTGGGAGATATGGCTCAGTGGGAAGAGTACTTGCCCAGCATGCACAAGGCCCTGGGTTAGACCCAAAAGCTTAGCAAACCCTGGGTGTTCTGGCATCGTTTGTACTTCACTAGCACTTGAGATGTAAGTAGGTGGATCACAAGTTCACCTGCAGCTGTCCACAGAAACTTTTCTCTATGGAAAGTTGCATGAGTTCCTAAGCACCAGTAGCATTTTTCCTAAGCAATGTTTGTGAAATTTTTTGTATATATAGAAATTTTTTAAAGGAAAGGAAATAGAATGTATGTAGGATCAGTATGACGTATGCCTTAAGACTGAGTTACTGACTTTAATTTGAATGTTGAACTTATATATTTTAGAGTTTTATTATTAAAAGTTTACCCTTTTTCAAAACTATGCATTATAGAAACATCATTTCTGATAACATTTAAACTATTTTCACCTATCTAAACTATTGTATTTGTACTTCCATGTATTAATAAGCATATTGGTTTATTAAGACCTGCTGACTGTAACTCAGATCAAGCTGGGTAGATTCAGGGACATGCTCACAAACATCTTGGGGTCTGTTTGTGGGGCACACTCAGCACCTTATAGAATACCTGATGCTGTAACTGCACATAACTGCTTCAGCTAACTTTACTGTCAGTCACTACTTCTTTCCTGTCTTTGCTTCTTGTTAGGTCCTCTGTGCATTTAAGACTTGATGCTGAAATAATTTATTGCTTTTATATATATGAAAATGCATGTAGTTTTGGGTTTGCTTCTGAATAACTTGAGAGGTTTCCTAATTCTTAGTAGTTCTCTGCTGAAGTGAATGTTAGGAGAGTCCCAGAAGCTTCTGCATAATAATAGAAGACTGGTTAGTCTCCTTATCTTAAAAAGAGGCCAAGAAACAATCCTGTTTCTTAAGCATACATACTGCCAACTAAGTCTATGCTTGGTGAATTTTACTGAATGGATGTATGGAATAACCATGATCATCCTGCACAGTATTATGTAATCTGCTGAAACATTGCTTTATTTTGCTTGTGTTTTTACTGTGATTTTTTTCTTGATTCTTTACAGAGTAATAAAATGGAATTTTACTAATTATGTATAATTCCATAATTGTAGTTTTATGCTGAATGCTCCAAATATCAAAGGTAATGTGGGGCATTGAGACACAATAGATTTAAAATTTACCGTTTTCAATTAGGTCCCTCAAAGTTGTGGAACCCTGGCTCCTGCCCAGAGTGATGTCCTACCATTCAATGCTGTTGGCATCTCAACCACTGCGGAGCCATTGAGGAGCATTGGAATTGGTCAATTGGGAATTGGGTGGTAATAGGATGAGTACACTTTGTCTGTCTGTCACATAGCACTGTTCTGTGTAGTTCTTTTGTTATCTGCTTTGTCTTTGGGGGATGAGCCTGGCTATACTGTGCCATGTATTAGAAGAAGAGAATTTGTTTGACAGCACATTCCTGCTCTGTGGTGGTTGTGATATCACCAGCATATGGCATGCTGGCATCTCTGCAAAGGGGCCAGAGGTCAAGTTTTACAAGTGTTTAGCTATAGACAAAAGAGATGTCATATACTCTAGTGAGACAGTTGTATTTTCAGTTGGGGGGACAACAGACTTGTAAGTTTTCCTACTGCCTATTGTTAACCCCTGATGAGAAGGGGAGTTAGTGGAACTTGTATATCAGTGGCATGGGGAGAATTGACACACTTACTACTTGGTTGTCAGCTGAGGACTCCTATGTAATCTCTTCTTTGTTTTCTTTCCTTTCTAGACAAGTTGGCATTAAGAACGGAATGTTTTTTGGATATGCTAAACAGTTGTGTCCTAATCTGCAAGCTGTTCCATATGATTTTCATGCATGCAGGGAAGTTGCCCAAGCAATGTATGAAACACTGGCAAGGTATTGTGTACCACACGCTCAGGCCCATTCCCTCTGCTCTGCTGCTTTGATTACCTTGATTACTTTGATTACTCATTGTGAGAGTCTCTAGATTTCTGTCTCTCCTGTGATCCTTTTCTTTGCCTGCCAGTTTGATAGCTGCTTTTTCTTTAAATGTAGCTTCAGTAGCTACTGCATATTGTGATGTGAAATCTACCAGACGATGTGAGCCCGTGTTTCTTCCCCTTGAAGCAGACTGACAGAGAATTCTGGTGTTTTGTTGTTGCTGCTGCTGCTTTTGTCTCACTTAGTTCTTCTCTTTTATTACATTTGCATTATAATTTAAGATTAGAATTCACAAAGTGAGATGCAATAGTATGTACTGTGTCTTAGAATTTCAATTCCAGCCAGGATAATGGAGGGAAACCCATTGGAACTGAGTAAAGTTAAAACTGATGAGCTAGTAACACAGACATAGAAAAATAGTTTTTCATCTTAAAATCTTCTTATTTTTTATTTTATTTATTTGTTTTTTTCTTCAAAACAGGGTATTTCTGTGTAGCCATGGCTGTCCTAGAACTCACTCTGTAGACCAGACTGGCCTCAAACTCAGAAATCTGTCTGCCTCTGCCTTCCAAGTGCTGGGATTAAAAGTATGCACCACTGCCCGGCCATCTTAAAATCTTTAAGCATGCCAAAAATTACTTTTAAAAAAAAAAATTTATTTTATGTATGTGAGTACACTGTTGCTCTCTTAAGACACACCAGAAGAGGGCTTCAGATCTCATTATGGATGGTTGTGAGCCATCATGTGGTTGCTGGGATTTGAACTCAGGACCTTCAGAAGAGCAGTCAGTGCTCTTAACCGCTAAGCCATCTCTCCAGCCCTCCAAAATTACTTTTTATAAATTGAGTCTCTAGTAATTGTTTTTAAAATGGTTAATTAGAGTTAACTTAAGGAAAGGAGATAAATGATTTCTTTTTCAGTGTAGGCTTTTTTAATACTAAGTCAGTATTAAAAAGAATTAAGATTATTTAGCAACTTGTATATGCTCTAAAGCCAGAATCATGTAGTTTTTCTTTTTTGTAAAGGGCTAGAAGAGGTCTCAAAACTCCTTGACTCTGTGTAAATTGAAAAGGTTTTAAGTGATGTGAATTACTGACCCAGGCCTGCTTCTAGGTGATAACACAGGTAACAAAATAAGAAAAATCCATTACACCGAAGTAGTTGGATAAAAAGCAAACCAACAGAAGAGTCCAAGAACAGGTACAAGAATCAGAAACCCCACTCATTCACACACTCAGGGGCCCTATGAAAACACTAAGCTGAAAGTTGTAATATACACACAGAGGATGTTGCAGACCCACAGAGGCCACCTGTTCTTCTTATGCTTGATTGTGCCAGTCTCACCAAGAGAAAATATGTCCAGTCTCTGCCCTTAATAGTACCTTAATAGTAATGAAAAGTATACATGGAAAGATTCAGTCCTCTCTCACAGCTGTTCTTACTTCAAGTATAGCAGTTTGGTGTTACTGCTTCACAAATGTGTTCAATGCTGTTCAAGCTTAGGGCATTGATGACATCCAAAGGAATGCTGAGAACCAGTTGTTAGGGATGCTGCTGTCTTCTCAGTTCCACATCCCAGAGGAGATGACTAGCTTGCACCTACAGCCTAAAAAGTGAGGGAGAGCTAGGGGCTTTTACACTTTCCTTCTGTGAATACTTTTAGTGGCATGTTTCTGTTCTCAGAGGAAAAGTCATTGTCTTTATTTAAAAAAAAAAAAAAAAAAAGGAAAACCCATTTATTCTTAACATTTTTAGCATTTATTTATTGAATGAGTAGATTTTGGTGGCTTGGTTTGTAGCCTACCAAAAGCTTTGTACTAACAAGTAGACTGAGACTGACCTTGGTTGTGAGGCCTTTTTCCATGTCTGCCATTTCTGGTCTGAGTCTGTTGGATGACTTCGAGATTATGCCTCTTGTCTACCTTGTCAAAACAAGTAGTTCTTTATCAAGGGATATTTCATAAGGCTAGGAAAAGGAACAGCATTTCCTTGAAGATATGGGTGTGTTTCTCCTAGCCAGCATTTAGGCTGACTGACCCCTTTGTCCTATAGAGTCATAGGGATTTAATATTAGTTAATAGTAGTTATTTGCTTTTAGATGAACAGCTGTCATTGAATTGATATGTGTAAACTTTTGTTCATAAAGTTTTCTGATAAGTCATGTTTGAAATTTTGTTAACTGTGACCCATTTGCCACTTTGAAGCTTTTCATGTGTACAAGGGTATTCTGGGTCCAGTCATTTCTGCTATAGTAGTTTTGGTAAAGGATTAGAACACTAACTTTGTATCAGAGTCAGATAACTAAATAGTGGCACTTTGGAAGGGTTAAGATTAGAAGTTTGTGTTGTGATGTGTGCTGGTGGTAGGGTGGTGTTGCAGTATCTGACAACTCCCAGAGCAGCCCATAGGTGTGACTCACTCACTGCCTTCTCTTTGTTCTGATAGCTACACACACAGCATTGAGGCTGTCAGTTGTGATGAAGCACTGATTGACGTCACTGACATCCTTGCAGAGACTAAACTTTCTCCTGAGGAGTTTGCAGCTGCCCTCCGTACTGAAATCAAAGACAAGACTAAATGTGCTGCCTCTGTTGGAATTGGTTAGTATGTGGCTTATTGTGTGCTTGTTTTACCCAGCAATTGGAATCCTTAACTCTCTCCTGGTGTAAAGGAAGTTTAACAGCTTAGCTTTCTACACATTGCAGAAGTGTCCTTTCCCTTACTTTTATCACTGCTTACAGTTGTACAGTAAAATAAAAGTGTGCAAATACAACTAAGTGGTTGGTGGTAGAATTTTTGTAGCACAGGACAGAAAAGTTCTTTCTTGTTCAAAAAGAAATAAAAGGGAGGAATAATTAAATTTAAATGTTTGTTTTTCTCAAATTTGAACAGAAACTCCTTTAAACGCAGATTACCAGCATAGAACTTGAAGTTAAGCTTAGGTGTCCTTTTCTGCCCTTTGCTTTCCTGGATCGCAGTGTTCTCTGCAATTCCATGTTCTGGCATCTCTTTTCGTCTGTTCTGTATTTGGCTTATTCAGCTCTTTCTAACACAGGTCCTCCTTATGTTAACTTTAAACTCTGATCTTTAGACCTGAGAAGCACAGGCTGTCTGTGCCACCTTTTCCTACTCATGGCTGTTTACCAAGCAGAGACTTTGTCCTGCAGGCTTGAGGGATAGTAATAAAGCTTTGTAAGCATGCTGCACTTATTTCTAGCCTTACTCCTACATTCTCATTCACAAGCTCTTTTCCCTCAGATTCTTGTCTTTTGAACCCATGTGGGTAACTTGGTGACACCACAGATAGGTCAGTATACATTGATGAGAGAACTAGTGGCCAGGGGTGGTGACACTTGGGCTATTTCAGCACTTAGAAGACTGAGTTAGGAGGATTGAGGAATACACACCAGCCTGTATTTGTGGTGAGACTGTCTCAAGGTGGGGTTTGGGGAGAGAAAGGATCAGTGGTTCTGTGGGTGGGGACAAACATGCTGCGGAAGCACTGGGGAGCCACCTGGATGGCCATGAGCAAGAGGAAGAAAGCTGTGGGGATTAGGGATAGCCTCATGAGGGTTCAGTGGGAAAGCATTTCACTGAAGGGTTCTTACTTGCCCGGTACCTGGCCCTGAGGTGATTTAAGAGAGAAGATAGACTGACTTATGCTTGTTTTTATTGCTGTAATATAGTAAGGCAACTTATATAGAAAAGTTTGTTTTGAGCTCTCAGTTCTAGATGGGTATGGATCCAAAATGGCACAGCTTGGCACCACACAGCAGAAATGGCAACTGGAAGCCGAGACATTACGCCTCACATCTCAGACCACAAATAGGAAGCAGAAGGAACTAGACATGGGACCTGGCTTTTGAAACTTCCAAGCCTGGACCCAGTGAGAGACTTCCTCCAACTAGGCTGTCTCCAACAGTGCTGCTAACTGGGGACCAAGTATTCACATGCCTGAGACTGCCGTGGGCATCTTATTTAAACTACCACACTTGGTGAATGAGATTTGGGTGAAGATCTGGATAGTCTGAGATATGCATATGAGAAATTTCCTTCTCTGTTTTTAAAATTAGCCCATCTCACCCAAGCTGTGTTCTTTTTTTAATTAGAAATATTCTGTTTACTGTTTTGGTAGTTTCATCATTTTGTACTTGTATACAAAGTATTTTACTCATACCCACTACCAGGTTCCCTCCCATGTTTATGTCCTGTTTTTGTTTGGTTTCTATTATTGATCCATTGATTCTTGGTACATGCACTGCCATGCTCATGGTTGTAGGACCTTCTGTCTGAGTGGACAACCGATCAGCATTCCAAACTTGTGGAATAAATTACTTCCCCTGACTGCCAGTAGTCTCTTAACTAGGGTGAGCCCATTCATTCTGGAATTGTGGTTAGCAGGTCTTCTTAGGAGAGTGAGCACAGCTCCTGTGAGCTCCAGAGTGCACTGTGCGCTGTCCTGCAGGAGACGGCAGTTCTCAGCACTCCTCCCCACTGTCCTCCCACCCTGTTTCTAAGATGCTCCAGAGCCCTCAGGGGATGATGGGGATGGTGCTCTTGAGGTCCATCAGAGATAAGCACTTGGAAATCTCTTATTCTTAATGTCTTTGACACTTAAGATTCTTTTTGAACACCTATTCACTAGAAAGAAACATATTTGACCAAGGTTGAGAGCAGCACAAATAATTCAGGGGCATAAAATAAATATCTGTGGCAGGTAATTTGATAACATGTCCATTTAGCAAAACAACACTACTAGATATACAGTCTCACACCACCCACCCAGCAGGGGGATTTTAGTACAATACAGGATTCTGCCACATGAAATCAGAGCAGTTTTGACCCCTATACCAGTCATTCCCAAGAGTGCACCAACTGAGTATCTTCCAGCAGGGCTTTTACAATGTGAAACACCATAGCATACTGAAATTTTAAAAAATGATGAATACATGGGAACTATTTACAGTTACTGTCTGCCTGCCTTTTCACCCCCTACTGTTGGCCTACAAGTCAGCCTTCTTTCCTACCAAGCTTTGTATTTCAGGGTCAGACACAGTTTTAATTCTTTGTTTTTAATCACACTTATTTTAATTTACAAGTGGTATAAATACATTTTCAGTTTAAAAATGGAATGAAACTGAAATCTCACTTGGTAATCTCTGCCTTCCCACCTTGTCTCTCCAACTTCCTAAACTTGCCACGGCTATAATTTTGATATGGCTTTTCTAAGCTTCAACTCCTTATAAGATTTTATATTTATTGTATCTATCATACATTGTTTCTTGGTTCTTCTGTAATTTGTCAGTACAGGACTTTTCTGATGTCTTGATGTTTCTTTGTTTCATAGGAAAGCTTATCTTTTCTATGGCTCTCCATCCCACTGCAGGCCCCCAGTGTCTCTGCTCACCGCTGACCTTCCTTCCCCTGCACTCTGAAGCCCTTAAGACCCTCTCATGTCACATGGTCTGATTTGGGGCATTGTTTCCAAAGCCTTGTAGCTTGTTGTCCCCATATAACCTAGGTCCTGGGGTTGGGAATTTAACCAGTTTTTATTTTTGCTTTATTGAGTGGAAGAGATAGGATTTGAGACAGGATCTCTTACTCTGTAGCCCAGGCTAGCTTCAGATCCATAGCCAACAGGTAGTTTAAGCCTCCTGAGTGTTAGGATTATTTACATGAGCTACCACACCCAGGTTAACCCCTCGCCCTGTTTTCTCTGTCCTATATCCATCACAAAGAGACACTGAAATAAAGAAAAACCTTCATCTAGCAACCATACTGGCCATAGTCTGAAAAATTAAATAAAACTACCAAGTGAGTGTGTGTACGTACACGTGCCTTGTTTGAATTTATCAAAACTGAATTAGTTTTTAGCATTTTAAGATACTTGAATGATTGAATCTACGTATTTGTTTTATGAAATTTTAAGAAATGTATATGTATATTTCTGAGCATTTCTTTTGTTTTCAATGTCACAGGTTCTAATATTCTTCTTGCTAGAATGGCAACTAAAAAAGCAAAGCCTGATGGTCAGTACCACCTGCAGCCAGATGAAGTAGACGATTTCATCAGAGGGCAGCTCGTCACTAACCTGCCGGGTAAGTCCTGGCAGATGACGGTGCTCTCTGTGCCTCTGTGCTGTTCTCGGGAGGCGGCTTGTCTTCAGGCAGGATCCTAATAGTTAGTGCCTTAGTGCTTGAGGTTGCCCGCCTCTCCCTGTCTGCGTCCTCGTGCCTCAGCACCCAGGTGCTGGAGTGACATGCACATGCTGACATGCTCAACTGTCTTCTGTTTCTTTTTAAATACAATTTTAACAGTCATACAGAAAATGAAATACTACATTAAACATCCTGTTGATTTATCTAATATAAATTTTAGCTTTCACCTAGTAGATTCTACTTTACATATTCTCACTGATGTTATTTGGTAGGTGGCTACTCTAGCCTGCCAGAGGACCTGGGTTTCATTCCCAGTACCGAATTTATAAACCTAGCTGTTGGCACAGAAACCCAGAATCCAGGCATTCCAGTAGTACAAGCTGGGAGAAGGAAGTTGAGCATCTCCAGGCTCAGCTAGCACTTGACCACCTGGGCTAAAGCAACAGTTACAAGTATTTAAGTAACAAGAGCAAGGATTTAGAGAAATAATTTTAAAGGAAACATGAAATTAACTTACAGTCTTTTAAAAACTTTAAAAAATTTTTTTATTGAGTCTGTGTTTGTGCATGTTATATACCATTGTGTATGGAGGTCCAAGGGCAACTTTAAGGAATCAGTTTTCTCCTTCAACTATGGGTCCGGGGGATTGAACTCAGGTCATCATGCTTGTTAGGCAAGTGCTTTTCCCCAGGGAACCATCGACTTGGCAGCCCAGCTTTCATTTCCTTAGGCTCATAGTTAGATGGTTTATATCTGAGCTGAAAACAAAGGTTCTGTTCTATGATATGATGCTTCTGAAATGCAGATGAAGTTCACTGTGGGCACGCAACAGGCATGTGAGGTCAGTGTGGGTACACAACAGGCATGTGATGCCTTGGGTTTGAGTAGCACTGGTTAAAGGTTAGATTTTAGTCTGTATAGTTTTTAAGTGTATTTATGCATGTGTGTCTGTGTGGGATATGTACATGTGAGTGCAGGTGTCCATGGAGGCCAGAGGGCTTGTATCTCCCTGGAGCTGCACCTACAGGTAATTGTGAGCTACCTGAGGTAGGTGCCCAGAGCTGAACTCAGGTCCTCTGCAAGAGCAGCAAGTACTCTTGACTACTGAGCTCTCTAACCCCACCTAACACTGATTTTTAAAAAAGAAAACCCAGAAGAGAAAAGAACAAATATATGGCAGCATATATTTGTAATCTTAGCACCTGGGAATTAGAGACAGGAGGATTAGGAGTTCAAATCCATCCTGGACTGCTTGAGATCCCATTTCAACAAAACAAAAAAAAAGGGAGTGAGGAACAACAGTAAAAATGGAAAGTCAGCCTGCAAGTTAGTGATGGATTTCAGACTTCACAGTCCAGCAGTTTGAAAAGTAGAAAATGGTAAATAAAGAAAGTAATAATAAATAAAAAAAATAGAAAAAAAAAAAAAAAAGAAAAGTAGAAAATGAATGGGCCTTATTCGGAAAAATTCCTCTAGTTTCATTCATTAATTAGTTAATTAATTTCAGGACTTTGACAAGAAACCTTCCGTTTTCTGTTTTTGGGGGTTTGGGTTTTTGTTTTTGCTAAAAGTAGCAATTTGTTTTTGTGTGATTATATTCCACCTTGCCAGCTTTGCAAAACCTTTTCTATATTGTTTTTGTATTTGCAGGGAGATGTTAGAGATGGAGACCATGTGTATACAAGTAGATTTAGTAGAACTTTCAGGCTTGTATTTCAAACCTCATGAAAATATATATGAACTATCTTAGAAATTTGTTAGAAGCCAAATCGTTTCAGGCTTGTATTTCAAACCTAATGAAAATATATATGAACTATCTTAGAAATTTGTTAGAAGCCAAATCGTAAACAACTGAAATGCCATTTTATGGTGGCTAGTTTTACTTTTAAAAGTTTACTGTAGCCCCTGTTTAGAATGTGTGGTCTATTTCTTATGTTCAGTGTAAGATTAAATTTCAAAAGTAATTAATTTGGAAGATCAAATAGCAAATTCTCTTCTTAGCACAATGCAAATATTTGTGATAACACAAGTTTTAAGTTAGAGCAAGTATTTTAAAAGCTTTGTGTAAATTTTATGTTTATTACACCAGCTATATCAGCTTGCTCTAGTGCTGCCATGACATCATAGACTCCGTGTCTGTGAACTTGTGTTTTGTGGAGGCTAGAAAGTTGTGGGTATGTGGATGTGGCTGACCCACAACTCCCTATGCAGCTACTAATAACCTTTAATTCTAGATTCTTCTACGTCTGCCTCCCATGTGCTGCTCTCCAGGTATGCAGCATAGTGCCTGCTTAATGGAAACATCAGAGGGTTTGCTGCTTCTAAGGCTTGTAGGGTCTCCGTCTCTGTGTCCCCTCCCCGCCACCCTGTTGTGCCTCATGATCTTTCCTTCATGTTCAACCTGTGTGGTCTCAAATTCTTCTTGCAATAGCATCAGTCATATTGGCCCTGTGCCTCATTTTACCTCAGTTTGTGTTCAAATATAGTCCCTGTGAAAACTTCAAAATGAGGAGGTACGGCTTCAGCATGTTTTGGGGAACACACAACAATATAAAAAGTCATTTTCAACTGAATTGAATTTTATAATCCTTTAAAAAATAGAAGTAATTTATAGCTCTCAATCTAGTACCTTTGTCATTGCTTACGTTTGTTTGTTTATTTGTTTGTTTGGTTTTGGTTTTTTCGAGACAGGGTTTCTCTGTATAGCCCTGGCTATCCTGGAACTCACTCTGTAGACCAGTCTGGCCTTGAACTCAGAAATCCACCTGCCTCTGCCTCCCAAGTGCTGGGATTAAAGGCGTGTGCCACCACGCCCAGCAGGCCTTTGTTTCTGAATGGCAAGACCTTTGTTTTACTCTTGAGATGGCTCAGTGGTAGTATTAAGTGGCGAAAACCATGTTGCTAAGGTTCAGTCAGCCTCCTGAGGACTGGGGTCCTACTTGCACACTATCACACTGGGTGAGGAAGGCTTTCTTTTCTGTGTTGGCATGCACGTAATGCAGATGCCCACAGAGTCCTGGGGTGGAGTTATAGGTGTGCCCAGCTCTGGTCTTCTGCAAGAACAGTGTGCACTCACAATCATCTTCAGCCCATATATTATAACAGGCATCTGTGAGGTTACATATCCTCTCCTGTGCTCAGAGGCATTAAAGCATTGTATTTCTTCTTTGACCTCCCCTCACGCCCCCCCCCCCCNCCCCNANGNCCCNCCAAGGTTGGCTTCTTGTTCAGGTCCACTCAGATGGATCCTGTTAAATCCCCAAGTTTGAACTGACTTGGGTACTTTTGGTATGTACTTACTCCGACTTTTGCATGTCATTCCTGTTCTGGAGATAGCATTTTTACAGATCTTTTCCCAGAGTGTGTTCAGGAGGATATACACATCTTTGGGAGATGGAGAGAGAGTGTGTATGTGTATGTGCAATGCTTAGGCCAGAGGAAGATGTCTGGTATCTTACTCTTGTCACTCTCTAGTGAGTTCTGCAGACCTTACTTTCATAGCACTGAGGTTACAGGCATATGTGTCCATGCCTAGTGTTTATTTTATGTGTATGATGTCTCGTCTGCATGTTGTATGCATGCCACCTGCACACCTATGGTGCCTGTGGAGATCCGGTGAAGAGAGCATGGACTCCCCTTGAATGGGAGTTAAGGACCTATGAGCTGTCTTGTGGGTGCTGGGAACCAAACCCCAGCCCTCTTGTAAGACAGAGTACCCTTACCTGCTGAGCCTTTGCTTCAGCACTGCGCTAGGCTTTTTAAACAGGAGTGAATGAGAGAGAGAGAGAGAGAGAGAGAGAGAGAGAGAGAGAGAGAGAGAGAGAGAGAGTGTATGTGTGTGTGTGTGTGTGTGTGTGTGTGTGTGTGTGTTTGAGGGCTCTATGCATTAGAAATTCTGAACATTATAATAAAGAATCCTATTTAATTTGCTTAACTTGAGTTAATACCCAGAAATGTTTGTCGTAAGTATGGTATCTATTTTTATTTTGTGGCTAATGCTTTCAGGAAAACTTACTCTCCAATTAATAATTAGAATAACTTTATTGCTATCAGCCCAGACTCTCTTTAGCCCTGTGTACTCACTAATTATGCACTTAGCTTATGATGTACTCTGTAAAGTAGTAAGCAGTTATAGAGTGGATGTAAGCAGTAGAACACAAGACTGATTATTAGGGGCTCTAACAGATGACTGTGTGCTATGAGGACAAATGTATACTTAATTCAGTGTAGTTACCAGTGAAAGAAAGGATTATCTCTAAGAGTGGTTTCAATACTAAGGACTTTTGGGTCTTAGTCTTAGCAAAGCAGTTGAACCCTGTGCACAAGGCTAGGGCTTAAGTTTTGCATCCAGTGTGTGACTTCCAACTCCACACATTCATGTAGCTGTTGAAAGGCCCTTCAACCTCAGCATTTTTTGTTAACAGTTCCTCATTTGTCTTGGCCATGTTTCCTGTTCTCCTAAGCCTTGAGCAAGTGCCTACTGAGTTGCACAAACATTTCTATCACCATTGACATTTCATTGTGGATGACAAAGACTTCGTTTTCCTTATCAAGTGGACTGCCATGTGTGGCTATGTAGTTTGTGATTATTGCCCATTTTTAATATGGTTCCTCTAAAGGGCAGGTGCACACACATCATGCCCCAGCTGATTGACCAGCAGCTTCCACAGCTTTTTCCTTAAGGTCACACATCCCCTCCCCTTTAAAAAAAATCTTCTTCCTTGGTTGGCAGTGCTAGTTAGGCCTTGAGCCCTGGTTACTTATTTTTTTTTTTTTTATGCAGATGACCTTCCATTATGAACTCTGGTGCATTACATTGAATGATTAACCATTCTGGTCCTGGCTTGAGTTCCATCATTCCCTCCCACTGTCACTGCAGGACCGTTTCATCCCAGCAGATTAGTTGTCCACACTGACGATGGTTGTTCCATTGCATTAGGTGGCTTGTGCTTCCTTTGCATCTATCAGTGTGGGTGATGCCATTCCAAGGTCTCTCTGAAGCCTTGCCTCTCCCACACCATCATCTCCACATACACAGGGTCAGTGCTGCCTTTGCCCGCCCTTTGCATCCACATACAGTCAGGGTCAGTGCTGCCTCTGCTTGTCCTTTGTTCTGACTTGTGCTATTTATAGCCAGCATCCTTCTTCCAAGGTATACATCGCCAGTTCTCAGCCTGTGAGCCACAGTCCCTTTGACAAACCTCTATCTACAAGAGTTACATCACAAATCCTAACAGTAGCAAAATTACAGTTATGAAATAGCAATGAAAATAATTTTATGGTTGAGGTCACCACAGTATGAGGAACTGTATTAAAGGGTCACAGCATGAGGAAGGTTGAGAAGCACTGGTACAGAGTCTTACTGTTTAAACTTATGGTCTACTTCCAAGGCAAAGATGCTTTAGAAGTCTGTCAAGTTCTCACCTGTGTCCTGTTTTACTGTATCTATGAGCTGTCTTAGCAGAGAATGGACTAGTGTCCTTCCTGTCACAGGAGACCACTCAGGGTAGAAGCAAGAGTTACATGACCACATTGAACAAAAGATGTCAGCAGACTTTGCTCTTTTTTGATATCATAGAAACAGCATACAGACATGTAATTTTTACTGCTTATAACTGTTTTATGAAGTTATTTAAATAAGACTTTACCTGAGTTATGGTAAACTGTTTTCTCAAATGTTTATCTTTAATACCTATTTATCTTTAGATATGGTGTGAGGCAGGAGAGCTTACCAATGTCTTGGGTAGCACTGAAACCTTGTGTACATTGTATGGGAAGACATAGTGGTTGCTGTACTCTGGCCCAGCTATAGGACGGATCTTCAAGATGCTCATTTAGTATTTGATTTAAGAGGAACAGATGTCCCTCCCTTGCACACCACCATGATTATAGTTAGCAGCTTTAGTTCCATGTCACATCCTTGTGAGATAAGGCCTATGTCATCAGTTCCTCTTGTGGTTCAGAGTAAATGTGGTGAAGCCATCATGAATGTCTATAGACAACATCATCTCAGCACAGTTCCATTCTGATCTCTGTAGTGTTTGTGTCTGTCCTGCAGGTTCAGATCATAGCAAATTCTTTACTCTGTGTGGTTTTTTTTAAAGATTTATTTATTATTATATGTAAGTACACTATAGCTGTCTTCAGACACACCAGAGGAGGGCTCAGGATCTTCGGAAGAATAGTCAATGTTCTTAACCACTGAGCCATTCCTCCAGCCCCATAATGAATTATTCAGCAAGAATGTTAATTACTGATTTGTGGATAAGATCTTAATCTTGGTATTTGTCATGAATTTTTTTTTGTATAAAATTTAAGTTAATGTTTTGTGCATATGTAAATAAATGACCAAAATTTTAATAGTTTGTCATTTGTGTACGTATTCCTCTTCCTAGGAGTTGGGCGTTCAATGGAATCTAAGCTTGCATCTTTGGGGATTAAGACTTGTGGAGATTTGCAGTGTTTGACAATGGCAAAACTCCAGAAAGAATTTGGCCCCAAGACAGGGCAGATGCTGTATAGGTTCTGCCGAGGTTTGGATGATAGACCTGTTAGAACAGAGAAGGAACGAAAATCTGTTTCAGCTGAGATCAACTATGGAATAAGGTTCACCCAGGTAATGTGTCTTTACATGGTCCTGTTTCTAACCTCTGACACTCTTGGTGATTGAAATAAACATATAAACTGTTGCTTTACTCAGAGCCTTGGCGACCTTTAAGGTGGATCCTTAATTTAAAAATGCAGGTCTTAAGATATAAAATACTCTGCTTTTGTGGTCAAAAGTGATTTGAGTTACAATTATTCTCATTACCAATGAAGAGAAAAAGGCCAGACAAGTATTTTGAGTGTTAAAAATTGTTCCATACCCAGTCTGGGCCAGAGCCCTAAACAGACCTTGGGCCTGAACTCTGCAGCCAGTTCCACAACACCTGTAGGAAGCCCCACTCTCGGGTTCTCTAACACTCCCAGGATCATAGCAGAGGTGAGGAGGACATACCATCTGTCCCAACTCCACCGGGAGTAACTGGGCCCAGCGGGATCCAGGAACTCGGGAACCCCATCCGACCAGTGGCACAGATTCCTTCTGGTCTGAGCCAGACCTTGGGCCCGAACGAACTCTACAGCCAGTCCCACAACACCCAGAGGAAGCTCCACTCCCAGGTGCTCTAACACATCCAGGATCCTAGGGGCTTGGTCACACCAGAATCTCAGGATCCCAGAAGCAGCTTTACTCACAGGAGCTCTGTCACACCCCGGATCTCAGGATCACAGGATCACAGGGTCACAGAATCACAGGATCACAGAGACAGCTGGACTCTGAGGAGTTCTGACACAACCAGGATCACAGGAAGGACAGGCTTCAGTCAGATATAGCGAGGACAAGTAGCACTAGCGAGAACCAGGTGGTGGGAGGCAAGCATAAGAACATAAGCAACAGAAGCCTAGGTTACTTGGCATCATCAGAACCCAATTCTTCCAACGTAAGTCCTGGATACACCATCACACCAGAAAAGCAAGATTCAAATCTAAAATCACTTCTCACAATGATGATAGAGACCTTTAAGAATGACATAAATAACTCCCTTAAAGAAATACAGGAGAATACAGGTAAACAGCTAGAAGCCCTTAATGAGGAAACACAAAAATCCCTTAAAGAATTACAAGGAAACACAAACAGGCAAAGGAAATGAACAAAACCATCCAAGAACTAAAAATGGAAATAGAAACAATAAAGAAACAACAAAGGGAGACAACCCTGGAGTTAGAAAACCTAGGAAAGAGATCAGGAGTCAGGGATGCGAGCATCGCCAACAGAATACAAGAGATAGAAGAGAGAATCTCAGTTGCAGAACATTCCATAGAAAACTGACACAACAATCAAAGAAAATGCAAAATGGAAAAAGATCTTAACTCAAAACATCCAGGAAATCCAGGACACAATGAGAAGACTAAACCTAAGGATAGTAGGTATAGAAGAGAGTAAAGATTTCCAACTTAAAAGGGCCAGTAAATATCTTCAACAAAATTATAGGAAAAAACTTCCCTAACCTAAAGAAAGAGATGACCATGAACATACAAGAAGCCTACAGAACTCCAAATAGATTTGACCAGAAAAGAAATTCTCCCATCACATAATAATCAAAACACCAAATGCACTAAACAAAGAAAGAATATGAAAAGCAGTAAGGGAAAAAGGTCAAATAACATATAAAGGCAGGTCTATCAGAATTACACCAGACTTCTCACCAGAGACTATGAAACCCAGAAGATGCTGGGCAGACATCATACAGACCCTAAGAGAACACAAATGCCAGCCCAGGCTACTATACCCAGCAAAACTCTCAATTACCATAGAGAAAACAAGATATTTCATGACAGAACCTAATTTACACAATATCTTTTCACAAATCCAGCCCTACAAAGGATAATAGATGGAAAACACCAACACAAGGAGGGAAACTACACCCTAGAAAAAGCAAGAAAGTAATCTTTCAGCAAACCCAAAAGAAGATAGCCACACAAACATAATTCTACCTCTAGCAAAAATAATGGAGTAACAATCACTTTTCCTTAACATCTGTTAACATCAATGAACTCAATTTCCCAATAAAAAGACAGGCTAACAGACTGGATAAGTAATCAAGACCCAGCATTTTGCTGCATACAGGAAATGCATGTGACAAAGACAAGACACTACCTCAGAATTAAAGGTTGGAAAACAACTTTCCAAGCAAATGTTTCCAAGAAACAAGTGGTATAGCCATTCTAATATCGAACAAAATCGACTCAATAGAAACAGATGTATAAAAGTTGGGGTCATAGACAGATGCACTTAGCAGTTAAAACTAGCAGAATGCATAGAAACAAACACTTTTCTAGGACTAATCGACTATTCTGAGTCTTTTGTTGTTCCATATCAAATTGAGGATTTTCTTTGTATTTATGTGAAAAATGAGGTGAGGATGTTGTGATTTCATTGAATCAATAAATTGTTTTGATAGGAAGTTCTTTTTTCACAATGTTAATTCTACCAAGCTATATATGCTTGGGAGGTCTTCAAATTCGAGTGTGTTTCTTAATCTCTTTCTTCATACATTTAAAGTCTTCATTGTAGAGGTTTTTTTTTTTTTTTTTTACCTCTTTTGTTATATGTATCCTATTTTATTTTATTTGAGAAACTGGGACTAGGAGTGTATCCATCCATGATCCCTTTCTCAGAAGGCTTGTTACTCGTATGTATTAAGACTAGTAAATTTTGTAAGTCGTAACATTTTGCTGAAATTATTGATAATTTTTACAGTTTTTCTAGTCAGATTTTGGGAACATTGGGTATAAGATAATATAATCTCCAATTGAAAATAATTTGACTTACTATTTTCCCATTTGTATCCCTTCTCTTGCCTTATCGCTCCAGCTAATGCTTCAGTCACATTGAGGATAGCAGCAGTCCTCTCCCATCCCTGATTTTATTAGCGCTTATTCATGGTTTTATTCATTTAGGAGGATATTGGCCATGGGTTTGTCATATATAACCTTTATTATGTTGGAATATGTTTCCTACAGTCCTACTTGTTCTCAGACTTTTATTAAGAATGCATGTTGAATATTATCAAAGACTTACTTTTTTTTTCTTCCATTGAGATGATCATATGATTCTTGTATTTTTTTGTCCATAAATGCAAAACAAAGAATTGTTTCACACTGTAGTTAAAAATTGGCCTCTTCTGTTGTTCATACCTCAATGGTTGTCAGCCTTCTACCACTGCAACCCTTTAATACAGTTTTTCATGCTGTGGTGACCTCCAACCACAAAATTATTTTCATTGCTACTTTATAACTGTAATTTTGCTATTAAGAATAGTAATATTAATATCTATTGTTTTTTGATGGTCTTAGGTGACCCTGCAAAAGGGTCATGTGATTCCCAAAGGGCTTGTGACCCACAGGTTGAGAAACCCTGCCTCTACAGCAGTAGTGCAGGTGAATTGGTGTTTCCTGTCCCTTGAATGCACATTTGCATTTGGGTACCTCTCTGGGATTTAGGTCCATACACTGTACATCCCGAGGATTTGAGATCTGACAAGTTCTTGCTCTTTGGAACTCTCATGTAGGAATCTAACAGAGTGTTGGAATTCACATGTTATCACATGTTATTAGGGACACTAATATTTGCAACAGGTCAGTGACAGCATAAAAAAGTAAAAAAGGAAAATGCCTTATAGAGTACTTAGTACACTGAGAACATGACCACTTATAGTAACACACAGTCAAGGTGTATGCACAGTGTTTGTTTTAAATCAATGCATATGATAGGGAAATAAGATGTGCTCAATATGCAGAACTAAGACTCTTGAGAAGAACCTATTAGGTTAAGGAAAAGAATCAGAGTGCTTTTCATCTTTGTTTTTGTGTAGCCCAAAGAAGCAGAAGCTTTCCTTCTGAGTCTTTCAGAAGAAATTCAAAGACGACTTGAAGCTGCTGGCATGAAGGGCAAACGCCTGACTCTGAAAATCATGGTACGGAAGCCAGGGGCCCCTGTAGAAACTGCAAAATTTGGAGGCCATGGAATTTGTGATAACATCGCCAGGTAAACTTATTCTTTAAGAAAAGAATGTTGGTAGTTATAGTCTGTGCAGCTTATTATAAGTCATACAACATAGTATCAGTAGTAGTAGTTTCAGTTACAACTTACTAATCCTGGTGTTAAGTAGCCTGCAGAGGCAGGCCACAGCCCGTGGTCACTTAACTTAGGTTTAATACCTATTGCAAAATACTGAATGTCGATGGATAATTTTTAAAGAAAAGATTTATTTAGTTCACGGTTCCTGGTGATGCAAGAGGCTGGTACCCTTCTACTGTCTGCCAGCTGGTGGCATGCCGGTGGCATCCCAGTGCCAGGAACATAAATGACAGACAAGGTCAGGCAAGAAGCTAAACTGCTCTGAACGGGCCAGACTTGCTCCTCCCTTCTCTAAACAAGTGTTCAGGACAGCAGGATCAGTTGCTTCCTAGAGCAGTGACCTAGTCAGGTCCTGTCCCTGTCTCTTTAGGTCCAGATCACAGACACGAGCATGACTGTGAACAGACCACATCTAAGTCAGGTCTTCTTCAGGTCTCCAGGCTGTTAATTTGAGAATTTAGAAAGGAAAGGGGCTGAGCATTAGCAAGACAAGGGAATGGGTGTGGTTTGTGAGAGACTGACTGGGATGTTCCAGAGTTTCCTGAGTAAATCATTAGAGCCACCAGAATCCTATCTGAAAGCTGTAGAAAACTGTTCTTTAAAACTATGATGTTTGATGGGCACACCACTTAATGTTTATGACCAACATGAAACCACTTTGTAAAGTGGGTCTTCTGTTCAGCAAATTGCATTCTGACAAGCCAGTGTCTTTAACAATCAGTCTATGAGTAAGGGTTATAATGTGAGTTTTCAGTAAAGATGAGCTCATGTCAAACATGTTTGTTCTTATAAAGTCTCTAATTCAGAAACTTAGTGTGTTATTGAAAACATTATGTACTGTGGGAACAGGCAAAAAGTAAAACAACATACTTTATTTCATGTACAAATTGAAAGCAACAATAATGGACATTTCTGTGTGAAACTGGTTCTTAAGCAGTTTTGTGGGGGCAGGTGGGAGGGAGGCAAGAACCAGGTCCATTTTAGAGTGTGTTTCCGGGAAGAACTGGCTTTCTACCATGTAGTCTAATATGTTTTAATCCCAACATTGTATATGTATATATACATTTTTTTTCCATGCGTTAACTAAAAACTTCCTTGCCTAAATTTGTCAACTTTTGGTTTGGGTCTTCATGGCTTGTTTAAAGCACCAATGTTATGGTTTCTATGCTTGTGGGTGGTCTTCCTGGCTTGCTATAAGGGCAATTATTAATAACTCCTTGCAGTGTTTTATATCTTTTAGTGAATATATATGGAATGTACATTTGTTTGCTTAAGAATGTAATTCTAATACTTACAGGACTGTAACTCTGGACCAGGCAACAGATAGTGCAAAAACAATTGGGAAAGCTACTCTAAACATGTTTCATACAATGAAACTAAATATATCGGATATGAGAGGGGTGAGTATCACACTGGCTCCTTCTTTCTGTAGCATGAAGTCTGGGCTTGGTCCTGATGTAGTACAGGCGCATTACAGACACAATTTGAACGTCTTCCATGCAGTCCATGGAAGGAAACGGGACTTCTCGTCAAGCCTCCTCATGCTGGTTCTGACAGATTAGATCTGTTACTGTGTAGATTGTCTTCTGCACAATACCATTCAAATCTTACACATCCTATTCCCAGCACTGGACGAGCACCCATATCACTGCGTTCCTGCCTCAGCTCTGTAACTCTACTACTATAGGGAGACTTTGACCATGCTAAGTAGATACATGGACCACTCTGCTATACCCAGCCTGCCAGCTTTAGAGACAGATCCTATTTAAAGCCTCAGCTGGGGCTGGTGAGACACTTGAGTAGGTACAGGCACTTTGGTTGTCATGGGCCTCTGTGCTTTCACTGTATCAGCCTTTCCCCTTTAAATGTAATAAACCCTGTAAAGCCACCTAGAAAACCTATGGAATACTGAAATCCACTTGTTTGAGTAGTCTGATTTTAAAAGTCTTACTACCCACCACCATGTTTGGGTAAGAATGCATACTCTGTATCAAGATAAAGCTACTTAAGTCACTGAGCCACAAGTTGTTTGTGGGATAACTCATAAGCTGTTGGTTTGCATTGTTTCAATGGATCCTTTATTCTAGAAACTGGATTGTTGGTAGCACCAACAAATAACTGAGAATTTTGTTTAGAATTCTTATTTTTCACTTTTGTTACTTTAGAACCATTCTCTTTTATTTTGACTCTAGGTTGGTATTCAAGTTCATCAGTTGGTTCCTGCTAATTCAAATCCTTCCACATGTTCAAGTCGTCCATCAGCTCAGTCAAGCCTCTTCTCTGGTTGGCCACATTCTGTCCGTGATCTCTTCCAACTTCAGAAAGCTAAGAAACCCGCAGAAGAGGAGCAAAAGGAAGGTGGGTGGCCATCAGTGTGCGGCTGCTTTCTGCTCCACGAAGTCCTCGGGGAGTAAGGAGTTCCATTTTAAATCCACATGGGTTTGTGCCATTTCATTTGTTTGTTTGTTTGTTTGTTTGTTTTTTAAAGTAAAATTACATTCTAAATTATGAATCTAAAACTATTTGTAAGGAAAAAAATGAAGTGATGGGGAGGGGCTTGGCTGTTCTCCCCCTTCCCGTGAGCTAAAGAGGCTGTTTGATTTCTGTTTCCTACAACTGTAGTGCTTCTAGGTGCTGTGGATATGGAAGTATCCTCCACCTCTAGAGCTTGTGGTTTACCGTCTCCGCTTTCTGCACATCTGGCAGCTAGTGTCAGTCCTGATGCTAACAGCGGAGAGTGTTCCAGGAAATGGAATGGCCTGCACTCTCCTGTCAGTGGACCATCAAGGCTGAACCTCAGTATAGAGGTCCCATCACCATCCCAGGTATGGGCTTTGATCCTTAAGTCAGTTTTGTACTAACAAAAGTGATATTCTTCCTTTGTTGTTCAGCATACAAAGTCAACTTCATGTGTCTTACTGTTCTCACTTAAGCCCCTCCCACTTGTGCAGGTTCCCTTGTTTGCTAGTCTGCTTTGTGTCAGGTGTATCCCATCATCTTTTTGCATGATTTCACATGGGGCAGGGTAAAAAATGAAAATGCTGCCTCCAGATCTAAGGAAAGAGGCAGTTCTTAGGCTTGAGGTAGATACCCTAATGCTTGTATAAATACCTTTTTTTCTTAATACTTTTAATGCGGGCAGTGGTGGCGCACGCCTTTAANGGATTTCTGAGTTCGAGGCCAGCCTGGTCTACAGAGTGAGTTCCAGGACAGCCAGGGCTACACAGAGAAACCCTGTCTTGAAAAACGAAAAAAAAAAAAACAAAAACAAAAACAAACGAACAACAACAAAAAATACTTTTAAGTTTAGGATGATAATATTTGGGGGGGGGAATCTGTCATCTGAAAAGGTAATTTCTATTGTCCCTTTCTATGGGTGAGTTCTTACTGTAAGGTATTCTGTGAGTAATGTGTGGACTGTTGTATTCTACTGACCCCTACACTGCACTCACCTTCAGACCCGGGCTTCAGTGTCCATCAAGATAGCTGGGGTAGGGACTGGTGGTCTGAACTTGTACTGTTCCTGAAACCTCCATTCCTGAGCATCAAGTTCACATTTGGTATTTTATAGATTGACCAGTCTGTTTTAGAAGCGCTCCCACCTGATCTCCGGGAACAAATAGAACAAGTTTATGCCGCTCAGCAAGGAGAGCCACGTGGAAAGAAGAAAGAACCAGTGAACGGCTGCAGTTCCGGGGTGTTGCCACATCCTGTTGGCACAGTTTTATTACAGATCCCAGAGCCTCAAGAACCTAGTAATAGTGACACCAGGATTAGCGTCATTGCCCTTCCAGCATTCTCACAAGTATGTTGATGTTCAGTCATGCTTTTCTCACCTGTCCCCTCCTCTAATTCCTGAGGAGCTTGTACATCTGCAGACAGTAGTTGGCACCTCAGCCCCAGAGGGAAGAGACATGGGAGGCAGGTGTCAGTACCTAAAGCTTCTGAAAGAACACTCTTTATTGACTTTATTGGTCCACACAGAATAGGGGGGATAGGGGGAAGATGCCCAGAAGTGTGCATGTGTTTTTGACTTCCCATTTTGTAACCGAGTATCTTGTTCTGATCAGTTAGCACAGAAATTGGATTGCTCATTTCCAGTCTCTTGGAAGGTTTTGTCCTAGCTTTGCTGTGAAAGTGATTTGAAAACAGTCTAGCTATCCTCCAGAATTAACTTAGGTGTGACTCTCCTTGCACTAGGTGGACCCTGATGTCTTTGCTGCCCTTCCTGCTGAGCTTCAAAAGGAGCTGAAAGCAGCATATGATCAAAGACAAAGGCAGGGAGAGGACACTACTCATCAGCAGCCAGCCAGTACATCTGGTAAGCAGAGAGAACTGTCATGTCCCAAAAAGGGACATCATTGTGTTATAACTCTTCATCCTAGAGAGTAACTGAAATGTTGTTGTAAAGTCCGAGTGTTGTAAAGTCACTGCTGGTTAGTACTTGTGCTGGTCTCAGTATTTTTAGATACAAGTCAAGGTACTTGTCCTTTGAGACTATTTGAAAGAATGTGGGTTCAAAAACAGGAGATACAAGTCAAGGTACTTGTCCTTTGAGACTATTTGAAAGAATGTGGGTTCAAAAACAGGAGATCTCAAAACACGAGTCCCTGAACACACATTCATTAAACCTAAATAATTGCTAAATGAGAATACTACGTCATATAGCTGAGCTCGGAGGACTTTATTCCTTAAGCCACGGCCTGCCTGGCCTCCTAGGGTGGGTTGGAAGGACAGAGTCAATGGTATTACCTTTATTTCATTTTGAGGCCCTCATACCTCTTCTTTTAGTGCCAAAGAATCCTTTACTTCAGCTAAAGCCACCAGCAATGAAAGACAAGAGGAACAAGAGGAAGAACCCCATTGGTTCTCCCAGAAAGAGTCCTTTGAAAAATAAGCTGCTCAGCAGTCCTGCAAAATATCTGCCAGGGGCATATGGGAGCCCCCAGAAGTTAATGGATGGTTTTCTACAACATGAAGGAATGGCTTCGGAGAGACCCCTGGTAAATGGAACAAAATACTGTTAATAGATTTTTAATGTACTTGATACTGTCTGAATACAGCATTCTCGTTTACTTTCTCAACAGGAAGAAGTTTCGGCTTCCACCCCTGGTGCACAGGACCTATCTAGCTTACCACCGGGCCACACCAGCTGTTTTAGACCAGTAGCACCCAACCTAGCTGGAGCTGTGGAATTCAGCGATGTGAAGACCTTGCTCAAAGAGTGGATCACTACTATCTCAGGTTTGTGTGGTCGCTCTGTGACTCGAGAACAGGAAAGGAGCACAACGGATCCAGCCCCTTGTCTAACATTCTGAGCTGTGTTTAGCTGTAAGGTGTGTTGGGTCCTCACCTGGGCTTTTCCTCCTCCCTAGATCCGATGGAAGAAGACATCCTGCAGGTTGTGAGATACTGCACTGACCTCATAGAGGAGAAAGATTTGGAAAAATTGGATCTTGTTATAAAATACATGAAAAGGTAATTTATTAAATTTTTTACTTAAAGAGGAAAAAAAAAAGCATGTCCCAACAATCAATTGAGGGCATATAGATAGAACAAGTTTTTAAGGTTCCTGGTTTTAAATGCCATATAATGGTGACAGGAATACTAAGTTAAAAATAACCATTCCCATGGTTATGTCCAATACACAAATGACCATGAAATGCTTCTGAGTGCCCTAATAGGTCTTAAGACTTGGTTTTCGTGTCTGGGCTGGCCTTTAAACTCAGTGGCTGATATTATAGGCGTGAACCACTGTATCCAGTTCAAAATTTAAAATATCTTTAAAAAATAACTCTGAAGGTCAACCATGTGTGCTGGAGCTCTCTCTTCAATGGTGCCTCTTCCTCACCTTCAGGTTGATGCAGCAGTCGGTGGAGTCTGTATGGAACATGGCGTTTGACTTTATTCTTGACAATGTTCAGGTGGTTTTACAGCAGACGTATGGAAGCACACTGAAAGTGACCTGACTGACTGTCCAGAGAGCCTGGTGCTCGCTGTGCCAGCAGTGCTTGTGAGGTATTTGCAAAGTGCATGATAGTGATGCTCTCAGTTTTCATAATTCTACATTTCTTTTTAAGCAAGTGTTTTGTACATTTCTTTTCAAAAAAGTGCCAAATTTGTCAGTATTGCATGTAAATAATTGTGTTAATTCTTTTACTTGTAGCATAGATTCTATTTACAAAACGTTTGTTTATAAAGTTTTATGGATTTTTACAGTGAAGTGTTTACAGTTGTTTAATAAAGAACTGTATGTATATTTTGTACAGGGTTTTTTTTTCTTTCTTGTGAATCCCTAACAATCTCAGCTATAGGAGGAACTAGCAACAGTTTATTCTACTTAAAAGGCTGGACCTCTAAGCCAGCCTGCTACACAGACTTATGTGCAAACGTGTCCAACAGTCCAATGCCAGCATTTTACTAGTTTTTTCTTGTTCACAAACCAATAAAATCCTGGCTTGGGATTTATTTACCTAACAACTCAAGTCCAAGATGATGTTGAGAAAATAATCTTCTCTAGTGTGTGCTGTGTCATAACACATTTCTTACAATACACAGATAATACATTCATTTGTAGTGGACACTTTGAATGAATGAACACTCTGAACTTCAAGTTCTCCTACAGCAGGTTTCTTCAAAGGATGCTATTGGATCCTCAGGAATAACTATGCAGTCTAGTCATGAGGTGTGTGAATGAATCACTGAGGTCTAATCATGCAGAAACAGTGACAGAAAACAATGGAATGTATGCAGAACGCCCTCTGAGAGCAAGCGTTAGCAGGTGCTGAGGATGAGCTAGAATGGAGGCCTAGCAGAGCCTACTGGACTGCAATGGCTCCTCTTTATTGGCAGTTTGTTCCAATGAGCTCTCATGACTAGTACAAGCAGTAATTGCAGCCAGCCATGGTTGCACACAAAGCAGAAGGGAATAAGAGTCCCTACCTACATTTTCTAGTTAGAAAATTCACTAAGGGCATGTGGCAAAGGAATGCTAGGGGTGGGAGAAGGGTAAGTCACTGTGAAAAGAATACCCATAAACTTATTTCTTACATCAGAAAAGTCCCAAGAATCACAAAATCTGTAGAAGCTTGGTTAATCAAATACTGCAGGACTGATTTAATCAGTATAAAATTGAAAGATTTAGATTTGTAATAAAAATCCAAATTTGAAGGAAGGGCAAACTTTAAAACAGCAGCCAAGTCTTAAAGGAAGGGTGGGTGAGTGCAGACACGCTGGACTGTGGGGCAGGGAACTGACCACTGTCAAACCAGTGTAAGTTGCTTGGTTTCTCATGGAAAACATTTTATACACCTAAGTCCATCAGCGTCCAAATGTCTGTTCCGTTGGTAATATCACAACATAATATTACATTTACTCCAAATTCTATCCCGTGTGGGAAAATTAGATGATTTCAAATACTTTCTTCAGCTCCACAATAAGCTGCCAGTCACTCTTCTGCATTTCATCTCTGAACCAGTCTTTGAGTGCATCGATGGACTGCCGGCTGATCTGCAATAGCCCAGGCACAAACAGGGTGAGCCAAAGGTGCAACAACTGTGTCAATGAAAGAAAGCCAGTGGTCCCAAATGTCACTTAAGCAACAGAAAGGCAGTGTTTTGCAGCCTGCTTTCAGAGGGAGAGCCCATATCTGTGAGTTGTGGCTCTATCAGAATCAACACCTGATGTTCCCAAAGCCATATTTTGGTTCTCTGGGCCACTGTAATAGGCAACCAGATGGATAAAGGGAACTAAGATTTCTGAAGTTTTCAGTCTGAAAATATGGTACTTTTGCTAATTAAAATACTTACCTTACTGACAAGTATGTCTGTAGCTTCGAAATGTCTCCCAAACATTTTGGGAGATTCCCCAGGGATAGGTTCTATTTTGACACAGACCTCTTGTCCTTTTTTTGCAACATCCACCTGTTTGTGGTTTATTTCAATGCTTGTTACTATCCCAATGTCAACAAACTGTAAGAGAAAGATCAATGTCAGAGACTCACATAGGTTATGATGACAGCTGAACTTGGTCTAAGCCTGCAGTGTCCACAGTAATTTCTCCACATCACCCCACCTACCCCCCCCCCCCCAAGACGGCAGCCAAAACCAAACAACTCTCTGAAGACTTGCCAGTCTGTTGCCCCAGTGTCATTTTGTGGTCCTGCTATAAACTCTCAGGCTGTGATAGGACATACAGCTAGTCACAAATAAGCCAGAAAGATGGAGGCACAGGAGGCATCTGAGGCACAGAGCCAACAGCAAGTTCTTTGTGCCACCATGGCCAGAAAAGTACTAGGTGAGCCTAGATCACTATCCCAAAATTAAGATTCCGAAGGCCATTTCTTGACAGTAGGTAGCACATGACCAGTAGCCACTGCCCTGCGAGAAGCAGAAGGAGAACAAGTTTGTTGCCTTTTCCAAAGTAAATCCAATGGGGTCAGTGTCACTGAGACATAATGTTTTGGTGATCTGCATAGTGTTGGAATTCCCTTGAAGGTTCCCTTTCAATAAGTCTGTCTATAGAGGAGGGAACGGACAAATACAAATGAATAATGTTCCTAACACATTTGAGCTGGACTCTTCACATCTCCACTGAGATTACAACATATATCTGTCTAGGAGTAAGCAAACATGTGAATGAGGACTGCAGACAGACATTACTGAAGTGATACCACCTAGGGGAAGACAGAGCATCAACAGTTAGTTACCAAGGATGAATACCACTTGCTTGAGATAAGAACACTGATGTTGGCCTGGAACTTACATTTTTGCTTGGAACGCACATAGGTGTTCCTTGTTTCACTTGACCAGCCTCCACAGTGACCCCTATTACTATTGGATCTCGAGAATTGAAAATGTATTGAGGGAGGATTTTCATCTTGCAGGGAAATACTGCTATGTGCCTGAAAGTAAAAAGAAAGCAAAAAAACCCCTCAAGCTCACCAATTCGATGAACAGAAAGCAAGTGTAGATGTGTGGATGAATGCCACAAAGCTCTAACCCAGTTCAAAGCTACGTCAAGGAACATGTTCATGCTCCAGCTAGATGATGATGCCTTGCCCCCAAAGGTAACATTCTGCTAACCATGTCCTGGAGTTTAGAACATGGGCAGAACTTGTTGACATGTCTGTCATGCACGTAGTCATCCAACTATATATTCCTCTTCTTCATATTCCTAGTGTTTTCAAAAAAAGCTACCACAAAGTTCCTGTCCTTGTCATTCATGTGCTGGAAGCACATTAGGACAATTTTAAGTCCTGAGCTTCTGTTTCCTAGGGAACTCTGGTAACCTCAAGACTTCCCAACCATATAGCAGTCCATGTAACTAAAGTACCCCCCCCCCCAATGTAATCATGCCCTGACTTGGCAGGGACGGGGGAAGTAAACCCATAAAAGCTCAACCTTTCCTGCAGCCTAGGATATTACTCCTGTACTCCAACTTAATAACTGCCCTGCTTTCTGAAGTACACTCTGCCAGTGTGGTTTGGTTGCCATAAGTATTGTTCTGTGTATGCACACCACACACAGTCTGCTTCTGACTGTTAGTCCCAACAAGCAGCCCAGAGGAGATGGCTTCCCCAATCACGGCCATCCTCTGCATCTGCTTTAGAGTACTCTACTCACACACTTACTGGTGCCTCTCTCAAGGATAAGGCCCAGGAGGAGGAAGCCTAGTTAAAGCCCTGCAGACTCCTCAGGTAGCATGGACACAACTACCTTGTAAGGTCTATAGAAGAGTGTCTTGGTCTCCCTCAGAATCCTCTGGCATGTTTTCTAGTTTACACAAAGGTGACCTAAACCCACCAAGTTGAAAATTCGAAATTAAAAGGGCTCCTCTCTCCCACTGCCACCCTCTTACCACATGCATACACATACATAAACACACACAGGAATATTTGTTCCAGAAAGCAGCTCCTGGGTCATTACATATCACTTCAGAACACAGCTAATACTATTGTCTGCATTCTTATCAAAGTAAATAAAAACACCAACTTACTTAAATTCTTCTTGTTTTTGTTTTTTGTAGTCTTGTCTGTATTTTGTAAAGGCATCAAATAAGTGATAAATAATTTCTGCACTAAAGATTCTAACTCCCAAACTATCAGCCATCTCTTGTGCGTCCCGTTCAATTCTTACATCAAAGGCCAAAATTACTGCATACCTGAAACATGGGAACATCAAAGATCATTCAGTGAGAAGGAGTAAGTCACACTAAAGAGCCTGGAGACAATCACAGGCAGAGAGTACTTACTGGGGATCATGTTCCAACATCACTGAAGCCTTCATAACGTCCTTTTTATGGACTGGGCCAATGTTAATTCCCGCATACTGTAAAAGAGTTTCCAGGTTTACCTGCATGCATCAGGTAATTGTAACAATCCATCATGACCACCATATGCTTACAAAGCTGGGTAGCTACTTACTGGCACCTCTGATGTTTTCAGAAATTCAAGAAGAGCTTCCAAAGAGCCCAGTGTAGATGCCTGGACATAAACTCCTTTTTCTTCTAGTTTGATAGCATTTAGTGTCTGCTTTAACTCATGGATCAATTCATCCTTGAAAACATCAAACATGACAAAGTACACCTTTATCTTCATCCTAATATTAACTTTCACCCACCTGAAAGCATTGGATTAGGGCATAGCAGTCTGTTGTAGAAGAGAGACTGGCATAAGCCACCCTACCCTATTCTAATGCATTTCATCTCTGCCTTACGCTAATGGAAAATATACTAAATCTCTGCAGCACTTAGTAAAGAGAGTAGATGACTGGGAAGAATGCCATCCTTCATGAGGATCACTCAATTGTGTGGCAACCCCAAGCCTCGAATGTTACCGAACTCATCATCTCACTGGAGATAAATCCACTGCACACTCAGGCCTGAGGTAGTATATTCTCTTAATGACATGACCCGATTCTGCCTAAATACTGAAGGTGGCTTACAGGCCTGTATGCCTGGCAGCAAACAACAGTTCTATTTTCTCTTTGGCAAGCAAATAAACTATGACTAGAGTCTGCTTTTCATTGGATATGGGCCAACTGATCTTATTAAGGGATCTGAAATTAAAACAGCCAGTGGCATAACCCCAGCACATAGGAGGTTAAAGCGTGAAAACGGCAAGTTCAAGATCAGCTTGGACAGCACTACAAGTCTAAGGCCAGGCTGAGCTACATAGAAGACTTACAATGCAAAACTGAAATAAACATACCAAAAACAGTGTTTATGTCTGTGTGTGGGTGCAAGTGCGTAAGTGCTGTGTCCTTAGAGGCCAGAGGCACTGGATCCCCCTAGAGCTACCAGATGTGAATACTCGATCCAATGTGCTCTTAAATGCTAAGCCATCTCTCCAGACCATTTACTTTTAAAGGGCTTTTGGCCTTTTCTTCCCACATTTGAAATGTGGTTTTATGAAGCCTGCAGTCACCTTGAATTACCAGTGCAATCAACGACAGCCACAGCTTCTGCTCTAACTCCCTCCACCTCCCAGGCACTGGATCAGTCACACACTGCTCTACTTGGTTTTATGCAGTGCTGAGATCCAACCCAGGGCTTCATGTGTGCAAGTATACTAACAACTGCTGCTTCCCAGTCATTGGCCTGGGTTTTTTAAATTAGGAAAATGAACATTTAAAATCATGCACATAAACTTATACAACTTCATGATAGTACAAACAAATAATTTGAAAGAAACCACTTTTCTGAAAAAGGACAGTAGATGGCCTTTACAAGATGTCTATTTCAGTGAGCATCCCTACCACTTTACAAAACACTGTGGAAAGGAGAACAGCAGGCAAGAGGATGTTTGATAAAGCCTCAAGGAATGGGTTATATTGACCCAAAATAATTATGTAACACACACACACACACACACACACACACACACACGTTTTAAAACTTAGATTTATGAGTATGAAAGCCTGGCTTGCATGTATTATGTGCATCATATGCATGCCTGGTGCCCATTGAGGTAAGGAAGAGGAGTGAGATCCCTGGAACTGGAGTTGGAGATAGTTGGGAGTCACCACATGGGCGATCCTCTATAAGAGTATCCTTTCTAAAGGCCTGCAGGCCATCTTTAGTGGCACAATCAGACCATGTCCCTGATACCTCAACAGTATGACTAAACAGGACCCACACAACATTACTTCCATACTTACATATGTGTGCACACACAAACACAAGAGTCCCATCCAGCAGTGGTGTCTATGAACTACAACAATGGTAAGATGTCCCTAAAAGTTTATAGTAGTGACTGACATCTATACAGTGGTGGTAAGTAAACAAGAGCTGTCTAAGGGGACTAGGCCCACTCAGCAGTAGGGAACTCAGTACTGAAACCCTAGCCACCCACCGAGAAGATCACGTCCAGACCAGCATCATTCCTAACTGCATTCTAATGCACATCTGGGGTTCACAGTAAGTCTCACCTCACATCAAACAAGTTTCAGGCTAGTAGAGAAATCATGGTAAGTCTTAATTCAGAGATCAATGGATCATGGGAACCTAGCCTCAAAAGGATACATGTACAGTGTAACCACTGCCTGCACCCAAGCTCTGGGAACATCACAGAACAGGGTGTAAAGATTGTACGAGCCAGGATAAGGAAGTCTGCTTTAAGACTGTGCCTCCTATAAATGACAGGAATTTACACCCATGATGCCTCAACAGTATGGTTAAACAGGACCTGAACAATCCCAATACAATAGACTTGATTATGACAAAGAGACATCTCTAGGTAAAAAAAGATGTATGGCTAAAGCACAAAGATGATGAATTCAAGGTTAGACGGGGCTACTGAGAGGGAAACTGGTTCGTCTCAACAGCATTGGAAAAAAAAAAAAGCTAATGAACTTACTTTGAGAACTGGGATTTCATCATCCTTGTAGGCCACTAGGAGAGGTAAACCAGCCAGTGTTTTCTCAAGGTCTTTCCCAAGAATCTTCACTCCCTGAGCTGCTTCGACTTCTTTATGCTTTTCATATTGGTTCTAGAGAAAAAAAGTTTCCATTGAATTTCTCAAAAGTGGTAGCACTGATTTATTTTGTGACCATATGGAGAAAGAGTTCTTAAACTCTGCACATGAAACAATACCCACAGCACAGTCTGTTTCTCAAAATAACACAGGAAAGGGAAGTCAGAAGATACTGCAACACATAAAAAGTAAAAACAGAACTATTCAGAACTACAAAATCTATGGAAAAAAATGGGACGGTGAAAGGGAGAGGATAAACAAGGAATAAATACAAAGCTCTGCTGGCAGAGGTGAGTGAGCCAACTGCAGTCAGCTACGCCTACCAGGACAGAGGAAGGAGAAAGGGATGTGGCTCAGAGCAAGCACAGATGTCAGACTGAAAGATGGAGGATTCTAACTCCTGTTGGGGCAACAGTGAGATCTGTCCTGCACACACTGGGAAAACAGGCCCAAGTTAGCAGAAGGTGCACAAAGAAGTGTACTTTCCATGCCCGCAGAATGGACAGCACAACCAAGTCACAGAGTGGATTATAAATTGGAGGTGCTTTTCAGTTAAGAAGGGGCAGGGGCAGCACCAAGAATGGCTCCACTTCTACAGGAAAACTCTGTTAGTCATGACTCTCCATGCAGCACCCAAGGCTGTCTAGCCTTAGGAAGTCCTAGTAACCTGACTACCCATGTCCACTTCTGCAGTAACACAGGGACAGGGACAGGGACAAATGTGTGCTGTGTGTTACGCCAAGCAGCCCTCAGAAAGACAGAATGGCATCTGTAGATATAAGCATTGTGAAGTCCCCATGTCCACGCCCGCCACCTTGGCTTACCTTCACACGTAATTCCTTCATAGGAGGAGGTAAAAGGAGGCCTCGAATCTGAGTGACAATAGGCCCTTCTACTCCAGGGACAATGATTGTATCCCCTTCCTTCAAACGTCCATTGATCAATATGACATCTATTGTTGTGCCCATTCCTGGGAGAGCTTTAACCTGTTTTCAAACAAACAACACACACACACATATAATATACACACGTATAATATACACATACATACACACACATATATATATATATATATACACATACATATAGATATAGATAGATATAGATATAGATATATCTGATATAGATAGATATCTATATCTATCTATCTATCTATCTATCTATCTATCTATCTATCTATCTATCTATCTATCTATATCTAAAAGCAGTGTATATCCACTACTAAAGGGGTGTAGAGTGGGAAGGAAGCCTGATGATTACCTCCATGACTTGTGCTCTCAGCTCTTCACAGTGTGCAAGCCTCTTGCTCAACATGGTTTGAGTTAACTCCACAAGAAGGTAGATGAGACTCCCCATGCCATCACCAGTATGTGCAGAGGTAGGTACCAAGGACACGAAAGTGCGGGGATCTTTATTCTCATAAAACAAAGCAGCATTCAAACCCTAGAAGCGAGAGCAGTACAGAGCACTGTTAACAGAAGGGCCAGGCCTAGTTATTTTTAAATTCCACAAATACACCCAGAGAAACGAAGTACCGCTGGTCAGTAAGTAAGTGCTTATCTGAACACTCAAGCCCTGCATTAAACAAAAACCCCTAAACGAACACAATCCAGAAATAACTGTATAGACATTTAGAGAAAAAGGAAAACACAATTTCTAAATCAGTGTAGTTTATGAGAATGCTCGGCTGCAGAGAGAGAGAGCTGTCAAACCCAGTGTCTGGTGTTAAAAATGGAAAAGTCAGACAGAAGGCTCAGGAAGGAAGATCAGGGGTTTAACACCAGCCTGCAAACAGCAAAACCCCATCTCAGAGAAACTGACAATAAAACAGCAAAACACAGGAGAGTGAAAAAAGTACCCAGCTGAGAGGGGACATCCTCCCTACCTGCTGTGCAAATTCTACAATAATGGCCTTTGCACGCTCCTCAAATTCATCCTTTGTATTCTTCTTCTGCTTTTTTAAAGTAACAGCCACATCAGAATCAGGACTCTTCTTCCAATCATATAACCTGTCAATCTGGAAAACATTTATCAGAAACATTTCAAAAATCCAACATTGAAGGTTATAAGCTCCTAATTTGTTTCTGTTTGTGTATGTGCGTGCACACACACACACACACACACACACACACAGTGTAAAGAATTCAGGCATTTTCTTGTACAAAAGGCCCCCTTTAGAGTCTGTGCAAATGAAGCTCTCAAATGAGACACTGCTGAGGTGGCATGCTGTCCATTTTAGCCTCCAGTGAGTTGGTGTAAACCTGCTTTCTGCAGAACAGAAGGTCCTAGAATGATCCTGTGAACACTGACAGATAGGCAAGGACTAATGACAAGTGCCAGTCAGTATTACACAGTAACTGTTTCCTTGCTCAATCTAGAAATAATCAGTCTGACTAGTTAATAATAAGAGACTGTATCACCTCAGTTGTCAATCTGTGGGATATTTCAGGTGAAGGAAATGCAACTGCAAACAGAAATCAATACCCTGAACCCACAAATCTATCCAATCATGCATCAATTTAAAAGATACTAATTTTGTTTATCCATATCTCCCCTGTGAGTGCGAGAATAAGAGAAGGAATTAATCACTAAATAATGACAGTGAGTGTCACCTGACAGCGAGCCCACACTGACAAGGTAAGGAAGCAGATTTCTCTGTCACTAAGAGAAAGCTCAATTAAGGAGGAACAGACCCGAGATGACTGTTAGGATCAAATTACTGCCTGAGGGCTTTAAAATAACTTCTGAAAATATACTCAGCATTTGTTCTAACTTTGACAAAAAGGCAAAAAGAAAAAGGGTTAATGTTTGTAGAACTGAAGGAAAACCTGAGATGATCTAAAAACCCAATTTTACTTGAAAAAGAAAAGTAAGTGATCTTGAAGACCGAGCACTGAGAGGCAGCAAAACAGCCTACAGGAAAATATGACTGGAGGGGGAACACTCCGCTTTAGTTCGTTTATCACGTGACATTAAGTAATAAATTTAGTAGAGAATATCTGAACAATCACCAATAAAGATAAAGACTAGATGAACACTAATATAATTCAATACAACTCAAATATGATAAAACTAAATTATTACACAATCACACTGATAAAATTCTAAAAAGGAGGAAGTCTTAAAAGTAAGCAATATAAAAAACATGCAGAGTAACAGGAAAAGATGGAAGCAGAAAGCAACAAAAGACGGAAAACATTTAAGGAAAAAAAGTAGAATTCCTTAACAAGTGAAAATACCTTCAAGAATGAAGGTTTTTGAAATAACACATTTTTGTCATTAAAAAGAAAGGTAACAGAACTTTGTTACCATTTGGTTATTAAAAAAAAAAAAAAAAAAAAAAGACAGTTTTAAGGACAACCTGAACCAAAATGATACTGGCAGGAAACTGAGTTCTGGAGAAGGTAGGAGAATGATCCAGTGGTGAATGGGGTATGACAGTCCAAGATGGGTTCTGCTGTTTTACAGTTTTAATATTTATTCTTATAGTTTTGTCTGTGTGAGGGTGTGCACACGAGCGCAAGGGCCTGAGGAGTGCGGAGATACACTGCAGCTGGAATTACAGGATGTTCCAAGCTGCCCAACACGGTGCTGTTGGGAGGTGAACTTGGGTCCTGTGCAAAAGAGCACCCGACTGCTTTTCCGAAGGTCCGGAGTTCAAATCCCAGCAACCACATGGTGACTCACAACCATCCGTAACAGAAATCTGATGCCCTCTTCTGGAGTGTCTGAAGGCAGCTACAGTGTACACAGATATAATAAATAAATAAATAAATCTTAAAAAAAAAAAAAAAAGACGTATTTTAAAAAAAAGTGCTTTAAACTGAGCATTTAAAGTAAAAATAAGAAATTGTGGGTTTATAATAAATAAGGGAAAAAGGAACAAAAGCAAAAAGGAAAGGAGACAGGAACTCCTGTAACTTAAAAGGGATGTAGAACAGAGTGAAGAACACGCAGACTGCACACCTAAAGCAGCCTTGGGGCAAAATACACAGGAAGAGCTCAGTCAGTGCTGACAGTGAGGTGTAGTACTGAGAAACTGCCAAGTGCTGTCAAGCAGAGGGAAGCAAACAAGCTCACGTGAGATACATAACGTCAAACAGAGCACCGTGCCGACCGACAGGGGCAACGGATGCCGACCAGTGAGATGCCTTAGCTCAGACTGAAAGATTAGTGCTTTGGACAAGTTAAGACAAACACTGTCTGAAAATAACGCATCTTGAAAGTAATAACAAGGCAGAAGACAATAAAGATGATCATACACTCCTAAGGAAAGGGAAGTAGCCACACACTGCCACAGAAGATTTGAGGGTAAAGACAAAGGCAATGTGTCAAGGAGCCTCACTAATCTGAAGTGCTGTGTACACCTTAATCAGATCCCTTCAGAGTACACGGAGCAAAGCTACAGGCAAACGAGCGAAGCAGCGCGACGGGAGACGCAGGCCCTCTGCAAGAGTCTATCAGAGTCTCCGGCACTGGGAAGAAGACAGAAGAAACGAGTGACAGTACACATCACCAAGCTGAACAAAGTCACCAACAGATTGTCAAGAAACATCACACAACAAGGCTGGTCACAGGAGACTACTGAAACAGCCAGAGATAATGTCCTCTGATCACAAGGCAATTAAAAAGTATCTGGACCCATCCCCCTTAAAGTAAGGAACAGATCAAGGACAAACACAAGATGATCAAAATATTTTTTCCTAAAAAAAAAAAAAAAAAAAGTAAGCATTGCTTAGAATGGAAGCTGGACATTGTGGCACTTATAAGCAGTCAGGAGGATCGACGCCAACTCAAGGTCAGCCAGGGGCTCCTGAGGGATGCTGTTTTAGCACTGAGCAACGCCCATCGCTCCTTTTGGTTGCTGTTGTTTTTAAAGACACCTACACTCATGTACACACATACGCAAAGGTGTGCAGAGGTCAGTTTTTAAAAATGAAAGGAATCGGGGGCTGGTGAGATGGCTCAGTGGGTAAGAGCACCCGACTGCTCTTCAGAAGGTCCGGAGTTCAAACCCCAGCAACCACATGGTGGCTCATAACCATCCGTAACAAGATCTGACTCCCTCTTCTGGAGTGTCTGAAGACAGCTACAGTGTACTTACATATAATAAATAAATCTTTAAAAAAAAAAAAAGGAAAGGAATCCCAATGCAACAAAAGGTAGTTCTTTCAAAGACACAAATTTACTAACTGATGTCCAGGTATGATGGCACACACACAGAGGCCGAGGCAGGAGAATTACAAATTCAAGTCTAATCTGAACTCCGTAGTGACATCATAACTCAAAACAAGCCAAATCCCAAAATACACCCAAAACAATGCTAGCCAGGTTGTACAGAAACTCTAGAACACAATTCTGTTAAAAAGGCAAAATGATTCTCTTTGAAAAAAATTCCTCACAGAACTGAACATCCATCCATACAGCTGATGCAACAATTCTTCTATAACTGTTCATTTAAAGCAAACAAAAATAAATGACTATATATAAATATCCATAGCTACACTGCTATAAGTAACTGGGAACTACAATCCATCTATGCTACATTAGGAACTTACCCAAGAGTGGTGTTACTAGAGAATGGAACATTATCCTGTTATCCTAAGCTAAAAGTGTTACAGCTTATCTAACAACTCGCAAAGAAGGGAGATGGCTGTGACAGCAGGACACACTGACACTGGAAAGAGCACACACCACAGTCCTACCAGAACTAGTACAGAGACAAAGGAACGATACTGTAAAGTCAGCATGTGCCTGGGTTAGAGGGACTGCATTCTGGAGAGTGACAATTCAGAATTGTTTACACAGCTTTCATGTTACACTAGATTTCTATCTTGTTTTAAAACTTAGCATATATTAATTGTATAATAATGAGCACCTTATTTTCATACACATATATAAACAAATCCACCATCCCTATTTCCTTGTCTCTCCTCTCTCTTGATTCTCTTCTTCCTAAATAGTTCCTCCTTTTATTTTTGCTTTTTAGAAATTAAATCAAGAGTCAATACATGAGATGAAAAGTAGCACTTCTATGAATCTGGCCTCCTAACATGGTGCTCGGCTCCATCCATTCCCGAAAGTGGCATCTTTTCACTCTTCTTCAGATGACTGGCTGTCCTCCACATTGACTAAACTCAGCCTTGCGCATGTCACACAAGCATTCTACCAAGTCACATCCCTAGTCCGCTCTTCCTTACGAATGAATGCTCCATTTTGCACATACGGCTTATTTTCTTTATTCACTCTTCTACTAATGGGCTTCTAGGCTTAGTGTACACACACACACACACACAATGAAATATTCTTTTAAGTCTTCCTAGTCTAACACAGGATGAAGAGATGGTGCTCAAAAGCTCATACTGCCTTGCAAGTTCTGTTCCCACAGCCACGTGGCCGCTCACAAGCACTGTGAGTCACTGTCTTCAGGAGTCCTTAGAGACCAAGATTCCCATGTGTACAAATCCACACAAGGACACACACTTTAATAAAAAAAAATGAAACAAATCTTAGAAAGAAAAGTATTTTCAGATGAGTGCTTACCTTATTAAGTGCAACAATGAAGGGACACTTTTTAGATTTGAGAATGTTGATTGATTCAATTGTCTGGGGCTCTAAACCATGCATAATGTCAACAACTAAAATAGCAATGTCACAAAGAGAGCTTCCTCTGTTTCTCAGGTTACTGTCAAAGGAAAAAAAAAAAAAAAAAGTGTAAGTGGAGGTCTTTTTGTTATTTTTCCTAAATTTAAATGTTTAATTTCTTTGTAAAGCCTAAAGAGACAGAAGAAAACAAGTGCAGTCTCTCTGGTTCTGCAGGGATTGACTGGCCATGAGCAACACACAGATACCTAAATCACAGTGATAAATCTGGTTTGCAATATGGACCACACAATCCTCTCACATGTGCACTGCATCACCTCTAGGATAGATACACAGGCAGCACTGCCATCTCTCACCCCAAAATACAAACCCAACCCTTCTAAGACAGATACTGAATTTCAGACTTTTAGGATATTTGGCTGGGAAGTACATGTCCACTGCTAGGCACAGCTGGGAAGGGGGCTCAACTGGACACCAGTGAGCATGAGTGTTGTGTGAATAGGCCTTACACATGCAGTCGAGGGTGACAACAAGGGGAGTCTGGCTGTAGCTGGCATGAATGTGACCTTCCTCAGCTGTCCCTGAACCTCAGGGTGTACCCTGGATGAGCGGGGCATGCAGAAGTGCAGGCAGCTGTGTATTAAGGACTCCCACTATCCCTTAAGTTGCCAGACACTCACCTAACAGACACGAAAACTGAGCCTGCTGGGATAAGCTAATGCCACAAGTTCCTCTAAGAGGGTGTGTGTGTGTGTGTATGTGTGTGTGTGTGTGTGTGTGTGAATGTAGTGAAGTGAAAACCATATTCCCTTTGTAATAGTCTGTAGAAATTAGAACAGGAATTCATGAAGAAGTCTTCTTACACAGAAGTGATGCTCTTTCAAATTATAAATCACGTCTTCTATAGAAACCAAGAAAGCACAGGAAACATTACAAAACCATTGATGATCAGAAGAGTAATTCTGATACTGCAGATACCAAGGAACTATTCAGAGTTACTGACTACACGCTGGTGTTCTGGCTCACCGAGCTAAGTCGTGTCTGATAACAAATGCTCAGTCTTACCTGAAAGACTCGTGTCCAGGAGTGTCAATAATCAGCATCCCTGGGATCCGGACATTCTCTCTGTCAAACTAGGAATGGAAGAGAGAGATGCAGAGTCTAAGAGCGGTCAAAACAATGAAAGCTTCTTTACAAAACCATTTACCAAAGCGTGACCACACCACTGCTTCCTTTTTCTAAAGAATAATCTTAAAACGGGGTCAAACAGGACAATGTTTAATAGTCTCTTTAATATCAAAGTTTTGTAGAGACTGAAGATGGTTCAGTACTTAAGAGCACGCACTGATCTTACAGAGGATCCAAGTCTGATCCCAGGGGTCAGTCACATCAAGCAACTCCAGCTACCCACAGTTAGCCTCTCACAGGCAGCCACACACATAAAAATAAGTTTTACGGAAAAAGTTGTATGTAAGTAGTTTAAATAAACCTGATTCAAATGGCAGAGAAGAACAGTCATCTATCTGCATTATCTACAAAAGCTGACTTGGTGTGTGTGCGCGTGCCCGTCTGCATGCCTTTAGCCCAGCACTCAGTGGGCAGAGGCAGGCAGATCTACAGAGTGATTCCAGGACAGCAAGGGTTACACAGATTTAACATGTCTTAAAATACAAAAATAGCAAAAAGAATTTGACTTAATATCTACAGAATTTATCTGAGGGCTGGATGGTTCAGTGGTTAGAGGCATTTCCAACACAAGCCTGCCAACTACTGAATTTGGTCACCAGATCTCATGATCTCATGGTGGAAGGAGAGTGACTCCTGAAAGTCGTCCCCGCCATGGCATGTGCATACCTACATACAGACACACCATAAATGACACGTATCTGGCCCAATTTTAAATAAATCTAAAATACCAAAGCTACCTCAAAATTATAGTTTAATAGTACTAACCAAATGGATCAAAAGTGTTAATAAATGCACATCCTGCTTTAAATACAAGCATTTGATTACCTGAACAATGTTCTTGAATACAATCATTTACTAATTCCTTCATTTACCCACTCAAACAGTCTACAGTGTAGGTGGTGAATTCAGGCTCTGGACAGCCACGGCCAACATGCTAGCAGTGATGTACGTCCACAGCCCTTGGAGTTTGAGTCTTAATATAAATTTCAGGCTGGCCTCCAACATGCAATCTCCCTGCCTCAACCTCTCAAGTGCTAAATTAAGAGCATGTACCAGCACACCCAGTAAACATCACATGCCTTTTGACCACAATGATCCAGAATCACAACCTGTTTTATGGCTCTGTGTTTTCCTGCTCCTCATCTATGTCACAGTGATTGAAATGCATGAGGTTTCAAATCTATTTTTGTCTTAAATGAACATGTATTAGGAATTGTATTGTTTCTACTTCAGTGCCTTGAAGATGAAAAGTAAACCACAGATCTCATACTAGCTGTACAGAGAGCTACAGCTCAGGCTTCATGTTAAGTTTGATCTTTATGGACCAAAACACAGGAGTTCACTGTTAGAACCATCCAATGAGTAACACACAAGTTCTTACTCAAAGGTGCTGGAAAGAGGACTCATGGTCAAGAACAATGGCTGCTCTTCTAGAGCATCCAGGTTTGGGCCCCAGCACCCAAATTGGGTGGCTCATCATGACCACCTGTAACTCCAAGTGATTCAACTGCTTCTTAAAAAACATACAACTAAAAAATATATATATATATATTTTTAACTAAGGAAGTATGAATTTAAAATGCAGTGAACTATCTAATGTGGGCTAGGGCTGTCTAATGTGTGCGAGCATGAGGACATGATTCCAATGTCCTAAGCCTGCTGTGCTGGCATGGGAGATGTAAATAAGCAGCTCACACACAATTACGGTTAAGTGAGGCTTGGCACTTTGTGACTGCACAGCAACTGGAAGGCAGGCTCAGAGCTGCCTGGACTATAGGGGAATCCATAAAATCCATAAAACAGAGATTCTAAACAATATACTGCAAAAACAACACAATATTAAGTAACTGGAAAACTGGTCAAAGAAACCAACACCAAGATACAAAACGGCCAGATGTCTCATGAACAAACTTGTAATTATGCATGAAGTCACATACAAGTAATTGTTTTCACAAAAGCAAAATTGTTTTTACAAAAACCAAAAACGATCAAAAAACAGTGAACTAAGGCTTAGGTAACTAGCTTTAAGGCTTAGGTAACTAGTAAGGCTCTATTTACTTCCTCACAAGGTCACACAGGGTTTGTACTATGAGTCCCAGTAAGCTTTATACTTCCTTCATCATACTAACATTGAAAATGTGGGCACATCCAAGTAAGCAGAGAAAATATTCAGTTAACATATTTATATAATTTGGTTCAACTTTTCAACTCCTAGACAGCTCATGCTGGTCTGGACTAGGAACCTCAAACTGGACCTGCAGTAACCTTCCTTCCCCACACATCAACAGATCCTTGTGCACGGTAGGAAAGCACTGCCCACTGAGCGACCTTGCTTTCCCAGCAGAGTCCCTTATGTAACCGTGGCTCTTCTAATAGTCTCTTACTTACAAAAAGATCTGCCTCAGGAGCCCCTTAAGCCCCTGAGGCCTTGCACATATGTGTAGAGAGCAGCTTTTAAACATGAAGGGCTAAGAAGGGTAGTAAAACACAGAAAACAACAATGCAACTTCACAACAACGGGGCCTTGAGAAGCAGGGCAGGCAGCCGGCGGTCTAGAGCCAAACAGCAGCAGGTTATCTCAGAGTGCTAAACAGAGGGTCTCCAGCATCCTTATGACTATTAAGTAAATCCTTTGGGAATATACCCAAAGCTATGACAGTCAGCAGAAAGCCTGGGGCTTATAGGAAGAGTTTCTCATACCTGGTATTTCTACCAACATATTTGAAAAGCATATTGACTTATGACTTTGTTCTACTACTATAAAAACTTCATAAAATTGCTACCATGTTGGAACCTGAAATTCAGAGTAACCTGAATCTGTGTCCCTGGGCCATGCTCACTCATAATTGCCATTTGAGCTAAGAGGTGTTTCTTATGTCAACAAAACAAATAACGTATGAGGTAACTTACATTTTTAATCATCTTAGTTTGCTCATTAATAGCTTCAAGAGGAACATTTGTGGCACCAATCTGCTGTGTAATACCACCTGCTTCACCATCTTGCACATGTGTGTGACGGAGCTACGAAAAGACAGCAAAATGAGATTGGTATTTTGGCATGAAGAATTCCTTTGTAGGCAGAGTGGCTGTATTAGTGAGCCCAGACGAAAGCTCTCAGAACACATATCCGGGCCCCTCCCCCAGTCCCATTTACTCAGTTACAGAATTGCTGATGCCTTGACAGGCTGCCCAACTGCACCGCTGTGCAGAGGAGCTGCTTCTTGTTCACAGAACATTAATGCACATGTTCTCTTACCTTATCTAGAATTTTTGTCTTTCCTGTGTCTACATGTCCAAGCACACAGATGATAGGGGCTCTCAGCTTTTCTGTATTTACATTTTTACCATGTTCAAGCCGTCGTTTCTAGAAGGGATCACAAATTAAACACTGTGCGTCCTCTCCATTCTCTTAGATTATACCCCGCGCCTTGGTTAGCTGACCACACAGAACTGCTTTTACTTTATTTGCATTTTTTTGAGAAACAGGATCTCACTGAGCCCAGACTAAAGACAAACTCACCATGTAGTGATGGGGACCCTGAATTTCTGGTCCTCCTGCCTCCACTTCACTAGGGCTTGGCTGCCTGACCAATGAGCGCTACCACTTGAGCACTGAGCTACAGGTATGTGCCACTGTGTCCAGATGTTACCCGAGGGATGGGAATGGAATTCAATCCTATGTTTGAAGCAAGCACTTTATCTACAGTCATACCTCCAGTCCTTAAGCTACACTTTATTTTACATTTAACTGACAGAATTTTTTTAATCTCTTGAAGCTGATGGTAGTAAATAGGAGAAGTGCAAACAGGTAAGCAGGCACATGCACTTACTACAAAAAAGCATATGCTTGCAATCCTAGCACTGAGGGGACAGATGCAGAAGAATGGAGTCAAGGCCAGTCTAGGCTACCAGATCCTGTCTTCAAAGGAATGAAAACATAAAAACTAGACAGAAAGAAAAAATAAGCAAAGAAGCTTTATCAGCACTCCAGATTTCAAAAACTGAGATCAGGTGCGTACACCAGCCACTACGCACAGGCACAGGCAAGCGTCTGCCCCTTGAGAGCAACGCTCGACACATCACACATCTCTAAGCCACCACCCAACAGGATATTGATATCTGGAATAAATGAACAGACTCTGATGAAGCAGGCCCCATCCTGTCTAAGGGCAAAGGGATGCTCCCGGTTTAGAACAGTGTAAAAACACAGCTTGGTCCAACATTACAAAAACTGGAGAGATATTAGTCATGTTAATATTTGTTAAAGCACTGACTCTGAGCCTTTAGTTATACAAGCTAATGAGCACACAGGGCTGAAGAAGGAAGCAAAGACAGCGTGCCGACAAATACCTCAATTCTCCGTTTCGCTTTGTCGTACGCCCGCTCTTCTTTAGTCCGATCATCGTCGGAGTCGTACTCTGAGTCTGAGCTAGCGTCTTTGCTGGGCTTTGTGTCTCCGGCCTTCCCTGAGTCCTCCTCATCCCCATCGCTGCCCTCACTGTCCCCTTCCTCTTCCTCATCTTCACTCTCTTCTTCCTCCTCATCTTCTTCCTCCTCCTCCTCTTCCTCTGGGTTTTCTTCTACTTCTATGTGAATCATATTTCCTTCTTTGAGGAAAAACAAATTGATTTTAAAATAAAAGTTAACATCATAGATTTAAACTAAAAGAACAGAGACTACAAAGTATGGAAAAATAACAGTGAAATTATACTAACTACAGCAGTCACCCTACGCTTTGTCCCTGATAAATACCAAGCATTCATCTGTAGTCTGAAGACTACCGCCCAGCAGTGAGAGCTGAGGCCACTGCATGCCAGGACCCCGGGCAGGCTGACAGCAAGACAGCTCAGCTCAGCACAACACGGAGGCTGCTGTCCCTCACAGTGCTGTTTAGAGTTCTGGAAACAGACCTGCCAAGGCTGAGTCAGAGAGGGAGACGAAGGGAGGGATGAACCGGTGGACACTAGTCTCTAGTACTGTTAGTGGGGATAAAATCCTAGAATGGTATACCTTAGATGAAACAGGAAATAACAAACGAATGCACTGCCCACTGGCTCATCATCTAAAATGAAATAAGCCCATGCATCTGTTATTCAGATGCTAGTGTACTAGTGACTGAATACCCTTAATTTAAAAATCCCTGAAATTCTCCAAAAACAGTAATACTTGGCTTTTCTCTTTTGACACAAGGCTTCAATTTTCTGATTCAAAATAAACCAAAGATACTCAAGATCTTCTGCTAAAAAAAATAAAAATAAAAAATAAAGCTTGAAAAAACAGTAAGAAAAATGAAGCAAAAGGTGTTAAAAATTTCTTCTATCCAGAGAATACTTTACTATACATAAAAGAGGAAGGACAAACAATGGAAGTTAAAAAACAGAATGAAAAGAAAAAAAGGAATCGTATGCAAGCTGTAAAGCTGTAGGGAAAGAAGGCGGCACTGGACTCTTGGCATCGTAAATAAAATCAGGTCAGTCAGAGCACACACTCCTAGCATCCCAGCGTTCAGAGGCCGAGACATGAGCACACAGTTGAGGACATGGTTAGGCAGACGTCCTGTCTTTAAAAATAAAATGAGTTTATATGCATGGGTGTGCTCACATGTGAACAAACTCTCAGAATAAAAAAAAATCTTGAACAAAATAATCAGCAATTAGTGTTCTCAATTCGAAATCCAAGACAATAAAATTCTACAGATTAAACGGCTTCTATCAGATTTGAAAACAGAATATCTGAGCATGCACTGACTTGTAAGGCAAGAGCCATCATATTTCTATGGTGAGAAACAGAGAACCCCTGAGAAAGAAATGACTCAATGCCAGTAAAACTCCTGCCTAGCTAATGCAAAGCTCTGGGTTCACTGTCCAGCACACAGATATACATAAACACAAATGGAGGTGGGGTGGAAGAGAGGGGGGGGGAGAGAGGGAATATGAATCATGGAATTCCCTGGTCATCAGATTCTGTAGGTTAAAAACTCACTACGTAAAATATATAGGAAGAAAAAGCAAACCATAGTATAGTGAGTAAAACCCAGTAGGTAAAGTACATAAAACAAGAAAATAGACCATATTAACATTAAAACTTACAGAATTCAGTGAAACCCATGGTTAACTAAAAAATAAATAAAAAAAAGAAAGAGGAAGAGTCTCAAAAATCAGAAAAGTAAACATTTTCAAAAGTACACGAAAGAAAATAGTAAGAAATTACATTCAAAGAAAGGGGTTTTACTCATAAAAGACCAAAGTTTACATCTTATTCACCATGAACAGGGAGTACACCAATGTTTGCCTTGTGCTAGCTTTGGGTAGGTAAGCTTTAGAGACAAGCTAGGCATGCCATACTGTCTGGACAAATGCATTCTGGGTAGCTGTCACCTTGAAGGAAACCTTCTAAAAAACATCCAGAAATCAGGAACACACATGTGTATGGTCAGTGGGCGTGGCTGTATAATTCAGGACCACACATGTGGGCAGTAGGTGCCCTGGTATACTCAGAGTTACCTTTTTCTCTCTCCTCATCACTGGCCATAGCTTCCCAGTCATCTAACCCAGCATCTTCAGTGTCTTCCTCTTCCTCTGTAAGTACAAGGTGCTACGTAAGGCTCTGAAGAGTAATCTCACGCTTCCTTCCAGAAGTGTGACATTACGCTTGGACATAAAAAAGAATGATCCAGTTATGAAAGACTGTGTGGCTGTTTTCCTTGGGACTGTCTTTCCATGCACCTCGCAAGCTGTACGTTACAATGATTGACATTTCACTGTTCTAATCCAGTTTCAATATGCCATATTAGTTTAAAACCAGATCTTATGACTGAATAAACTAAATTAAAAACCTCAACCACAAAATATTTGGATTTTTTAAAGGATAAACAGATTCAGTTCTCTAAAACTTTCAACTCACACACGACATACAGAGTTTGTATTTTACTCTTAGCAGACTTATCTTTTAGAACAATGTTTAGATAAAAAAGAAAAGGCAAAGATTTTGCCAGCCCTTGTAGGCTGTGTACACATATGCATGGGTGCCTACACAATCCAATGTGTAAGCTGAGCACATTTAGATTAGTAAGTAGGAGGAAAGTTCTAGTTTCAAAATGTATGTTCATGGTTCTTAGAAACGATCTAAAGATATTTCCAATTTGCTCAGAGATTTTTGGCCCATGAATAAGAAAATTCGGGAACTCTTCAGTGTCTCTCACAGACATTTTACTGACACTACTAAAAAAGAAAAAAGCAGATTCAAGCATCACATTCATTTCATAATGGAAATGAAAAGAGATGGGCTAAAGAGAATGGAAGAAACCATGCAAGCCTGTAATCCACCTGGCTCCAAACTACTTCTGAGTAGTGAACACTAGCTAATAAGAACTCATAAAAACCTGATGCTACTGGCCTGGCTCAACAGAAGGTGGCGTTTCTTCCTTTTCCGGTACTCCTTGGTCCACAGCTTCCACAGGAGCACTTATTTCCAAAGTTTCCAATACTAAATAGGAGCAACAAAGTATATTAGCCACATTTGCAGTCTGTAATTTCTCTTCAAATATCCTGTTAGGAATAATAGGAATCCTTGATTCCTTTGATACCATTTATATAGAAAAATCACTTTTTGCTAAAGCAGAACACAAAAATCACAGGGCTAGCTAGAAGAAAATAATTTATATTTTGTTCTTTAGATGTAACAGTACCTATTCATGGAATAAAATGCAGATATTTCAATCTGAAGTATTTTTTGAAGCTATATCTTATTGTGTGAATATACATGCACACCTGTGTGTGGGTAGAGAAGGCACTGGATCCCTGGGAGATGTATCACAGGCATTTGTAGGACGCCCAGCTTGTTACCTGGGTGCTAGGATCCTAGCGCTGGTTCTTTAGGTGTTAGAGAGGAGGGCTCAGTAGCTAGAAGAGCACTCCTCTCTAACACCTAAGGTACTTTTTCTGTTGCCTCTCATTTGAATCAAGTGAGAATGACTAAAAAGTTAAGGAACAGTGGATAGAAAAATGCTGTGCTGGGCGCTGGGGAGGAAACCAAGTACAGGAGCACCTTTGGCTCCACAGGGCCTGAGCTGCCCAACATCCTACATCCATCCATGCTCACAGAGATGCTTTGTGCTGAAAGCTGTGACCCTCCTAAGGCTAAGGCTGCTTCGTACACGAACCTTCTTTACTCTCTAGCTGCTGTGGGGTTTTCTTCTTCTTCTTATCTTCATAAACTGGCCTTTTCTTTGGCAATGAGTCTTTTGATGGCACTTCAACACCTAAGCAGTAGGGAAAAGAGAGAAAAAGTTAAGGCTTATACAGTTATATGGTTTATTTGGTACTGGAGAGAGGGAATTTAAAATGAGGCATAGTAAGTAGCTCATACTTCTAACCCCAGCACTTTGGGAGGGTGAGGCAAGGAGACCACCTTATTGAGGATCTAGATCAACATGGGCTACATGGTGAGACTGTTTCATCTCAACACTTCCAAAACAGTAAAGGAGTTTAAAAGATACACACCCTAAAATATGAAAGGACATTCAGAGAGAAACCTATGGCTTCTTCCCGGGGTGCCTGTACATTCACATGTAAACACACTGAGGGCTAAGGATATGTGGACCTAGCAAGCAGCATGGCAAGGAAGCAGCAGAGCAGCTCTGACCCACGCATTGACTCAAACAGCCAGAGCTCTTTAGTCTTAAGTTCTCCAATCACACTGCTCAGCTGTTCTAAAAATGCCCAACAAGCACCGTCACCAGTCTGGCTCTTGCCATCAGAATGGATATGGGAGCCATCAGTACTTCATCTGTGCTTGTTTTATTTTAGACAGGATCATGCTATGTAGCCTAGGATAGTCTTGAACTCAAAGATCAACCATCTCTGCTCAAAAGTACTGGGATTTAGAAGGGACTGCCACCAAGCCCGTCCCAGCATCTCATCTGTAACTGCTGACTTACTGTATTATACAAGTTCATCAACCCATTTAACAGTTGAAGAGCTTCTGACCAAGTCTACAGTAATTACAAGAAAAGCAGATGTGAATATTTTCACACGGGCTTCTTTATGAGTTATCTCTTGAATGACTCGGAAGTTAAGTATGTGGTTAGTATTGTTCAAAACTGTCAGCTGTTCTTTTTTTTTAAAAAGATTTATTTATTTATTATATGTAAGTACACTGTAGCTGTCTTCAGACACTCCAGAAGAGGGAGTCAGATCTTGTTATGGATGGTTGTGAGCCACCATGTGGTTGCTGGGATTTGAACTCCTGACCTTCGGAAGAGCAGTC
>NC_034594.1:18575344-18617357 GCF_900095145.1 Mus pahari | reverse complement strand
AAGAGCAGTCGGGTGCTCTTACCTGCTGAGCCATCTCACCAGCCTGTCAGCTGTTCTTTAAAGTAGACTTTTAGACTTAGCTTTCAAGTTTACAGTTTACTGTTAAAGTGACCATTCAAATCTTTTATATGCTTTTATATGGAGGTGTTAGGTTTCCAATTGTTGAATAAGAGGTTTTAACATACCTCTGATAGTCTTTATAAAATATGAACTAGGAAGGTGTGAATTCTCCTTCCTTTATGGTTTCCATTTTATTACATTTATGTGTCCGTAGGCATCCACAAGGTCACGGGACACATGTGAAGGTCAAAGGGAAACTCGGCAAAGTTAGTTCTCTCCCACCGTGTGGATTTCAGGGACTGAACTCCGGTCATCAGGTTTGCAGGCAAGTTCCTTATCTCACTGAGCCTCTTTGCCAGGCCCGTAATTATACTTTTAGAGACATAGCTGAAAACTCCTCACCTAACACATTTTCTCCTATTTTTCTCTTAAAGTTTGACATCTAATATTTAGAACGAAGTTCCATTTTGAATTAATATTAAGAGAGAAAGTGGGGATAAGGACAAGTTTCTGCATAGGGACATTCAATTGTTTAACATTTGTTTAAAATAATCTACATATATTGCATCCACTGAATTTCCCTCTATAAAGGAAAATAAAGTCACTCTGTCACGTGCAGGTGCTGCTCTGCACATCTCCTTGTCCACCCACGGGCCAATCACTGATCCAATGTAATACTACACTGATCCTTGGGGCTCTAGACTGTGTTTTAAATTTTTATTTAGAGTAAATCTTGTTATCAGGTAATTTGAGGCTTCCAAATGACTCTGTTTTCAAGAACATTCTTGGGAGGGCTGGAGAGAGGCTCAGTGGTTATGAGCACCTGCTATTCTTGCACAGGAGTGGGGTCTAGTCCCCAGGACCACATGGCAGCTTATAACTATCCATAACTCTACTTCCAAAGGACCTGATCCTTTTGCAGACCTCTGTGGGCACCAGGTACCACACATGCACATATATACAGTTAACAACACTCATACACAAAATAAGCCGTGTGTGTGTGTGTGTTTTCCCCCAAGGCAGGGGGACTACATGTAGATCTGGCTGCCCTGGAACTCACTATGTAGAGCAGACTGGCTTTGACTCATTTGCTTCCCAAGTGCTAGAATTAAACATGTCCACAAAACACGCCCAGCTTAAATAAACCTTAAAAGGTTTTAAAGCCATCACTTTGGCTATTCTAAGTCAACCTTTTCACGTCTGTTTTAGAAACAGGAAACAGAGCACTGTAAAGTGTCATTCTGTCATTTCAATTGAGATCCCACGGAATCCATGGGTAAATTAACCCAATTTAGGAAAAGCTTCACAGTCTTGAGTCTTGGGGTTAACAGTATGTTTTGTACAGTCATTATTTTGATTTATTCTTTGCTGTTTTACAATTTTCAGATTTACAAGTAATAGATTTATAATTCTTCCACTTTCTTTTGTGGATTGGCTTAATAAATGTTATTGCTCAAGTGTTTGTCTTTTTCTGCAGCAGCAAACAGTTGGCACAAAAACACAACTGATGCCGGGCGTGGTGGCGCACGCCTTTAATCCCAGCACTTGGGAGACAGAGGCAGGCGGATTTCTGAGTTCGAGGATGAGTAAGTCCTGACACCAGTGCAATGAAAACTTGGAAGAATGAAAAAAAAAAAAAAAAAAAAAAAAAAAAAAAGACCACAACTGATGTTTACACACTGATCTTCTATCTGCTACTTACAGCCCTGGTAACCTCATCCTTAGCGCTACATCTGTCTTGGTGAAGAAGACACCACAGTATTTTTCTATGTTGATGACCATAACCTGCAGAGGCAGCTTCATAGCCTCTTTGCAGTCTGTCTGCCATACACTAGGATATCACAGCACGACACTCAATGAGTATGGTGCGAAAAGACTGCCCTGCCTTTTCCATAATATAAGGATTTCTTTTTATTCAATTTTTAAAATTACTTTAGTTGTATGTGTGTGCCCACAGTCATATATTTGGAAGTGAGTCAGAGGACAATTTAAAGAGTCTGTTCTTTTCCTTCCGTTATGTGGGTCTCAGAGATCAAACCCAGGGTATCAGGTCTGGCAGCAAGTGTCTTTATTCACTGAGCCATCTTTTGCTGCTAAGGTTTCTTTTTCAGCTTTTCACCACTTAAACAGCTGTGCCTTTTGGGGGGTTGGACTGTTTGTAAATGTCAGTTGTAAATGACAACTCACTAAAATGTTTTCTTTTTTTCTGAATTCACTGATATGATCATATAATTTTTATTCTTTAGACTGCTAAAATGAGAAGACAGATTGATTTTCAAACATTCAGTCAGTCTTACATTCCCAGGATTATACCCAATTTATGAGATTATCCTTATGTATAATATATGCAAATACTTATGTAAATCTATAGATATCAATATATATTCATAAATATCCATCTATCTATCTCTTTGACCCTGTTAATCTATCTATCTATCTATCTATCTATCTATCTATCTATCTATCTATCTATCTATCTATCTATCTATCTATCTCTTTGACCCTGTTAATGAATGCTCCAAGTGCTTGAATGTTCCAAGCTTGCTTGATTAATTGCTTGCTTTAGTTAATTTGGCCATGATGATTTGGAATCTTTGGCATTAACAATCTTGCCATTAGCTTATATCACGCCATAGCTCAGCTGTTCTAAGGAGAGAAGTTTCATAGTAGTTGAGCAGCAGTATAGTAGAGCATAGGTCTGAGGCCAGCCCTGTGAGTAACTTAAGACTGTGAAGACAATATTAGGGATTACAAGAATGCAAAAGACCCGGGGATGTTTGTGACCTGTGAAGGTACGGTATTGCAGAAGACTGGCCTTTTGCCTTTAGAAGTAGCCCTCCCCTTTTAGCTGGGCCTGAGTCCCAAACTGACTGACCGCTGAGACAAGGTGTCAGCTAATTACAATTCCACAGAGCTCAGTGGTCTCTTGAGGTTTCCAGCTCTGTGACCCTAGTGTCACACAGCCAAAGCATGGAGAAAAAAAAAAAAAAGAGTTCCCTTAAAATTTTCTGATATCAGAGATCCCTTATTCAACAACCCTGGCCATCATTAAGCAAACAAATAGGAATACTACTCTAATTTCACATAATGTTACACAATAATGTACTCAATTCAAAAATGAAGAAAATTATTTAAAATTTTACAAATGAAGGGAAATTCTGGGACTCTTTTCTCATTCCACAAAGGACCACAAATACCTTCATTCTGATACAGTCCATAAACTGAGGCTGTAAATTACTGAAGCACAGTACAGAATTAGGCCACAAGTGACAAAAGATGAACTTTACTTGCCTCTAAAACTCTCACACGATGCCTCAAAGAGACCTATTTCAGTATCTACTTTCTCAAACACATCCTTAGTAATACAAAGTTTATCACCATATGTGTCTTGGCTGTACTTCAGATAAGTCTGCTGTTTTCCCCAAACCCCCAACTGAAGGACTCAAGCAACAGGTGACTATGATCGACAGTGGTGCCGGCCTGCTCCCCATCCTGGAGTAGTACACACTTCATCTCGTCACCAAGAGAGACATGATGGAACATAACACACACAAAACACTGAAGCTTTAAAGAACTCACAAAGAAAACAAAAACACATTTTAACTGTGGAAGGCAGACCAAGAATCTTCCTAAAGATGCTAATGTCCTAACTCCCACACAGAGTGGAAATGTGGAAGAAGAACAGACAGACAATGAAGATGGCCTACATGACATGATTTAACGTTAAGCACTTAAACATGTGTGGAGTAGGGAAATTATCTGACTCGAGCCACTTCCTCATGGCATTCTTCATGAGTAAAGGAGAGCCTTTTCCAGAGAGTCTGGGATCAGAGGGAGATATGGCTGAACACACAGGTAGAAGGTGGATGGCTTTGAAGATGGACACTCATGAGCCATGGAATGTGGATGGCCTCTAAAGGCTTTTAGAAGAGACCACAGAATGCTCTTGCCCAGAAGCTCTACAAACACACAGTCCTATCAACACTCCAGTCCAGTCCTGCTTTTCAGTTACACAATTGTAAGGTATAAAATGTGTGTTGTTTTCAGGTAGTTTGTGGTAATTTACAACACAGGTATAATAGTGTATCTGTGCCTTCTGCCAGCTACCTGAACATTCCATAGTAAATATTTCCTTGGCTTTTTGACAAGGTTAATAAAGCTTTCTAATGGTCCTTTATGTGTACTGTTAAGTTATTCTGCAAGATTCACAGAGACCAACACTACCAGGAACACTGGGTGAATGTCCAGACCCCACAGGTCCAATAGTATCACTGCCAACAGTCTCCACTGTCATCTCTGTGTATGAATATCAGAAAACCCCTGCAGATATTCAAGAGAACATTCTGAATTTACTGAGTAAGTTTTACATTGTTCTAGGTAATGGATGTGACAACTTATCTCTCTGTAGTGAGCTACCTTTCACAGACAGAGTGAGACAACACTAGAGGATCTTTGCTAAGAGTAGTCACATCATTAGATTGTGGACAGCCTTTCAGAGCTGAAAAATTAAAACTTTCTATTACTAGACCATGTGGAACCAGAAGCTGTCAGGCACAGGACAGCATTAAAGACTGAGAAAGAGACCCAGGGTCAGAGCTGTCTCTTCGGAAACAATCTCTTCCACGCAGGTTTATATTTACTATAAAACCTGATAGTAAATAATTTATAATCTTAACTTCCATTTAATTACATCTCTAGCTACTCCATAAAACAGCATTTCTGAGCCTGTAAAATTATTCTCTTCCTGTTCCATTCAAATATGTTCTAAGAGCCTTTCATCACCAGTGACTTTTGAGGTCTGTTTGGGCACCAACTATATGCAACTGTATTCTCTAACACCACTAGTTTTTAAGGTATATCCTCAATTATTAAATTTTCTGAAATCTATGTACAAACATAAAGAGTTCATCACAAAAAACAAATTTGGTTTCTGTCTATCGAGCAAATAGCTTCTTCAGCTCTGTGCAGCACCATTTCCTATGATGATAGGTCTCAACAGCAATGTCAAAGATCACCACAGCATCAGTTACAAAGTACACAGTATCTGAGTCACTGATATCATTCTAACCAAGTTCCTTACATGACTACATAAAAGTTTAAGGAATAAGTGACAGCAGATGCTGGCGAGGTTGTGGAGAAAGAGGAACACCCCTCCATTGCTGGTGGGATTGCAAGCTGGTACAACCACTCTGGAAATCTGTCTGGTAGTTTCTCAGAAAACTGGACATAGTACTACTGGAAGATCCAGCAATACCTCTCCTGGGCATATACCCAGAAGATGCTTCAACATGTAATAGGGACACATGTTCTACTATGTTCACAGTAGCCATATTTATAACAGCCAGAAACTGGAAACAACCCAGATGTCCCTCAACAGAGGAATGGATACAGAAANTGTGGTAAATTTAAACAATGGAATACTACTCAGCTATTAAAAACAATGACTTCATGAAATTCGCAGGCAAATGGATGGAACTTGAAAATATCCTGAGTGAGGTNACTCAGTCACAAAAGAGCACACATGGTATGCACTCACTGATAAGTGGGTATTAGCCCAAAAGTTAAGAATATCCAAGATTCAATTCACAGACCATATGAAGCCCAAGAAGAAGGAAAACCAAAATGTGGATGGTTCAGTGCTTCTTAGAAGGGTGAACAAAACACTCACAGGAGGAAATGTGGAGACAAAATGTGGAACACAGACTGAAGGAAAGGTCATCCAGAGACTGCCCCACATGGGGATCCATCCCATACACAGCCACCAAACCCGGATGCTATTGTGGATGCCGGGAAGTACATGCTAACGGGAGTCTGATATGGTTGCCTCCTGAGAGGCTCTGCCAGAGCCTGACAAATACAGAAGCGGATGCTTGCAGCCAACCAACCATTGAACTGAGCATGGGGTCCCTGATGGAGGAGTTGGAGAAGGGACTGAAGGAGCAGCAGTCCCACGGAGGGAGCAACAGTGTCAACCGGCCAGATCCCCCTGGAGCTCCCAGAGACTGGACCACCAATCAAAGAGTACACATGGAGGGACCCAGGGCTCCAGCCGCATATGTGGCAGAGGATGGCCTTGTTGGACATCAGTGGGAGGAGAGGCCCTTGGGCCAGAGGATGTTTGATACACCAAAGTAAGGGAATGCCAGGGAGGGAAGACAGGAGTGCAGGTGGGGGGTAGGAGAGAACCCTCATAGAGGCAGGGGGAGGGGAGATAGGATAGGTTCCCAAAGGTGAGACCTGGAAAGGGAAAAACATTTGAAATGTACATAAAGAAAATACCCAATTAAAAAAAAAGTTTGAGGAATATAAGGAGGAAATTAAGGGAAGATCCAGAAAGAAAGTTTTCTCAATGGAGCAAAGACATTGTTTTAGGTCTTATCAGTTAAAAACACAACTATATGACTGATTTGTCATCTTTAAACACTATCAACTAGGACAGAAACCAAGCCTGTGTGGTAAATAGCTGATTCCAGATCTACAACAAAAACATGGGTGAACCTAGAAGGAAGAAATCAGTTAACTCCACGGTCATGTGGAACAGTCAGTTCCATGGACTTAAACTGGGAAAGATGATGTAATGATTATCAGATGCATCATAACATCAAGAGGTAAAATCAGTAATTTCCACTCAATATATTCACAAAAACAAAAACCAGAATTAAATTCACAAGACACTTTTTAAGGTTGTCAAACACCAACTGATTATTCTTAAGCCTTACAAGGGGAAAAGAAGTAAACACTTATCTTGACATCTCTGTAAGAAAACTGTGGGTAATGTATTTCGATACCTTAGTTAATTCAATGTAGAATAAAAGGAAAAATTAATTATTACCAATGTTTTCATTCCTAAAGAATACTGAATAAAAGGTAACGACTGACTGGATGTTAGAACTATTACTAAAGGGGTTGGGTTTTGTTTTGTTTTGTTTTGTTTTACAACAGGGCTGCTCTTCAAACCTGGCACTGTAGCACATCAAAAAGCCCAACTCTGTCCCAGCTGATGTGAGCAAGCGCACAGTACCACTAAGAAGCTGCCAAGCTGTGGATTTTAAGAAATTACAGAATAAAAGCACACTGTTTACCAACATCAGGAGAGTGTAACTCCACAAGGTCAGAATTTGAGATATTCTAGAACTTTCCAGAATGGTCAATAGTTACATGGCATGTCAAAATGGAGGTGGGTGGTAGTACTGAGAGACAAACCCATCAACCAAATGCAATCTGCTGCTCACATCTGGATCCAGATTTAAACCAACCCATTTATAAGATCTCTGAAAGACTGAGGAAAATAATGAAAACACAAATCAGAAATAAAAAGGTAATTTGTGGGCTGAGTAGGCGGCTTAGCTGGTAAACGCCTGCAGGGTGATCCTGAGACTGTGCTAAGATATTCAGTACTTACACTAAAGAGCAGGCAAGCAGACCTGCCCGAGCCACAGGGCACTGTAACCCAGCACTGGGAGGCTGTAGGCCTAGAAAAGTGCGGTGCTCCAGCTTTAGCCAAAGAACCTGTCTCAAAAACATAAGGTGGAGAAGCAACTAAGACACTCAGTGTTGGGGGCTGGAGAGATGGCTCAGTGAGTAAGCACTGACTACTTGCTCTTCCAGAGGTCCTGAGTTCAATTCCCAGCAACCACATGGTGGCTCACAACCATCTGAAATGGGAGCTGATGCCCTCTTCTGGTGTCTGAAGAGAGCAATAGTGTACTCATATAAATAAATAAGCAAATAAATAAATCCTAAAAAAAAAAAAAAAGGGGGGGGACAATGTTGACCTTTGACCCCCCCCATGTGTACATACATGTATGCACCTACAAAAAAACTTTTGAAAAACCTAAATATTGTTAGTGATAATAAATATTCTCCTTACACTAAACAAAGTACATCTATAAATAATCTAGAGAAAAAGTAAAAAAATAAGTGTCCATAACTCACTTCAAAGAACCCCAGGGGGGAAAACTGGTCAGAAGAAAAAGGAATATAAAACAAAAATGGAAAAAGGTTAGCAATCAGTGAAACTGGTTAAAAGGCCTCACTTATTTACTTTTTTACTTTATTGGAGGGAGGGCAAATTTCATAGGAATTTATTATTTGCACATAAATTTCCATCATAGCATGGAAAGCATTCTCCTTAACAAGGGCACTTTCCACCTGTTCCTTCCTTTGTTTACACAGCTTTTCCACAGATTCAATCCCACACCACTGAAGTCCTGAGAAGCTGTGCACGCACTCACAGGTCAGCAACCAAGGCCACTACTTACCCTGAGCTTGAAGGTGTCTAAGGGTCACTTCGGCTCTGGCTCTGGCTTCTCTCTGGGACTTAGTTAACAGTTTTCCTTCTTTTTTTAACCGTTCTTTTCTTTCTTTTTCTTTTTGCTTTTTCCTTTCTCTTTTTTCTTGTTCTAATCGTTCCTACACAAGAGTACATGACATATAAAAAATTATACTAGCTAAATGAACCCTGAAGTTTAAAATAAACAACACAAATTTCAAACATCTTTAAAATGCATGCAAAATATGTTGGGAGATTACAACTGAAGATATCAAAATGTTATACATTATTCTTAAAATAACACCAGGTTATATTATTGGCAGTAGCACACATACAACTTCGTCTCTCCATGGGGAGATGAGGAAGACGTTCCTGCACCTCCTCCATCTTACGGATATCAGAGCTCTTAGCATAACTGCAATGCCCATACAAACATGTACATTTCACAGAGAACAGACCTCAGGTAAAACTCACTATCAGTATTTACAACTTCATGGAAGACATACCTCTTCTTTTCGTTTGGCCTCTAGCTCCTCAAGCCGCTTAATCCTTTCTTCTTCCTCTCTCTTCTGTCTCTCCTCCTCCTCTTTGAGCTTAGCCAAAGCTTCCTGGATAGCTTTAACAGTGGATTTGCTAGGGCCTTTCTTCTTCTCTTTTTCTTTTTCATCTTTTTCTGTTTTCTTTTTCTTCTTATCTTTTTTCTTTTTGTCTCCTTCATTGTCGTCTACCCAAAAAAATAAAGGCAAAGTGGTCAAGCTTATTTCTATGACAGTGAATACACACTAGCCAGAATACAAGGACTACTGTGGTTTCTGCCACCAGTACTCAAAGAGTGGCACGGATCACAGCGTCCTGAGACCCTGTGTCTAGAACAGCTTATCAGAGAACACAGTTGACCCACAGAGCATCTGCCAAGGCTGTTGCTGGCCTGAGTCACCCTGATGAACACAGACTCTGTCAGCAGTAAAAACGCAGCAGACGTGTCGGGGACCTACCAGGTAATCATAGCACAGGTATGAAATTCTAAAGAACCAGTCTAGCTCAAGCCCATTTAGGTGCTGAAGTCATTTTACTTCTGTGAGATAGGGATGATGAAAACAATGCTAAGAATATGGGGGCATGGGAACAAAATACAAAAATTGCACTTCAAAACACTGAAGAAATAAAATCTGTGATGGTCCTGTGATGGTGTTTCTCCTCAAAATTCAGAGAATAAAAATCTCAGTGGTTAAAAACTGGTTTTGGGGTTTTTTTGTTTGTTTGTTTGTTTGTTTGTTTGTTTGACTAAAATCTTTCTAGTCTAAGAAAAAACTATTATTTTTAGAAATCTAGATCAACTGATATTTAGATATATTTATTCTAAGAGAAAGCAATCAGCACACGCCTTTAATCCCAGAGCTCAGAAGGCAAAGGCAGTGGAAAAATTTGTGAGTTGGAGGCCAGTCTGGTCTACAGAGTGAGTTCTAGCACAGCCAGGGCTATACACAGAGACCCTGTCTTGAAAAAAAAAAAAAAAAAAAAAAAACAAACAAACAAAAAAAGAAAGCAATCAGGTAGAATATTTATATTTCAATTACCAAAAAAAGACAAAAGAGAGCCAGTAACAAGACTCAGCAGATAAAGGTGAAAGCTTCCAAGTGGGCAGCCCTGAAGCTGAGTGGTAAACTGAGAGCTGATTCCTAAAAGCTGTTAAAAGCTGTCCTCTGACCTCTCCCCATATGATGGGGCACAATATGCCCACACAAACAAACCAGGAAATGAAACAGATTTGCTTTTTTAAAAAGAGAAACAAAGCCATGCTCCCTGTCACCCACGTGATGTAACTAATTAAGTCTCTTAATTTACTTTTCCTTTTTGATTTCAAAGGTTAAGCTGGGTTTTTTATAGAAAGGGAAAAATTTAGTTAACATCTGACATGAATTTTGAGAAGGAAATCTCTTTGGCCACTTAGTCTTCATTAACAACAAAAGTATTCATAATAAAATTAAATTATTAATAAAAATAAAATTATTCATAATAAAATTAAATTATTAATATAAAATAAAATTATTATTCATAATATAATTAAATTTCTATTGTATAAATAGGTGCAGAGAAATGGTTTAACGGGTAGAGTGTTTGCCATGCAAACATACCCCAGTGACCACATAAAAAGCCAGACATAGACTGGAGAGATGGCTCAGTGGTTAAGAGCACTGACTGCTCTTCCAGAGGTCCTGAGTTCAATTCCCAGCAACGACATGGTGGCTCACAACCATCTGTAATAGATCTGATGCACGCTTCTGGTGTGTCTGAAGAAAGCAAAGGTGAATACATAAAATAAATAAATCTTAAAAAAAATAAAAAGAAAAGCCAGATGTGACAGCATTGTTTACTGACCAGCCAGTATACTAACTCTATGTTCAGTGAAACCCTGTCTCAAAAACTCAGATGGAAGACGATTTCTCATGCTCTATCTCAGCATTCCTTGGTTGCCTGTGGTTCTCTAGAGAGCTGAGGCACAGGCATTAGTGTATCTATCTGTTGCTGTCTCTATTCAACTCCTGTTCAGAACGTGACTTGGGTGAGGCTTTATACATACAGTTTCTGACACTCCTGGGGGACTCAACCTCACAGCAATTCATGGGAAAAAAACAAGGCCATGAATTTAAAAGAGAGCAAAGAGAGGTATATGGAAAGGCAATAGAGAAATGGTGTAATATTAAAAACATATCATGGAAAGTGACAGCAGAATCGACCTCTGGCCTCTTCCGCATGCAAAGAGATGGACCCCCACATACATGTGGCATGAGGACAAGTCACAAGATAGTATTACAGCCAATGACCACAACTTAGACTAAACATGAACCAGAGACTTCTGTGGCTATGACCAACCTTCCAGAGCTGCAGCAGAGTCTCCTTTCTCTTCCGAGGCAGCTCCTGTGTCAGGAGTCCCTCTGAGCGTCAACGCCTCCTCCTCAGGTCTCTTCTGAGGTTCCCTCTGTTTACTCTGCTCCTTCCTGCCCTTCTCTAGCTCTTCTTTCTCTTTCATCTTCCGCAACTTCGCTTTCTCTTCATCTCTCTTTTTCTTCTCACGCTCTTTCTTTTCTGCCTTCTTCTGGGCCACTGTCTTAATTTTGAAGGAAGAGTCATCATCCTCATTCCCACTGTCTACGGTAGGAACTGACTTGTTCTTCTGATTTTTTTTCTGTCCTTTTCTGGACTGCAAAAATTCATCGGACTCACCACCACTTTCACCAGAGGAGTTTACCCTCGAACGTTCTTTACTTCTTTTGCTATTGTCTTCATCCTCTTCTGACCCATCCCGTTTTTTTGTGGATTTCTGGGCTTTTTTACCTTTTTTAGAAAGTTTACTAAAATCATCAGCATCTTCACTCCCAGACAGGAGTGCCTCTGAGTTAGGTCTGGCAGTCTTTTTTGACTTGGAATCTTTATCTTCCAATTCTTCACTATCATTCTCATCAAAACTTGTTTTCTTGCCCTTTTGTCCCTTCTTCTTTTTATCTTGTTTTGAGGCAGATTCTTCTTCATTGTTTTCTGTAGGCTAAAAAGTATCCCTTATTAGAAACATCAACAGACTGTCATCCCTTAAAGTTAACAGGACTCCCTCATCCCTTAAAGGTCATGGGGCTCCTCAACGTGGAGCGCTTCACTGAAGCACACTTCAATACCTTTTATGGAAGCATGACTGTCTTGTTTCACAAGAATATTAAAGTATGAGTCTGGAGAGATAGCTTAGCAGTCAGGAGCAACTGCTGCTCTTGCAAAGGCCCCAGGTTTAGCTCCTGCACTCAAATGCAGCTCACAACCATCTGTAACTCCAGCTCTAGAGGATCTAATGCCCTCTCATCTGACCTCTGTGAGCACCAGGCACATGCACGGTACATGTGGATATATGTAGGCAAAACACTCATACACATAAAACAAAAATCTAAAAGAAAACAAAAAAGGAAAAAATTAGGAGCAAATCCAACCACACAAAAGAACATGCCTCACACTCACCACACACTTCAAAATCCAGGTGCCCTCAACAGTAATGAAAACTACACAGACAACTGAAGGGGAGGGAGATGCCATCACTGACTGCGAGTGGACCAAGTTTATCAACAGGCAATACATTAAGTATCGCTAGATTCCTATATAAAGTGTATTTCTACCAGAGGTTTAAAACAATACTGCTTTTTTTTTTTAACCTGAAAATTTAGTTCCTCCCTTTTTCTTGTATTATAGAAACTATTAACATATCTACAACCACACATTTCCAAACCAGGCAACTCCCAAAACATCGCCAAGAAGAAAAGACAGCGGAGACAGGAAGGATGTTCTCTCTCACCTTGACTGCAGCGGTGTCTCTGTCAGCTCTGATGCCTTGGGCTTCCAGAGACAACTCCTCCAGCTCTCTCAGAATGTCATTCTCACTAGAAAAGAAGTACATGGGATTTGAAGCACTGGAAGCATTAGATGGCCACAATGTTCAAGCTATGAAAATCTAAATGCTTTCAAAAACATACTCAAAGTCTTGCTTCTTTTTCTCCTTTTTCTTCTTTCCCTTTGACTTCTGAGGCTCCTGCTCCTTGGCAGCACCAGCTCCTTCTATTTCTGCAGCCAAGGCGCCCAAATCAGTATCATCCTTGGTACTTAAATGAAAACACAGAACAAAATGTTACTCAACAACAGCAAGCAATCTACTTGCTCACTTATACAGATCTTTCCTTGCCATTTTACACCCTTTCACATATTAGCAACACAGAGAAACAATATCAAGTTCTCTCATAATAGCCCAGTTACTTACCTACCAAACTGTCTGTCTTCTTCCATAAAGATCACTATGCCAAAACCGGAAGGTATGAATCAAGAGCCCTACCCAAAAACAGACAAGCAAACAGCCTAGGCAAGGAAGGGAAAAAAGTAACTTCCGCAAGTAATGAACATCTGTGCGTGTGCACGTGAGCATTTTTCTGAATGGATTTTTATAAAACACCGAAGAACTAAAGTATAAAACAAGCTATCAGAAAACGTAAATAAGTAGACCTTTATATATTTTTCGCTTAAAACAACAGAAATTAGAGTGCAGAAGAACTTTAGAAACCAACTAGTCTATTGTCTAATTTTTATTAGTTGAGAAAATGGGACTACACAAAGATCTGAATACCTTGTCGGAAGCATGACTATACACATAAATTTACATGAGGTAAGTATGGTTCACTAAATCACACACACACACACACACACACACACACACACACACCCTGAAATTTAGAACCAAACCTATTTGCAATCTTTCACATGTCTGATTTCAGTCTATATTGTCTCACCTATATTATTTGGAGAAACCAAAGTTCCAATCAAGTTAAAATCTACAGAAAGTCAAGGTCAGTCATTCTGAAATGTACATGCACAAAAAGTATGTTAAATGACACATTAAGACATCAAAAGATGGGGGCTGATGTAAAAAATAATCAAGTTTCCCTTCGTCAACTTAATTCCCAGAAATAATGACTCTGAGACTGACTATTTCTTAGTAGACGCCTAGGCCATAAAACTTCAGCTTGCTCTCTGACTCGCTCTCAACTTATCCCCCTTTCATTCTAACCTGGCTCATCCTCTCAGCATTCCTGGGTCAATCTCCCACACCTCTATTTCCCAGAATTCTTTCTATCCCTGCCAGGTGTCCCATCTCCAGTTTTTTTGCGTCAGCTTGTTGGCCATAAGCTTTTTTTTAAAAACAGGAGATGCTCAAGAAATTCTCGCTACAGGCTGGAGGGATGACTCAGCAGTAAGAGCCCTAGCTGCTGTTGCAGATGACCTGGTGGTTCACAAGCATCTATAACTGCAGTTCCAAAGGAACCGATGCCCTTTTCTGGCCTCCTCCAACACTAGGCACAAATGGGTTGTACAGACATACATCCAGGCACAACTACTATATACATACAATAAAATACTATTTTAAAAAGAGACATCAAAAGCTTTATGGAACAGAGGAACACTTTAGATATTGTTTAATCTGGTGAGAACTTCTAAAGAAAAATACATTAACTGCTTCCTTACAATAAAAAGACAATTAAATACTGACAAATTCCAAATTTAATATCAAGAAACTTACTGGAGGATAGGAACTGTAAATCAAGAAATAAAGGAACTTAGTACTTTCATGAAAAGTTGAAGAGAATTAAAATACTTGATACTTTTATGTGGCTCTGAACAGTTTAAACGCACCACATCTACACTGGGCAAGTGAGGAGTGGAAAGCTTCTGGTAAAGCAGCTTGGAAACAAGCAACCCAAAGGGAGAGACATCAACTCGGCAAGGAGGATGGATGGTAGTGTACAAGCAAAGGAAACTGCAAAATACAAAGTTTGTGACACCAAAGCTTGGTGATGAGGTTTTAGACAAAACCCAAAAGGCACAAGCCATGAAAGAGAAATAAGGCTGTATTAAAATGAAACACTTCTGAAGAAGACACTGTTAAAAAAATGAAAACACAAAACAAAGAGGGAACAATATTTACAAAATACTATGCTATTAAACACTTGTATCTAAAATACACACAGAACTCCTAAGTGCACTCAACTAAATATGGGTAGAAGATATGAACAGTTATATTGCCAAAAGGCAAACAAGTTGCAAATAATATAAATGAAAAAAAAAAGCTCAGTAAAAGAAAAATCAACTTTAGACAAGGAAGGAGATGGTATTCTACATCTATTCCAAAGGCTAAAATCCAAGTAACTGAGAATGTCAGACACTGATGAAAACACAAAGGTGATGTAAGAGACAGACAAGCCTGGAACATCTTGTAATGCCAGAAAGCAAGAAACGGATTAAACAAGACTGAGGAAAGTCAGCACGTGCACACACAATGCTAGGTATGTGACACTTGGGAACATGAACAACTCAAGGAGCTCCAATCACTACTGAAAACAGCAAATTAGTTAACTAGAGCAACTAATTAAACACAGTATTAAATTATAAGTCAAGGGATGGTGGGATAGCTCAGTGGCTGCTAGCATGATCTGCCTACACGTGTAAGACCTTAGATTGGATCTACACTCGAAAGACCTTAGATAGGATCCGCAGGACTACAAAACAGTAAAGAAATCTGACTTACAAGACAAAGTAATAAAATAACAGCCACTAACTAGTTCATGCTGAGATAAACAAATGGATGAATGAGGAAGAAACAAAAAACTAAATAAAGTATACAAAACTCCACATCTGGGAGTAGAAAATCAATTCCCACTCCTAATACTGTGGGTGTGCATAGCTAAAATGAGTCTACAGAAAAATTTACCACAAAACATGTGGTAAATTAACATTTAAGTCAGTAAAAACAGAAGAAATCTAAACAAACTCAGCATTATAGTTAATTCATACCAGTTTCTTATTTGTAACAAGTGCATCATGCTGATATGTTAATAAGGTGTGGTGGTTTGAATGAGAATGGCCCCCGTAGACACACACCTTTGAATACTGGTCTGCAGTGAGAAGAAATGTTTGGGGAAGATGAGGCCTTCCTGGAGGTGTGTCAGTGGGTGCAGGCTTGAGGCTTCAATTTGCACCATTCTGAGATTGGAGAGAGTGACTGTTCCTGATGTCATGACTTTGCTTCAATCTTTAACCCTCTGACACTGTAAGTACCATTCAATGTTTTCTTTTACAAGCTACCATGGTCATGTTATTTATCAACAGCAATAGAAAAGTAACTACTGCACAGGGAAAGTCAGGATTAGATAGACAAAGATTTTGCACATTATATATCTGTATCTCTGTGTGCAGGTATGTACATACGGATGTAGATGCATACAGAGACCAAAAAAGGTTCTGGATCCCTTGGGGCTAATAGGTATTTATGAAATATTCAGAATGTGTGCTGGGTACAAACTAGGAAATAGACACTGATTTCTTACAAGTACACATGACTCTGTAACAATCCCCAAACAAAAGATTAATTCTTTAGACAGGATAAATTAACACTATTAACAAAATTAAAGTCTAAAGAAATATTTGCAATATAAACACATGAAGGATTGTCCTAAGCTTCCTACAAGCCTTTAAGATGCAAAAATGCCCAATAAACACATGACAAGATGGTCAGTATTACAGAATAAAGTATAAGCTACATCCAGGTGTTGTCACCACTGCCCATCTTCTAGAGTAAGAAAATAAGGACCATGAAAACAAGCACTGAGAGGACAGGAGCAGCTGAGACTCACCAGCCCCCATAGGCAAAGCACAAGTGGCATAGTCAAATTGGGAAGGGACAATTTAAAGTCCTCTTAAAGCTACATGCAAGCAAGCACCCTTTCCCTCTCCCACATACCATCCCCATTCCCCTCCCCATCCTCCACCCCCTCCATCTTCCCACCCCCTCCCTTACCTCCAACCATATGACCCAGTAAGCTTACTCCTAAGCATTCACCAGAGAAATATGTGTCCGCACAAAGACCTGTATGCAAATGTTTAGAGCAATTTTATTCATAATCATGAAAAGCTACAAACAACTCAAGCACCTGTAAGATAGTTTAAAAACAGCCAAGACCCATCCAGCAGAGTATTCCACAATTAAAGGGGATAGGAATGCTAATGCATGCACTAGCACAGAGGACTCTCAGTCACTAAAGAAAACCCAGTCAGGCAGGAAGTGCAGTCTACAAGCACCACCCCTACAGTATCACATCCACATCTCTAGAAAGGGAAAGCATGACAGAACTAGGGACCAGGTGCAGCTCAGCGATAAGCTCGCTTGCCAGCGTGTGGGAGCCTACAGGTTTGATTCCTAGAACTTAAGCACAGTGACTCCTAGACAAAGCCTTCTGTAAGGAGAAGGATCACTTACCAAAGGCCCTAAGCAAACGGTCTACTTACTCACAGGGACATGACCTAGCCCATTGATTGTACACTTGAAATTTGCACATTTTATATTACTTACACCTCAAAAAATGTGTGCTCAATTTCCAGATTATAAAAACCATAAAGAATCAAATTAGAGAACATACTTAACAATTTAAAACAGTTAAAACTAAAATTACATAAGCCTAAAAATCATTTATCCATTTTTTAACTTATGCAATACCTAATCATTTGCATTAACAATGAAATGTGTAGTTAAAATTATGTTACTATGGAAAACTTTTAAAGACATCTTTTATTTTAAATATATATTTTTATTTTATGTCCATTGCCTCAATATATATCTGTGATGATGTCAGAAGCCCTGGAACTGCAGTTACAGATAAGTGTGAGCTGTCAAGAGGATGATGGAAAATTGAACCTGGGTCCTCTAGAAGAGGAGCCATTGTTCTTCACCGCTGAGCCATCTCTCCAGCCCCAAGACATATTTCTTAATAATGTGTGTTTAAATATGCACTCAGCATTGGTATTTGGTATTTCTCCTTGCCCCACATGTTCCTTTTCATTGTAGATCTCCATAGGAGTTATTACTAATAATCAAAAATAATAACAACAAAATAAAAATATTGCAAGATATATATATATGTATGTGTGTGTGTGTATATATATATATATATATATATATATGCATTTAGAGACCAGTATAAAATCTTCCCTTTTAAGGAAACAAGGTCTCCCTGGCTGGCCTGGAATCATGAGTTCAAGACCAAAGTAAGCAACAAGACTCTGCCTCCAAACAAAACAAAACCCCCCAAACACCAAAACCCAAGTAACAACAATGCTCAAAATTTCTCTGATGCTCTGTGGTGGTTTGAATGAGAAGGACCCCTACACACTCAAGTATTTGAATGCATAGGCCCCAGTTAGACAAACTGTTTGGTAAAGATTAGGAGATGTGGCCTTCCTGGAAGAGATGTGGCCTTGTTGAAAGGTGTGTGTGTGTGTCACTGTGAACTTTCAGGTTTCAAAAGCCCATGCTTGGCCTAGTGTGTGCCTCTGTGTATCTGTGTGTCCTTCTCTCTCCTTCCCCCTGATTCCTGTGGGTCAGGATATGAATCTCCCAGCTACTGCTCCAGCACTGTATTTGTCTGCCTCTCACCATGATGATAATGGATTAACCCTCTGGAACTATAAGCAAGCCCACAAGTATGCTTTCTTTATAAAAGGCGCCTTGGTCATACTGTCTCTCTGCAGCAATAGAAGAGTAGCTGAGCCATGCTCTGAGGTAAAAGTTTAGTGACTGCTTATCAATAGAACATGACAGAAGTAACGTTAAGAGTTTCCAGGCCGAGGCCTTAAAGCCACAGTTTCTCCTTTTTGTCTCTTTGCTCTCTGCCAGCTAGTGTGATGCTCAAGTCACACCAAGAGGTCAAGTTCAGGTTCCAATGGCAAGTCCACAGGAGGTTCCAAAGAGCCATTATCAACCACCAGAGGAGGTTACATTTTTCATAAAGTAAGCTTAAGGATGGCTCCGTTACAGCCACCATGACTGTATAATCACAGAAAAAGCCAGCCAGAAAACTCATCTAAGCATAGTTAATGCCCAGGACTTCAAAAAATGACAACTGTCATTAAGCCCTTTAAGTTTGAGATGAGTTGTTAGGACGGATGCTGTATACTAATTTCCTCTGAGAATAAAACATTCCATCATTTAAGGAAGCGCAAAGCAACCACTCAAATAGCTTCAAGTATTCCCTGAAACTGACCAGACTCACAAGCTAGACTCCCCACACTCATCTCCACCATCAGTAAGCAATAAAGAAGGGCTGGAGTCACTCAGACTAGCCACACTGCAAAGCAGACTGTGAGACCAGACCAGATGCCTGGAAGAAGCAGACAACAGGCAAGCTGCCTGAAGTTTAGACCAACTGAGTCACCTGGAAAGGACACTCTCCAACCCACTGAGTTGTCTGCAGGCTGTGCAGTATGCTCCAGGTTCCCCCTTTTATGAGCTGTCACTCATGCTGAGGTGGGCTCCTGTATGTAACCCAATACAATTCATTGTTTCACCAAGTTGGACTTGGTGTCTGTATTTTGGTCTTTCATGATCTCTGTATGAGGTGAATGGACATGTGCCTCCCCATGAAAAGTCTTGTTTTACAGTAACACAGTAATAATTGGGACATTCCTATATTTCTTTCTATTCCTAACCTGAAGAAATGCCAAGTATGTTTATAGAAGGAAACAAAATCCAAACACTCTTCCATCTACCCACCACTGTCTAAAATCCCAAAGTGCCAAGGAAAGGGAAGGCCAGACTGAAGCCTGTCGCTGCCTCTTTTTATTCTACCTTGCTCTGTTTCTCTCTCCTCGAACACTTTCAGCAACACTCAAAAAAGAAAAGGCAGGAAGAGAAAGCCTACTCTTTCCTAAGCAGCTCCAGTATCAAAACTGGCACACCTGTTCCTCCCTGTTGGCATCTCCCTTCTCCAGCTTCTCCTTACTCCTGATCTCCAGCCCTACCTCAGACCTGAACAAAAAGCCCAAACAAAAACTCACTGCTCCCCTACCAATCCCAGCAGGTCTTATTCCCAGTTATGCTGTTAATAGATCTATCTCCAGTACTATAGCCCCTCAGTTAACTAAGAGCTACGTATGTGCACAACGAACACACACAAAATGCAGTTAACACCTTTATAGAAACCAGAAGCCCCAACACCATTACAATGCACAGTGCAACAAACACAAAGTATCCTGATTCCCTCTACGAGCTAATATTTACTGTTTGAATTCTTAAAATTTTTACTTGTACCTATGTTTGTCTGTGAGTGTATGCCACATGTGTGTGGGCACCCACACAGTCCATATTAGCACCTGATCGGCACTAGGAGCCTGGATATGACACACACCTGAAGCCCCGGATACTCAGAAGGTTGAGGCAGAAAAACACTTGATCCCTAGATGATATTCTGGCCTAGGCAACAAAGTAAGACTTCGTCAGTAAAAGAAAAAAATAATAATAAATAAATAAGGGATGCCTCTTATGTCATGAAATAACTGCTCTTAAAAGTGAACTCGGTGTCTCTGTAGTCTGCTTACTGTTAAAGAACCACCACCACCTAATTTACCCTGTTTTCTGCCACCTAACTGCTAGTGGCGCACGCCTTTGATCCCAGTGCTTGAGAGGCAGAGGCAGGCGGATTTCTGTGAGTCTGAGGCCAGCCTGGTCTATAATATAAGTTCTAGGACAGCCAGAATTGTTACACAGAGAATCCCGGCCTCAAACAAACATAAATAAATAAATGAATAAATAAAAACCTGAATAGGACAAAACAAACAAAAAAGTAAGAAGTTTGATGCTGATAATAATTTTCATGAGAGGATGTTTCTGAAAAACGAACTTATCAAACACTACCATAATTATGCAGGCCTGACTAGTTGTGTACAGAATTATTGGTAATTTTATAGCAACTGAAAACCTTAAACATTACTATTATCCCTTAGCACTCAAGAGAGGTAGGAACACAGCATGCTCCTGTTTCTCCAACCTAGTACACTCTCGTGATGGTAAAATTTAATTACTAGTTGCATTTCAAAATGCAAGTTTGAAAGCAGGGTTGAGTGTCTCATGCTTAGCAGAAGCTTCCAGTGTCTATGCATATACACCGATCTGCCATAATAAAATATGCTCCCCTTCTTCCACCCATTGTCTCAGTATTAGGGCAAAGTATGGAGAAGAAGCAACAGGTAACTAAGGCAAAAATATTACAGGTGTTAATTTCAATAGATACTGCTCAATAAAATCCAGTTTGTCTGTTTACTATGATCCTTTTTTAAAAATTATTTTCATTTACTATTCTCATTTTTTAGACAGGCTCTCCTGTTTTTAATTTTCACTGGCCTGGAATCTACTACACAGACCAGGATTCCTCTAACTCAGACATCAATCTGCCTCTGTCTCTGGAATGCTAGGATTAAAGGCATAAATCACCATGCCAGACATTTTTACTATAATCTCTTAACAGAACCTATTTGTTACAAAGTACAAGTTAGGTGACTTGCATGTCACTAAATTCTTGAGAAGCTGGCAAGGTGGCTCAGGGTTTAAAAGAGCTTGATCCTCTTGCAGAGGACCAGAATTCACCTTTTGCCACCAATGCCAGGCAGCTCACAAGCACCTATAGCTGGAACGCCAGTAGATCTGACGCACTCCTCTGCCTCAAATGTGCATCTTCTCACTCATGCACACCTCCATAAATAAAATTTCCAAAAGTAAAACCAAGAGAATTATTAGATCATGCATGCTTTCCTTTTTATTACCATCTAACTAATATAAATGATTAATAACCAGCTCAAATATATGCAAATGAAAATGGATTGCTAAATCAGATTATGGGAACTACAGATTATGTCTCCTTTAAAGCTAGGAGCCTGAAAGATATCAGATTTACAATATCTGAATATGCACAAAGGGGGATGCAACACAAATCAAAACACTAAATCCACTACAAATAAATAAGTAAATTTAGTTTTTTGAGACCAGGTTTCTCGGTGTAGTCCTGACTGTCCTAGAAATAGCTCTATAGACCAAGCTGACCTTGAACTCAGATCTGCCTGCCTCTGGCCCACAAGTGTTAGGATTAAAGGTATGTGCCATCACTGCCCAGTTGTTTCAATATGTCTTAAACAAACAGTATGAAGGCAACTTTATATATTGTTTTGGGCATACTTTCATTTCGATGATAAAACATGAGATCAAGGGCAGAATTTTGTTTCTTTTAGGGTAGGTCTTGTACTAATAATGCCCCACAATCCCAGATCTGGGAACAAAAGCCTTAAACAATTCACATTTCGTAGTTGATTTTTAATCTTTTTTTAAAAAAAGATTTATTCATTTATTTAATGTATGTGAGTACACTGTAGCTATCTTCAGACACACCAGAAGAGTGTATCAGATCCCATTACAGATGATTGTGAACCATCATGTGGTTGCTGGGATTTGAACTCAGGACCTCTAGAAGAGCAGATAGTGCTCTTAAACCGCTGAGCCATCCCTCCAGCCCCCTGATTTTTAATCTTAAGTAGGTAGGTATGTGTGTGCACGTGTGGTATATGCACATGAGTGAAGTGCAGTGCCCTCTGATCCACTGGAGCTGGAGTTAAAGGCAGTGGTAAGCCACATGACACGGTGTTGGGAACCAGACTTAGGCTGTCTGCCAGAACACCATGCTCTTCTTAAACACCGAGCCATCTCCTCAGCCCCACAAACCACACTTCCTATCACAGACATCGGTTAACTTGATTGTACCTGACTGGATGAATGCCTAGCACAAAGCACCATCTAAGGTTAGACACACTGTACGACAGGCAGAACACCCACAAGGAGGAGTCTGTCTGTAATTACAGAGCAACATCAGTAGTTAAAAGCAATGAATGGCTTTTTAACACCCTGACTCCCAAACACTTATTTGATGAATAACACCCTGACTTCCATGATAGGCAATTTCCAGATAAATGGGAGAAAAAAATTGTTTTTGCTTCCCCTCTTTTTGAAAGGGGGCTATATCTAGGAGGCTTGGGAAGAGGTTGTTTGAGTCCATTAAGGTACAGAAAAGATTCATCTAAACTGAAAAATCTACAATACTTAGGTATTATTACCTTTATATAAATTTAGGGAGAAAATAAAAAGAAGAACTAATAGTAAAAAAGACAAAGAATCTGAATCCTTGTCCCCTGCACATTACCAGTGAGTGATACCCACTGTAACAACCACAGCAACAACAGGCTATCACTACAGCATGCACTGTCCCTGAGACTATCGACATGCACTGGACAAGGAAGGTTACAGGATAAACAGCAACACCGCATCACCGTCCGACTCATCCGAGTATACGGAACCCTACCTTCTGTCTCACATTCCTCAGTAATAAAAAAGAACCAAAGAACCTTGTTACACACCTGATGGGAAAGTTCCCTCTCAGAATTACACAAGCCCAAACAGAATTCCAAAATCCTAAAACACAGATAAAACAATCTGTCTCAGCTACTGATAAAATAAAACATATGCCAATCATGTAAAAATCAGATAAATAAAATTAATTGAAACCCAATACTGAATGGCTAAAAAGCTAAGATAAGGATTAAGCATACGACCATAGACAAGAACAATTAAGTAATTTGAGTTCTTTGCAAGAGTTAAAGTGTCTCTGCCTCCTCCTTATCTTCCAAGCAGCTGCCCACTTCTCACCCCCATCCACCTGAGCAGAAGGAAGCATGCTAGCTTGACAGTGACAGAAAATGTCTCAAGTAGGGTCTGTCAAAGGAACACTCCCCAAATGAGACTTTTTTTTCTTAAGACTTTCTTTCTAGCCTTCATTTCTGTCCATTTAAAAAAATGTTTTTCAAAATATCTTTTAAGAGTATCATTTAAATACACAGATGAAAAAAAAAAAAAAAAAACAAATTCAGAAACCTGTGAGTTTGTTTACCCAACCCTAACACCCCATATGAGGTACCTACGTTTTTTAAAAGCCAGGTAATTTTAGTGATAAGGGCAGAGCCCCAGACTGCTTGATACATGCTGGGGAAAGGCACCTGAGCAAGGATGTGGTAAGCAGTAGACCATGCAACATAAACCTAAACCTCACAGGGTGCACTGCCATCAACGTGAGCCAAAGGGACGCACAGGTGTCCTTCTGTCCTAAGGACAGAAGAGATCCAGCCTGCACTTGGTATACTAAGGCACTAACCATTTGAGAACAGGCTCTTTACACCATGCGGGAAAATCTTTTATAAACCAATCTTTACTAAAACCACAGACAAAAATTAGTATCTTTTTCTCCCAATAGCTCTTCTCCATCGTTAAGTCTGAAAGGTAAGTAAAAACTAGAAACTGAGTAATAAAAATATGGATTTTAAATTCAAATTTGGTATAAACATGAATCAAACAGATAAACTGGGGGGGGGGGGAACTTTAAAAACCCAAGGAAGCCTCCTAGTAATCTACTCCTGTAATTCCTTACAAGGTGAAGGAGAGTCAGGAGGTTCAAGGAAGCCCCTCTGGCTAAGCCGTGTGAGACACAGTTTTAACAACTCTAAAAAGGCTATCAGGGAAAACAAACTAGCTGGAGAGGTAAGTAAATAGTTCCTGTTCGTTTATCTTCCAGATCCACCTGACCTTTTCACACATGAAAGGCCTCTTAGATTTGGTTTAGACTATCCAACAAGTGGGTATTCTAAAACTGGCCACAGGATGACGATTGCAGAGCAGCAAAGACAGGGTAGGGTGATGCTTTAACACAGAGACAGACAATACAGAGTAGACAGACAGACAGACAGACAGATGACTGACAGAACTCAAAATTTTTCTCAGAATAAAAAAATGTTACTCATGTATGCCAACGTCCTACCAAAGGTTCAGAAATACCTGCTTACCTCTTTCAATTCTCCTGATTTGATTAACAGTAACTTTCAGGTCACTCTTTGAGAAGCCCTACCCCCATTCTAGAGGAAGTTCTCAGCCTCCCCGCTCTTCAGATCCCTCCTCTGTCGTCCCTCTTAATGCTCACACCTTAATCTGTAATACACCCTGTTCCTCATAAACTCTAACTCTGTCACAAGAAACCCAGAATCTATTCCGCAGACCTCTTTACATTCTCCAACAGACCTAAAACCAAAATAGAAGCCTCGCTTTTAAATTCTTCCTGCCAGACAGCCAACTGCGAGGTCCACGCACTTAAGTGTGCCGACATACACTCTGAACAGCTTTAACTTCAAAACCACGTCTGTGTGAGCCACGGTGATGAAGTGCCACAGGGTTTGGTTTTGTTTTCGGTTACCTGTAGTGTTTTAAATTAAGTTGAATGGCTCCTACTTAAAGATGAAATGGAACAGATGGCTGCAGACTCCCAGGAAGTCAACTCAACTGAAAAGGGTAAAAGAACTTAATCGAACGTGGCACAGGCAATGCTCCCCAAATCTCCACCGAAGTAGCTCATATACACACACTCCTTCCCCTGAAAAGGCTTTTTTTCTTTTAATAAAAGGTTAGAAAGCAGCGACCCTGACTGGTTTCTTCCCCTCCTCCTTTCTTAAGGGAAGCGGTAGGAAGCCAAGACACACGCGGAAAAAAAAGAGAGGCCGGGAAATGGAAAGCCAGAACGCAGGAGTCTGGGCAACCGGGACTTTAAATAACCCCAGAAGTGTTTCCAACTTGGCACCCGGGAGGAGGGAGCCGCCGGGCTACCTCTCCGCAACCCCGAGCACCTTCGAAGTTCCGGAGCCGCTCGGGGAGGCGTTCCCCGGGCCAGGGGAGGCGAGGGAGCCGCTCCCGGCCCGCCCCACCCCGGCTCTCCCGGCCCGGCTCGCACTCACCTGGGCCGTAGGCCTGGCTTAGCAGCGCCCGAGCCCGGCCCCACACCGCCCGGCCCCCCAAACGACCTCCGAGCCCCTCACGCCCCACGCCTCGGACCACCGCCCGAGCCCCGGCCGCGGGACCGCGCCCCGTCGAGGCTCGCCCACCCAGGGCCCCGCGCGACTCCCCGGAGGACCCCCGCCGCCTACCTGTCTTCGCTCTTGTTTTTCTGTTTCTTCCCCATCGCTTGTCAGCGGCGCTCGCGGCCCCGGCCCCTCGGTTCGGTGTCTCACAGACCCACTGTCTCCCGGCTGACTCCACTGCCCGCTCGGCTCGGTCCCCCTCGCGCCGCCGCCTCTCGCACCCGGCTCGCCACAGACCCGCGCACTGGGACAGGGCACATATGGTGTGAGCCCTCAGTACGCAAGCGCATCGCCCCGCCGCCTCGGCGTGGGGACGCAGGGCGCGGCTCATCGAGAGCGGCGCTTCGGCTAGAGCGTCTCCAGCTGAGCCGCCGGCCAGGTGGGAACCCGAGCGCCCCCTAGCCGCAAGTGAGCGCCGCGCGCCGACGTCCCGCGGACCCCGGGTTCTAGAACCTAGAGGACGACAATGAGGCTGGCCGTTCAGTTCTCACGTCCGCACCCTTCCCGGGGCTGGCATTCGACGCAGAAGCGGGACTGAAAATTCTCTCGTGCCTACACGGCCTCAGCTGCGGGAAGTCTATTACAGGACCACAAAGATGAGCGTTCCGGGGGTGGCCGGACATAAAAAAAATGGGATTCCCCCACCCCCAGAAACACTCATGGATTGTCAACTGTGTACATTTATTAAGGGAAAAAGACATAAGGAAGGACACTGCGACGGATCCCCTAATATGAATCTTCATATGAGCAAGTTCTAAAAATTCATGTGTCTAAGAAAGTCAGGAGGGAAGATCCTGGCATGGTGAAATTTTTCTCCATATGTTTCGGGGCGGTGTTACTAGTGTGAGCTGTGTATAAATTATAATGCACTGTAAGCTACACTTTCGAAACTATTAAACACACGGGAAATGAAGCCCCTCTGTCACTCAGGCGCAAGACCCGGCTCGTTTCCCCGTTTAACAGGGACACGCAGTCAGTGCACAAAGAACTACAATTCCCAATGTCCCTAGCGCCCATCCCTCCGGCCATTAGCCCACGTGAAGCGTAGGCTCGGAAGTCAGTAGTTCCGGGTGGCGGAGGCTAGGGCTTCTCTGAGGCTTTCGTCACTCGCCACCGCCCCTTCCGCGGGTGTCTCACATTGTATCGCGAGAGCACTGTAGCCAATGAGGTGGCGGAGTTAACAGCCCCTTCGCCGCCCTTAACAATTGCTGCGAGGTTGAAACCTGTGTGAACCTGGTCGGTGTTCCTGATCTGCGGCTTCCTCCCTCCATAGGCTTCACCAATAGTCCAGGTACGGCGGAGGGTGATGTGGCCGATAATGCCACAGCGTCCCAGTGTTGATGAAGGACACATCTCGGCTGGGGTCGAGGGGGCGGCTGGGAGGGCCTCGTCTGGGCGGCTGCGGAGGCTACGGCGCATGCGCCCCAGTTAGTGCGCAATCGGGTCCCCCGCCCCCGGAACTCCTCCTCCAGTCCCTTGAGCTCAGGGAGTGGCGAAGAGTCGGCTGACAGGTACATGGGGTTAGGGTCTCAGGTAGGAGTTTGTAGGGGAGTACATAGGTGTCGGCGCCCCCAGTTCATCGGTAAGTATAATACTCGATTTGGTTCAATAAATAGAAAGTTATGTCCTTACCCCCGGTATAAAGGCAGGACCACCTCCGCCTAACCTAGTGTAGCACTTGTTAGTCGCGTGAAGCTCCGCATTGAAACTTAAAGGTCTCCTGTGAAAACCTCGGTGATAAACGAATACAGTGTGGCAGAGTCTGAGTAGCTGCTCTCCGATCCTTCTAGTCCCTTCTGGAGAGTGACAATCGTATAGCTCTCTTCCCTGGGTCCGGGATCCTGGGGATACAGCGTCTTTTCAGTTGTATAGTATTTATGAGAAGCTGACAAATGGGGTTTAGAGGGTAGTTTAGGATTTTTTTTTAATGACCTTATGTAGCCCAGGCCTATCGCTCCAAATATATCCAAGGATGGTCTGATCCTTATGCTTCTGCCCTTGAGAGCTGAGGTTGTAATCATAAGCCACCATGCTCAGGCTTATTTTGTGTGTGGGCTGATTAGTTTTAGCTGTCAACTTGATAGAATAATCTACAGTCACCTAGGAAGAAAGACTCATTGAGAAATTGGGGCGATTGGGTAGATCGGGTTGGCCAGTGGGCGTGGCTCCGAGAGTAGGGATTGTCTTGGTTGCTTTAATTAATCTGCTCCCAGATTAATGTTGTTCTCCAGCAGATGTTGGACACAAGTAGACATGTGTGTATTTACCTCTCTGCTTCTGGCTAAATGTAATGTCTTCTGCTCCAAGTGCCTGCCTTAAGTCCTAGAAGTGATGGGCTGTAACCTGGACCTGTAATGTTTATGTCAGGTTATTTTTGAGGAAGTATACAAATGAAACTCCTTAAGGCAGTGTGCATTGAAAAAAAAAATGGCTTTTATAGAAGCCAAAAAGCAAGCTAGTATATTTAGGGATTTCCCTGGATTCTGGAACCATGGATGAGATCTTTGATGGTTTACATCTTTATTCTGGTTTTGGCAGGTGTTGGGGCCTACATGCTGAGTTCTAAGGCCAAAATGGTGCCTCCAACATGGCGTCTGTTGTGTTGATGTCTCAAGCTCTGTTACAGAGACCATGTTTTTAAAACAAACAAAAAGCCCCAAAAAAAACCAAAGCCCCCGAAATGTAAACTTAATACTTGTTTTTTATGACCCCTCCCCCCAGCACCAAGACCACTTAGAAAAATGGAAGGTAATGGATCCATCGACATGATCTCAGAAGTCCTAGAGAACCAGTTCCTCCAGGCTGCTAAGCTAGTGGAAAATCACTTGGACTCTGAAATTCAGAAACTGGATCAGATTGGTGAAGATGAACTGGAGATGCTCAAAGAGAAGAGACTGGCGGCGCTCAGGAAGGCTCAGCAGCAGAAACAAGTAACGGCCCGCCCGCTGAAATCGCTCTCACCTTCTGCTCCTGACTGCACGGCACTCATGTGACGCTCCTCCTCACGGGCAGGATGTTCTGAATTCACATCTCCGCCAATGTTAAATACTTGCCCAGGGATGAAACATTAGGGAAGGTTTAGGCAAGATGAAGCATTTGACTGAGGCGATGATAGTAAAAGAGAGATTAAACATTGTCTCTTAGACCAAGCTTAGGGTCCACATATCAGAAAGAAATATGATGGTTCTGTGTGAGAAGATATTTCTAAGTGTTAGACTCTGCATTTTTATTAGATTGTCTTTTGTGAGGGCAGGACAGTAGCAGGATCTCACTGTATAGCCATGACTGGCCTAGAACTCACAAACATCACCGCTTCTGCCTAGAGTTGAAGGTGTGCGCCAGCACCCCTGTTCTGTTTGTGGTTTCATGGCCACTCAGTGCCGTGGTTGGTTTGTCACACTGACTTACAGGAGAGAAGGTGAAGGCTCGGAAGGTTCATTAGAACCCTGGTCAGTTAATGCCGGGGTGGTGCTGCAGCTGCTGCCTGCCTCCTTTTTTGTCCCAGCCCACTGCCTGAAAGGGAGAGTGAGCATCTGTGTGAGGTGTCAGGCTTCCTGCCACAGGAAAGGCAGAGGGGCTGGAGGAGTTCCCAGGACTGTGGACAGTGGCCCTTCCTCAGCTTGGGAGGCTTTTGCTTGGCTCTGGACACCGCATGGGTAGAACACACTTCCTTCTGAGGACTCTGCTCACTGTTGGCTGGTCTAGAAACCCCTGCCTGTTTTGAGATCGCTGTCAGTAGTAGATAGGTTCCTAAGCTCCTGAGCTGTGGTGACTGCACTGTCCCCTAGGGTTGATAGACTTTATTTCTTGAGGTGGTTTAGTTTGGTTTGTTTAGTTTTTGCTGTGGATAGGACATTCTTTCTTAATTTTGAGATTGTCATATAGTTATATTATTTCCCCCTTCCCTTCGTTCCTTCCAAGACATTCCATATTCTCTTAAGTTCATGGCCTCGCTTTCATTAGTTGTGGTTCCATCCCCATGTGTATGTGTGTAGACATCCACTATACTCTGCTCAGTCGTCACTCGTGTGCACACCGTCATAGTGACCACTCGGCAGTGGATAGGCGGTTGGTGGGCTCTTCTGGAGAAGACTCTCTCCCGTGCCCAGCAGTCCTTAGTTGCCTGTAAGAACATGATTTCTAAAGTATAGAGCTCTTCCCTAGCCTGCTCTTCCTGGTTCGGTCCTCACATCACAAAAGAAACAGAAAAACACTTTTGTAATCATTTGGATCAAACCATCCTGATTTTACTAGTTAAAAGAGCACGCATGTGAAAGTTAAATTGGTATTTTCATGTCTTGTCTCTCAGACCTAAATTCTGACTGTAAAACTTAAAATGAAGCAGGTAAATGAGCAAGATGCAAAACTGTCGTCATTGAACCCATCATAGAGACAGTCACTCCTGCCCACACACTAGGTCTGCACTAATTGCCACTTGATGGTCACTCGTGCCCACACACTAGGTCTGCACTAATTGCCACTTTGGCATAGGAAAGCCAACTGCGTATGGGAACACCTGCTATTCAATAGAATGGATTCCATTACAGAAGGACACAGTGATTAAGACATGTAAGACACTTGGTGTCACTGAAACACTTTTCAGCTGGGTCTTTTCTGCTTCTCTTGAAATTAGGAGTGGCTTTCCAAAGGGCACGGGGAGTACAGAGAAATCAGCAGCGAGAGAGACTTCTTTCAAGAAGTCAAGGAAAGTGAGAAAGTGGTTTGCCATTTCTACAGAGACACCACATTCAGGTAACCTGGCCTCTGTTCCTGACTCCATCTCTAAGGAGATGAGACCTGTGTGTGTGTGTGTGTGTGTGTGTGTGTTTCCTTCAGAAAGAGCTAGTTGCCAGCCTTTAAAATTGACAACTAAAAAATTAGCCAGATTTCAGATTTTTTAAAAATTAGAAAAGCTGATCATAACAGATTTAGAATCATGTAGCAATTTTCTGGTGCCACCTTCTCTTAGGTGGACATGAAGGGTAATTGACTGACTCACTGTACCTCAGCCCTGCCTTCTTTCTCTCTACTGTAGCCCCCCTGGCCCTTAGCTTAGCCTCAGAGCCAACTACTTCAGTATAACACCTTTCAGAGACTGAATGCCTTGGATTCATTCTCTCAGGTGATGAAAGCAGATACCGAGAATTAGAAAGGGGGAAGGCGTGGAACCTTCCTTTCCTTAAGTCCCAGCCTGCCACGCTGGGGTAAAGCGATCTACTGACACCAGCAGCTAAGACCAATGCTGCATACACTTGCTTGTCTTACGTCTTTCTCTGCTAGATGGTTGTGTTTGCCATGACTGGCTCTAGAGCAGAAATGCTGACACACAGAGCTGGGAAACCAAAATCAAACCATTCTGTCGACTTCTGTATACAACACAGAGTAAGCTGGATACATCCATGAGTGTGCGACTGCCTACCGGATGTTTATAATAGCCTTTGAGGTGTGGGTTATAATTCTCTTTCTTGTATGGAGAGGTGAAGTGACTCAGCTACTAGGTAGTAGAGGAGTCCTGAATCCATCTTTTAGATGTCAAACTATATACTTATTATTACTGGTGCTTCCATTTTTTAAAAAAATTTATTTCTTCTTATTTATGTGTATAAATACATGCTTTGTCATCATGTATGTCTTTGCAACATACATGCACACAGAGACCAGAAGATAGAATCCAGATGTCCTGAAACTAGAATCGGGAACAGTTGTGACTACCACGTGGGTACTGGCAACTGAACCTGAGTCCTCTGTGAGAGCAGCCAGTGCTCCTAACTGCTGAGCCGTCTCTCTTCAGCCCTACTTCTGGAGTTTTAAGTGTTTTGTTTGTTTTTTTGTTTGTTTTGTTTTGTAGAGGTTTTTATTTGTTTGGTTTTTATTGATAGGAGTGCTTTTGCAGAGTTAGAGAGTGAACCCACGGCTTCATGCATGCCACAAATTTTATTTTATTTTCTGAAGATAGGATCAGCTGGGCGTGGTGGTGCACCCCTTTAATCCCAGCACTCAGGCAGAGGCGGATGGATATCTGAGTTCGAGGCCAGCCTGGTCTACAGTGAGTTCCAGGACAGCCAGGGCTACACAGAGAAACCCTGTCTCAAAAAAAAAAAAAAAAAAAAAAGACAGGGAGGATCTTGCTGTACAGCTGTGGCTGGCCAGGAACTCACCAGCATTCACCTGCTTCTGCCTCCTGAGTACTGGTATTGAAGGCCTACACCATGTTAGATGTTTTAAAATGGTTAACCCAGCTTGGTGGTCTACACCTTTACATTGATTGCTTGTGAGCTAGAGGGAGGCAAGGAGAATCTCAGGGTTGAGGCTGGCCTGTAAGAGCTTATCTCAGAGCAACAACCACATATGTTAATTGACAAATGGCATGGCCATAGACTTAATTAAAATAAGTTCCTTCTACAGTTGGAATGTGGAGGACATTTATGTATATTTCTTCAGTGTCTCTGTGTAGTCTTGGCTGCCCTAGAGCTAGCTTGCTGTGTATACCAGGCTGCCCTAAGGTTAACAGAGACCTTTCTGCCTCTGCGTCTGCGTGCTAGGATTTAGGGCAGGTACCACTATACCTAGTCTAATCTCCCAAAATCTTATTATTGAACTACCTGACAAGAAAGACCCAGCCAGGAGAACAAGATTAGACATCAAGGTTACATGAAATTGACTGAGCCCTGACCTAGTTCTAGAGTAGCCCCAGGTACTCAGGAATCACCTGTGTACTTCCCTTTTCCACCCCAGACAATCTTGACTCATCTGTAGTTTTTAAAAGTCAACTATTAGTGGGTAGTAGCGGTGTACACCTTTAACCCCAGCATTTGGGAGGCAGAAAGAAGTAGATCTTTGAATTCAAGGCCAGCCTGGTCTAAAATGAGTTCCAGGACAGACAAGCCTACATACAGGAGCCCTGTCTCAAATAAGTAAATGAATAAATGTATGTATGTATGTATGTATATATGTATGTAAAAATAAGAGCCGACTCTAACGAACCCTTGGGGTTACAAACCACTGATCATAAAAGTTTGGCAGTCCGTTTAAAAAGCACTAGGAGCTCAGTTTGTGTAAAACATAAAGAGATGTCACTTCCTCTTCAGTAGATGGGTTAGCAAAGGGTATGGAACTGAACAGGCAGTTTACTGGGTGCAGTGTCTAGCAGGGAGAGGGGTGGCGGGGGAAGAGGTGGGGTCCCTAGTAATACCACCCATTTCTTGCAGAACACACTCTCTATATTTAAAGAGGGTTGGTAACCTTTAACCGAAGAGCTTCCCTGTCAGTTTGATGGCTGAGGGAAGTCTTGGTGACTCCAGCTGTATTTGTGCCTCTTGTGAGTTCTGTCAGCTTCAGGCCTGTCTGCCTTCAGACCTTCTTTGTTTGTTTTTATTCTAAGTGTGACAGTTCATGCATTTCTAGAAAAGGGCTGTGAACTGGGCTGCTCCCTTTAGCTTTTACCTCTCTGCCTTAACTTCCAGGTGTAAAATACTAGACAGACATTTGGCAATTCTGGCCAAAAAACATCTTGAAACCAAGTTTTTGAAGCTGAATGTGGAAAAGGCACCATTCCTCTGTGAGAGACTGCGGATCAAGGTCATCCCCACACTAGCTCTCTTGAGAGATGGCAAGACACAAGATTATGTTGTTGGATTCACCGACCTAGGAAATACAGATGACTTCACTACAGAAACTTTAGAATGGAGACTTGGTTGTTCTGATGTTATCAATTACAGGTAACCTTTAGCAAAAACAAACAAACAAACAAACAAACAAAAATAGACTTTTGAAACTATTCCTAGTCAATAGTTTTAGAAATTTTTAAATGTACTTGTATTTTTGCTTTTTTTTTTTTTCAAAAGATTTATGTATGTATGTATGTATTTATTTATTTATTATATGTAAGTGCACTGTAGCTGTCTTCAGACACACCAGAAGAGGGCATCAGATCTCATTACAGATGGTTGTGAGCCACCGTGTGGTTGCTGGGATTTGAACTCAAGAACTGTGGAAGAGCAGTCAGTGCTCTTAACCACTGAGCCATGTGCCCTTGTTTCTGTTTTTTAAGACAGGATTTCTCTGTAGTTTTTTCTGTCCTGGAACTCTCTCTCTGTAGACGAGGGTAGCATTAACTCAGAGATCTGCCTGCCTCTGCCACCATGTACCACCATGTCTGGCTAGTTAACGTTTATTTTATGAAATTAAGACCTGCTGGCTAAAATGTGGATGGCTTAGGGAAAGAAATTTCTCAATGCATAGAGCAGTGTGATCTTACAGCAAAACCAAATTCATAGTTAAAGACAGGCTTAGAGGTGACTTAGGAGCTTTCAACCTAAGAAATGTTACTGAGACTAATTTTAGAAGCCCAAAGTGACATTTCAGAATAGAGTACCTTGCTGGGAGGGTTGCATTGTTTTTTGTTTATTTCTTTATTTTTTGTTTGTTTGTTTTTTGTTCTTTTGTTTTTCGAGACAGGGTTTCTCTGTGTAGCCCTGGCTGTCCTGGAACTCACTTTGTAGACCAGGCTGGCCTTGAACTCAGAAATCCGCCTGCCTCTGCCTCCCGAGTGCTGGGATTAAAGACGCGTGCCACCAGGCCCAGCTTTCTTTATTTTTTTAATGTTAGAGATTCAACCCAGACCCTCTCACACGCTAGGTAAGTCCTCTGTCCCTAAGCTGTAGGCTAAGCCTTACCTTCCCAATTTATGACTGACTTAAGGGATTTTTGTGATGAAATTAAAATTTCCCACACACTAGTACAGGATGCATTAAACTGTAGTTTCATGCTTACAGTGCTGAGGTGACACCCAGACCCTCACACATGCTAGGTGTGCACTCGCCCTGGACACTGGAAACCGTAAGGTTTAGGGTAGACACTTGTATGTCACATGTGCAGTCTCGAAATGCAAAAGGTCCGTGTCCCTGCTTACCTAACTCTGCAAAACAGTCCCATTTCCAAAACAATTAAAATCCAGCTTCCATTTTTTGACCATGACTTTTATCTCTTTCAAACTGAAAGTTACCACCTGTGTTCTTTGCTTAAAAACGAAAAGAGAAAGAAAAATAAGACAAGGAAAATTGAGCCTTTCAAAGCAGAAAAATCTCACCTTTTCTTTCCCTACTTCCCCTCTGGTCAATTTCTCCTTGTTAATATTAACATAAATTAGCATTTATTCAACAACGTGGAAGAGTAATTCCTAACTATAGAAATCAATTTCTCCTTGTTAATATTATTAAGTTAATATTTATTCAACAAAATGTTATATTTTGAAATTATTTTCATTTTTCTTTTTATTTTTGAGACAGGGTCTTACTCTACAGTCCAGTAATGTTAATCCTCCTGCCTCAGCCTCGCAAGTGCTTGGATTACAAGTGAGATCCACCATGCCACCCAGATCAATTTCAAATTTTAATCAAATGACAAACTAGCAAAAGAAATTCTTGCATAGTCTTTACCATATTTCCACATTTTTAACTTATGTCTTATGTGCCAGGTAAATACCTATAAATTTTTTTCAGAACTACTTTCCTTATTGCTGGATATATATTTCCTAAGAATTGGACATTTTCTTGCATACCCCCAATGCAGTTACTAAGACAGTGGTGATGTATTTTATAGAACCTACTCAAATGTACCACCATCTTCTTTTTGTTCTCCATGTCTGAGAAATATGTCTAATTTTTCCACTTAATTCCTGTAATGATTGGTAATTTAATTTGCAAGACTGACTGTTTTGCAGGTGGTGGTGTGCGTCTTTAATCCCAGCACCTGGGAGGCAGAGGCAGGTGGATTTCTGAGTTCAAGGCCAGCCTGGTCTACAGAGTGAGTTCCAGGACAGCCAGGGCTACACAGAGAAACCCTGTCTCAAAGGACAAAAAGAGAGGGTTTTTAAAAGTACAGCTAGCTGGTTCCTCAGATGCTCCCATGCTCCCAGTGTGAGTTTGCATATTTATCAGTGCAGTCCTGTGTCATGGCTGGTTTCTACAGGAGGATGTCCACGCCCTCGTTCCTTATGCATCATGTGAAGTTTGCTCTGTTTAGTGGGACGGCAGTAGAGGGAACCCTGGTCTGTCAAGCTAGGAGTTATTGATGAGGAGCTGCTGCATACTTGCCCACTTAATGATTAGTCTGGGCTATGAGTGATTTTATTCTGTGGGTTATAGTCTGTGAGACTCTTTAGCCTTTGAATCCTTCTTGACTCAAACAAAATGTAAACTTTAGGAAAGCTTATATGGTTTATTCTTTCTCTAGAGTTAGCTGTGTTTCTATGAAGTTGTGCTTCCTTTCAATTAAAAATAATACTTTTTCTAGTTATTGATTAATTTATTTACTGTTTGTTTAGGATAGGCTCTCCCTCTATAAGCCATATGGTCCTCAAAGTCACAGTCCTCCTTTAGCCTCCTGACAGCTGGAATTATAATACACACACACACACACACACACACACACACACACACACACACACACAACTCTCTGGTCACTTATTTCTCTAGCATCATTGTTTTATGCTGATTCCAGGCTGATAATAGTTCATTCCACGTAAACATTGAGGTGCTACACAGGAAGAGTCATGAGCCCCAGCCAGAACTCAAAACCACAGTGTTGCCTGTCATTGGCACGGGTTCAGCACAGGGTCAGCACAGGCTCAGTGCACCCAAGACTTGCTTTATAATAATAATTTATAATAATGATCATGATAACCAAGAAACTCAAACGTTGATCTAACACAAATGTATATGAAACTGTTAATGTAATAGTATGCTTTTTATAGTCTAGCATTCTGAGTATATTAAATCATAAAGAATAAAATGCTCTTAACCTTTGTTTTACTTTTAGTGGAAATTTAATGGAGCCACCATTTCAGAGCCAAAAGAAATTTGGGACAAACTTCACAAAGCTGGAAAAGAAAACTATCCGAGGAAAGAAATATGATTCCGATTCTGACGATGACTAGACCGTGCTATTCTTTAAAACCTTCTGTCTGTCTGTCTGTCTGTCTGTCTGTCTGTCTGTCTACTTCAGAGTTAAGTGTGTTTTCTAAATTCCACTGATTTTGGCCCATTGACCATCTGATACTCTTATCCCAGCGTGTACACTGTTTGACCATTTTGTCTGCAGTCATTATGTATAACTTGAGAGAAACATATTTTAAATTACCTGGGAAGGGTCTGAATTCTCTATTTTTGTGATTGATTTTATCATAACCTGATTCTTCTATCTTTAAACCATTCACACTTCCGTTTTTAATCTCCTGCGTTAGAAATAGGAATTTGCCAACAACTGTTAAGACCCAGTGAGTGCTGACTATCCACCAGGTTGGGTCCCATCCCCTGGGTGTCAGTGATCCACTTCATGGAACGGCTTTCAGGAACTAGTAAAGACTTATTCTTGTTGACTCTGCTGAGAGCAGCAGGAGCCTCAGGGTGTGAGCACATTGCCTTATGTAAATGATCCTCATTGCATACGTACATTATGAGACCTGCAAACACATAATTAAACCGTTTTTGAGTGTTCACATAAGGAACTCCATTGGCTGCTCAGTAAAACAACTTTAGCAAAGGTGAAAATTATTTTCTAAAAGTGTGAGTCTGGAAACTATGAGATCATATAGCAAACAACATTTTTTTAAAGAATAGGCCATGTGCTTATTAGCATGAACAGAAAGAATCTGATGCCCAGAAATAAATAAGCCTTGGTAAGAAAAGAGTGTAGCATCATCTACTGAGATGGCTCAGTGTAGAAAGGCACTTGCCACAAAACTTGGGGACTGGACCCACTGGTGGAAGGAAAGAAATGATTCCTGCAAGATGTAGTTTAACATACACAATACAGGAAATACAAATGAGTTGAACTAAAGGGGTCTTGGGATTTGAAAGCAATCTAAAACAACACAAAGGGGCTGGAGAGAATGCTCAGCAGTTAAGAGCACTTGAGATGGATTCCTAGCACCTACATAGTGGCACACAGCCATCTACTATCTCCCATTCCGGGACTCTGATGCCTCCTGACCTCCAAGGCCACCAACCACATCAGTGCTCAGTGGTGAGGGGTTCCTTCAAGTAAGCCAGGCTGTCCTGGTGAATTAACAACCCCACCTTCCAAGAAGCCCACAACGCGCATACCCAGATGTGGGCTTTGACAAAGCTGTGATTCCTCCAGACAAGGAGTCTAGTAGAGAGGAATCCCATTTGTGTTACTGTGTGGCTGAGAAGGCAGGATACAGGCACCACCTTGAGAGGGAAACTGAGCCACACGTGGAGTCTGAGAGTGAAGAAGAGCCACCCAACAGTGAGCCCAAAAGTAGTCAGCCAGGGTTCCTAATGACAGACAACCTAGGGAATGGTTATGGAGAGTGGGAGGGCTGCGTGCAGGAGACAAGTTAGGGCAGTACACTGCACAGGGAAGAACCCTGCCCTGGATGCCAGGACCAGATTACATCAAGAATAAACGTGCTCGTACCCATACCCCTGAGGTCATCAGGTGGACTGGCCAGTGATGTTATCTAGGTAGCAGTATGACCACAGATCCATAAGGCTGCAGCTCCAGCAGGCAAGCTCCCATAGCTCATTCTTCCAGCAAAAGTACAGAGACAATGTGATATCTCGGTTGCTCCCACACTCCCAGTGCACTTGAGAGACCACCACAGCAGCCTATCAACTTCTGGGATACAGTCCAAGAATGAAAGCACATAGGCTGCAGAGCTAAGTGGGGCCAGTAGGGGACGCTACTACATAAAGAATGGAAGCTATTCAAGTGGCGCCAGGTCCTGTGGAAATCTGACACTTGTCAAACAGGGCTTAACCATAGAAAAGAGCCCTGGGGTTCAACATCTTTCACCCACATCACATAAGGCCCTGAGACTCTCCATACAGGGCAGTAGTAGGGACTGAGCCCCAAGAACTAGTTGCTTACTAAGATTTGCAAGTAAAACCAGGAGAGAACCAAACCAAAAATGTACCAATTTTATCAGAGAAACACCAGATATATGGGGTGTGGGTGCAAGCAAAATAATGTGATTACCAAGAATGTAACTTTGTGTTCATTATTTTTAAAAGGTAGATTTATACCAACAGAAAAGGAAGCAAAGTAGAATTATTTTAACAGTTTTTATATTTGTGTACGTGTGTGTGTGTGTGTGTGTACACGTGCATGCATGTATAGAGGTCAGAAGATAACTCCACTATGTGAGTTCTTTTTTAATGTATACAAGTACATTGTCACTCTCTTCAGATACACCCAGAAGAGGGCACCCATTACAGATGGTTGTGAGCCACTATGTGATTGCTAGGAATTGAACTCAGGACCTCTGAAAGAGCAGTCAGTACTCTTAACCACTCAGCCATCTCTCCAGCCCCCCACTCTGTGAGTTCTAAGGGTTGAACTCAGGTCATCAAGGTTGGCCCAGTGGGTAAAGCTGCATGCTGCCATGCCTGCCAACCTGAGTCTGATGCCCTGAGCTTCTGCAAAGGCCAGGCACAGTAGCACTGATCAGAAGCCTCAGTGTACCCCTAGGGTCAGAAGCAGACTCTTGCAAACCTGTGGCCCAGCTAGCCTGCACACACTGGTGAAGAACCCCTTCCTCAAACAAGGAAGAAAGGGAAACTCCAGGCACATGCTCACTATGTCCACTTAGAAGAACATGCATACACACCACACACACACACACACACACACACACACACACGTTTCCTTAATCCCCCAAGGCCCTGCTACCAAAACTGGGTAAGAACACGACAACAAAAGAAGTTACAGGTCATTTTACTTGATGTACATAGAAACATTCTCCATTAAATGCACACAAAATCATGTTGAAGAGATACTAAGATCAAATGTTATAGCCAGTTGGTTTTGCTTGAGGAAAGGGATGTTTAAGCAAAAATAAAAATCAATCAATCAATCAATCAATGTTCTGCCCCATGGGCCTGAGGAAATGGCTCAGTGGTTAAGAGTGCTCAAAGCTCTTGTAGAGGACTCAGCTCTGGTTCCCAGCACCCACATCAGGTGGCTCACAACCACCACCTATAACTCTAGTTCCAAGGGATGTGACACCCTATGTGACACCCTATGGAACTTTGAGGACACTTTCATGCATGTGGTAAACTCATACAGCTTCACACACTTACACATGATAAATACTGAAAAAAATGCTATCACACACACACACACACACACACACACACACACCAGCCTTAAAGGAAAAAAACACATGACCATCCCCACAAACACTGGAAAGGCCTTTGACATAGTTCAATTCTAATGAAGCTAGGAATAAGAGAAGCACAATATCATAATAAAGTGGTATATGAAAAACAGTTGATGTTATACTAAAGAGAGAAAAAAGCATTTTCTCTAAAATCAGGAATGAGAAGTGTTTTTCATTCTCATTTATTTAATATGGTCCTTGAATTTTAGCTAAGGCAATAAGAAAAAAATATAAGGGAGACAAATGGAAAAGAAAGGAGTTGAGTCGTTCTTATTTGAAGACATAATCTGATGCTGAAGACTGGGGAACTCTTAAAACTAAGTAAAAAGACATCAAACCAACTTACAAAACCCAGCAGCCATTCTGTCTACCAGATAAGAGCTGGCCAGATAAAAGAGTTGAAATCAGTATAAAAACCATAATCATAAAATCTTGCCTTTAATCCCAGCACTTGGGAGGCAGAAGCAGGCAGATTTCTGAGTTCGGGGCCATCCTGGTCTACAGAGTAATTTCCAAGACAGCCAGGGCTACACAGAGAAACCCTGTCTTGAAAAACTAAAATAAAAATGAAATCTTTTCCAAAGAGAAACAACATGTCAAAATTATAATTGTTTTCTTCACAAAGAAAGAAAAATTGAAGCTCTCACGTGAAAATACAAAAGGCCCCAAAAGCCAAAGGAGAAAGATCTGCAATACAGACATTACAATTAAACTATGCTACAGAGCCACTGTGATCAAACAGCTTGGGACTGGCACAAAACAGACATGTAGACCAATAGAATAGAAGACAGACCCAGAAGTAAAAACACAGCTGTGGCCACCTAATCTTAAATAAAAGTGACATCCTTCAGTCCCCTGAAATACTGAAAATTCTAATAAAACTGCCAGAATTGATGTTGTTATACCAACCCAACTATCCACCAATGGATGGATGGATGCATGGATGGATGTATGCATGGATGAATGGATAAGCAAGTTGTGATGTATAATAGGCCCATAATGAACCATAAAAAAATATTGAAATACCATCCATACTCTGTGCTGGTTTGATTTTTGTCCCCTTAATACAAGCTGGAGTTATCTAAGAAGAGGGGAATCTCTGCCAGGAGCCATCAAGAAGAAGCTAAAAAACTAGCAAGTGATATCATCCTGACATGGTTCTACCATAGACTGTCAAAGGTAATGATGGATTTGCTTCACTAGGCAAGGCCAAGAAGGATTTCATTTTAGGAAAGATTCCTGTTATTAATATGCTTTTCCTGTTATTAAATATATATAACAATCTCAAGGTATTAGCCCACCCTTTTGAGCAGATCTCTACAGAACGACAAAAATGTACTGTCTTGTGATGCTTAAATATATGAATAGATGATTTCTTAATTCTTAATGATGATCCTATAAGAATTCATAAATTATATTAGTAATTATTAAGCTCTTTTATAATAAGACTGCTGTTAAGTCCTTTCTGATATCAAAACTGCAATAAGAATTCTTCCAGTCTTCAAATGTCATGAGTTAATTGTCTTTAAGATAGCAAGCAGGCATCTACAACTTAGAGCACATTCCAAGAGGTTGTAAGACAATTAAGCAAAGGTCATAAAAAGGGAACTAATGATTTATTATAGGTTCAAGGACAGAATATAAAATATTGACTGGGTGTATCTATGCAAAACTTCAATGATAACTTAGTTATGGTCTTTAACTCTCCACGACCCTGTAGAGCTGGTGACAGATGATGAGTGTTTAGCCAGATAATTAATCTTAATGGATGTGAACAGTCTCTGTTATAAACTTCTTATGCAATTTATGATTTGAATTTATGTGTGAACTTGTGGTGAACTTGTTACCATGTATCATGTATTCTGAAAGATAGATAAATGCTGACAACAAAGAGAAGAAACTGAAAAGAAGAACTTAGAAGTCAGAGCATAACATTGGGAGTAAGGCATTGGAAGCAAGAGCATTGTTACATCAGAACAGAAGGAGAGAGCAAGATTAGAAGGAGAATGCAGGCCTTATTTATAATAGCCAGAAGCTGGAAAGAACCCAGATGTCCCTCAATAGAGGAATGGATACAGAAACTGTGGGACATTTACACAATGGAGTACTACTCAGCTATTAAAAACAATGAATTTATGAAATTCTTGGGC